>NC_135534.1:124597319-124902019 GCF_045843805.1 Urocitellus parryii
TTAGGGATAGTTGTAGGGTTAGGGTTTTGGCTATGTCTCATGTTAGGTTTTCAGTTAGGGTAAGTTTTAGAGATAGGTTTAATGTTAAAGGCATGGTCGGTGTTCAGGTTAGAGTTAGAGTTAAGAATAAAGCCAGAATTGGGACTAGGTTTATGTCTAGGGGTAGGGTTAGTCTTTGCATTAAGGGTTATTGTTAGGGCTAAGACTAGGTTTTTTTAGGTCTACAGCTAGAGTTAAGTCTAGATTTAGGATTAGATTTAGGTCTAGGGCTAGTGATAGGGTCTGGTATAGGTATAAGATTATTAGTAGGGCTAGTGTTACTGTTTGGTCTATTGTTAGGGTCAGGTTTAGACCCAGGTTAGTGTTATGGTCAGAATAAGGGTCAAGGTTAGGGTTAAGGTTTGGAATATGGTTAGAGCTAAAACGAGGGCTAGGGTTAGGACTATTACTATGGTGAGAGTTTTGATTAGACTGAGGATTAGGGATAGTTCTAGGGTTACCATAAGGGTTAGGGTCTTGCTTAGGGTTAGGGATAGGGTTAGAGCTAGTGTTAGGGGTAGGGGTAGGGTTAGGGTTAAGGGTAAAGCTAGGTGTAGGGCCCAGATTAGGGCTAGTTTTTGTGATAGTGTTAGGGCTAGGATGAGGGCAACCAGTAATATAAGAACCATGGTTACAATTAGGGTTAGCTCTAGGGTTAGGGTTAGGGGTAGTTATAGTGTTAGTGTTAGATTTAAGGTTAGGATGATATTTAGAGCTAGAGTTATTTTTAGGATAGGATTCAGGTTCAGGGTTAGTTTTAGGGTTTGAGTTAGGACTCAAATTAGGGATAGGTTTACTCTTAGGTTTCGGTTTAAGATTAGCATCATGTTTAGAGCTAGGGTGAGTGTTAGGATAAGAGTCAGGGTTAGGGTTAGTTTTAAGGTTAGGGTTAGGAGTCAATTAGGGCTAGGATTATTTCTGGTAGTAGTTTAGGGTTTGGTTTAAGTTAAGGTTTAGATTTAGGTCTATTTCTTGGTTTTCTTTTAGTCCTAGGGTTAGGGTTATTTCTAGTTTTACTATTAGTATTAGGGTTAGGGCAAGTGTTAGTGTTAGGCTTAGACTGAGGATTAGGGATACATTTATAGTTAGGTTTAGATCTAGGATTAACCTAAGTGTAAGGATAGGGCAAGGGTTAGGGCCAGGGTTAGAGTTATGGTAAGGGATAGGGTTAGAACTAGGAATAGGGCTAGTGTGAGAGTTAGAGTTAGTGATAGGGCTAAAATTAGAGTTAGGGTTTGGGATAGGGTTAAATTAGGGCTAGGATTAGGGCTAGGGTTAGTGTTCAGTTTAGGCTTCGCAATAGGGATAGGGTTAGGTTTAAGTTTAGGATAAAGAATGGTATTATAGCTAGGTTTAAGTGTAGTTTAGCATTAGAGTTAGGGTTAGGGTTAAGGTTGGGGTTAGCGTTATGATTAAGACTAGGTTTAGTGCTAGGATGAAGCTATTGTTTGTTTTAGATTCGGGGCTAGGATTAGTGCTGGGGCTAATATCAGGTCTAGGATTATGGTTAAAGATAGTTTTAGGGTTAGACTTATGGCTACGTCTATCCCAAACCCTAACCCTAAGGTAAGGGTTAGGTTTAGGGTAAGGGTCAGGTTTAGAGCTTGAGGAATTATTAGGATTAGGATTTGGCTTCGGTAAGGACTTAGGTTTATGCCTCAAATTAGCATTAACGTTAGGGTTAGGTTATAGTTACGGTTTGTTTTAAGGTTCAGGTTTGGTTTAGGATAATTGATACAATTAGTGTTAGTGATAGGGCTAGGGTTAGGCTTAGGGTAAGAATTATGGTTAGGGTAATTGACAGGATTAGAGCTTAGGTTAGAACTAGAGTTATGGTTAGGAGTATGACTTGATATATGGTTAGAGTTAGTGATAGAACTAGGGTTAGGGTTAGGGTTAGGGTTATGTTTAGCATAAAGGTTAGGTTTCAAGATAGGGTTAAGGCTAGGTTTAGGGTTAGGTCTAAGGATAGAAATGCAGGTTTAGGGTTAGGGTTAGAGTTAGGGCTAGGGTTATCATTAAAGTTAGGGATAGGGTTAAGGTAACAGATAGGGTTAGGTTAGGTATAGATTTTGGTTTGGAGTTAGAGTTAATTATAGGGTTAGGATTAGAGCTATGGTTGTGTTTAGGTTTATGGTTAGGTTTATGGTTTGATCTAGAGTTAGGGCTATGCTGAGTGTTAATGTTAGGGTTATGTCTATAGTTAGTTTTGCAGTTAGGGTTAGGGTTAACATTAGGGTTTGGTACAGGATTATCCATAAGTTTAGGTTTAGGCTTAAGGTAATGGGTAGGTTTAGAGCTAAGTTTAGGACTAGGTTATGTTTAGGATTTGGGCACTTGTTAGTGTGACAGTTAGGGATAGGTCTTGGTTTATGTTTAGGGTAAGAGTTAGGCTTTGATCTATCTTAGGACTAAAGCAAAGGCTGGGGTTAGGTATAGGGCTAGTGTTAGTGTTAGAGTTATGCTTTGGGCTAGGTTTAGGCCTAAAATTAGCTCTATGTTTAGTGTTAGGTTTAGTCCTAACCCTAAAGGGCTATGGGTATTGTAAGATTTAGGGTTATGATTAAGGCTAGTTTTAGGATTAGGGCTAAGACTGGGTCTAGAATTAGGTTTTGGTAGTTTCAGGTTTAGAGGTAGGTTTAGTGTTAAAGGCAGTGTCAGTGTTTGGATTAGTGTTAAAGGTAGGGTTAAAGGTCAAATTAGGACTAGGTTAAGGTCTAGGGGTAGAGTTAGTGTTTGGGTTAGGTAAAGGTTTTTGTTAGGGCTAGAGCTAGGATTTTGTTTAGTTCTAGAACTAGATTTCAGGCAAGATTTAGGATTAGGTTTAGGTCTAGAGCTAGTGGTAGGGTTAGGTTTAGGTGTAAGGTTAAAATTAGGGCTAGTATTAGGGTTTGGTTTAGGTTTAGGGTCAGGTTTAGACCTAGCGTTTATATTATGGTCAGAATAAGGGTCAAGGATAAGGTTAGGGTTCGGGATAGCGTTAGAGCTAGAATGAGATTTAGCATTAAGAGTATTAATAAGGTAGGATTTGTTTAGCCTAAGGATTAGGGATAGGTCATTAGGGTTAAGGTTTTGCTCAGGGTAAGGCATAGGGTTAGGGCTAGGGTTAGGTTTATGGTTAGGGTTAAAGCTAGGTTTAGGGTTTGGATTAAGGCTAGTTTTTGTGTGAGGTTTAAAGCTAAGATTAGGGCAACAGCTAATATAAGAACTAGGGTTACAATTAGAGTTAGAGGTAGGGGTAGTTGTTAGGGTTAGGTTTAAGATTAGGGTGATATTTATCTCTAGCATTAGTGTTAGGATATTAGCCAGGTCAGGGTTAGTTTTCAGGTTATGATTAGAACTCAAATTAGGTCTAGGGTTAGATCTAGGTGTATTGCTAGGTTTTGGTTTAAGTTAAGGTTAGTGTTAGGCCTGTTGCTCATTTTTGTTTTAGTGCTATGGTTAGCGTCAGGGCTAATTTTATGATTAGCTTTAGGGTTAGGGCTAGGGTTATGGTTAGGTTTAGGATTAAGGCTAGATTTTAAACTAGATTATGTCTAGGTTTTGTGTTAGGTTAAGGGCAAGAATTAGAGCTAGGATTAATGTCAGGTCTAGATTTATATTAGTGATATTTTTAGGGTTAGGTTTATGGCTAGGTCAAATTAAAGTGTTACATTTAGGGAAAGGGTCAGATTAAGAGCTGGGGTATTATTAGGCTGAGGGTTAGGCTGAGGGTTTGGGTTATGTTAAGGTTTAGGGTTAAGGCAAAAATTAGCATTAAGATTAGAATTAGGGTTAGAGTAATGGATAGTGTTAGGTTTAGGGTTCAGGTTAGGTTTGAGGTAATGGATATGGTTAGGGTTTGTGATAGGTTTAGGGTTAGGCCTAGGGTTAGCATTAGGGTTATGGTTATCATTAGGATAATTTATAGGCTTAGATCTAGGGTTAGGGCTAGGGTTATGGTTATGATTAGGGCTAGAGTTAGGGTTAGGGTCAGGGTTAGGCAGAACGTTACACTTAGGATTAGGTTTAGGGTAAGGTTTAGGGTTTGAGCTAGGATTTTTGCTATGGATAAGGTTAATTTAGAGTTTGGTCTAGGTTTATGGCCGTGGTTAGTTTTACAGTTAGGGATAGGGTTATCATTAGGGTTAAGGTAATAGGTTTCGATGTCAGGTTAAAGATAGGTTTAGGTTTAGGTAAGCATTAGGTTTAGGTTTAGGATTAGGGTTAGGGTTTGAGCTAGCTTAGATTTAGGGTTAGGGTTAGGGTTAGGTTCATTGTTAGTTCCGGGGTTGGGTTTATATTTAGAGTTAAGGTAGGTTTAGTTTTAGGTCTAGTGTTATTATTAGGGTTAAGTTTAGGGTTAGGGTAATGGGTAGGGTTCGAGCTAGGATTAGGGTGAGGGTTAAGGTTAGGACTAGGGCTGGGGTTAGGGTTAGGTTTAGGCATTGGGTTATTGTTAGCTTTAGGTTAAGTATAATGGTTAAGGATTGAGCTAGATTTAGGGCTAATGCGAGGTTTAGGGTTACAGTCTGGCCTGGGTAGGGTTAGGGTTAAATTTAGGACTAGGGTTAGCATTAGTTTTAAGGTTATGGTTAGGGTAGTGAATAAAGTTAGAGCTTGGGTTTGGTCTATGGTTATAGTTAGGATTATGACTAGAGTTAGGATGAGGTTTAGGGTTTGGGTTAGGGTTATGTTTACGGTAAGTTTTAGGGTTTGAGCTAGGGTTAGGGCTAGAATGAGGGTTAGGGTTAGGGTAAGGGCTAGGTTTAGGGTTAGAGTTATGCTTAGGTTTAGGATTAGGGCTGTAATTAGGGCTAGGTTTTGTGTGGGGTTTAGGACTAATGTTAGGTATATGAGTAATGTCGGAGCTAGAGTTATGGTTATCGCTAGATTTAGAGTTCTTCTAGTGTTAGGGTTAGTTTTTGGATTAGGATAAGGTTTAGAGGTAGGGTTTTTGTTAGGGTATTTGTCAGGGTTCAGTTTAGGATTAGGTTTAGGGTTAGGTCCAGAATGAGGACTAGGATTAGGTCTAGGGATAGAGTTAGTGTTTGGTTTAGGTTAAGGTTTATTGTTAGGGCTAATGCTAGGGTTATGGCTATATTTATGATTAGGTTTAGGTCTAGGGCTAGTGCTAATGTTAGGCTTAGGATTAGGGTTACTGGTAGGGCTAGTGTTAGGTTTCAGATAAGGGTTAGGGTCAGGTTTAACCCTAGGTTTAGTGTTAGGGTCAGAATAAGTGTAAGCATTTGGGTTAGGGTTTGGGTTAAGTTTAGAGCTACAATGAGGGCTAGGGTTAGGAATAGTAATAGAGTTAGGGTTTGGGGTAGGCATAGAATTAGGGTTAGGACTAGGGTAACAATAGTGTGAGGGTTTGACTAATTGTAAGAAATAGGGTTAGAGCTAGGATTAAGGGATAGGTTTAGGCTTAGGGCCAGGGTTAGGCCTTGGATTAGGGATAGGTTTTGTGTTAGGTTTAGGGCTATGGCTAATTTAAGAACTGGCATTATGATTAGGGCTAGTTTTATGGTTATGTTAAGGGTGAGGTCTAGTGTTAGGATTAGGTTTAGGGACAGGGTGATGTGCAGGGATAGGGTTAGTGTTAAGGTCAGAGTCAGGGTTAGTATTAGTTTAAAGGTTAGGGTTAGGACTCGAATTAGGGCTAGGGTTAGGGATAGGTGTAGTGTTAGGGTTTGGTTTAGGTTAAGGATTAGGGTCAGTGCTATGGCTCAGTTTTCCTTGAGGGCTAGGAATAGGGTTAGGGTTAGTTTTCAAATTAGCGTTAGGGTTAGAGCTAGAGTTAGGGTGTGGTTTAGGCTTAGGGTTAGGGTTAGATTTAGAGTTAGGTTTAGATCTAGGTTTAGGGCTACAGTGAAGGTTAGGGTAGGGTTAGAGCTAGGGTTTGAGTTATCATAAGGGATAGGGTTATAACTAGGGATAGTGCTAGGGCAAGAGTTAGAGTTAGTCTTAGTGTTAGGGTTAGATTTAGGGTTAGAATTAGGGCTTAATTAGGGCTAGGATTAGAGCTAGGGTTAGTATTAAGGCTGAGCTTAGGGTTATGGCTAGGGTTATGGTTATGGTTATGGTTAGGTATGATGTTATAGCTAGCTTTAGAACTAGGGAGAGGATTAATTAGGGTTAGGTCTATGGTTAGGGTTAGGTTTAGGATTAAGGATAAGATTAGGGCTAGGATTAGGGCTAGAGTTTGTTTTAGGATTAGGGATTCATTAGAGCTGGGGCTAATGTCAGGTCTAGAGGTATGGTTAGAGATAGTTTTAGGGTTAAGATTATTAAGGTTAGGATTAGGTTTATGGATATGGTTAGATTTATGGTTCAGGTTAGGTTTAGGGTAATGTATAGGTTTAGGGTTATTAATAGGTTTAGGGTTATCCTAGGGTTAGCATTAGGGTTAGGATGAGGATTAGGGTAATGGATAGTGTTACAGCTAGGATTAATGCTAGGTTTATGGTTAGGACTAAGGCTAGGGTTAGGTTTTGGGTTATGGCAAATATTAGGGTTAGAATTATGTTTAGGGTAAGTGTTAGGCCTAGAATTAGTGTTATAATTAGGGTTAATGGTAGTGTGAGTGCTCCGATTAGGGATAGGCTTGGGCTTAGGTTAGGGCTAGATTTAGGGCTATAGCTAATGTAAGAACTTGGGTTATGATTAGAACTAGTTTTAGGGTTATGGTTAGGGCTAGGTCTAGGGTTAGAATTAGGTTTAGGTTTTGAGTGATGTTTAGAAATAGGGCTAGTGTTACCGTCAGAGTCAGAGTCAGGTTTTGTTTTAGGGTTAGAGATAGGACTCAAATTAGAGCTAGTAGGGCTAGGTGTAGGCTTAGAGTTTGGTTTATGTTAAAAGTTAGGGTTAGGGCTATGCTTCAGTTGTTTTGTAGGGCTAGGGTTAGGTTAGGGCTAGTTTTAGGATTAGCATTAGTGTTAGTGAGAGGTTTAGCTTAGGGTTAGGGTTAGATTTAGCTTAAGGTTAGGGTTAGGGATAGGTTTAAGGTTAGGTTTAGATATAGAATTAGGGCTAGGGCTAGGGTTAGAACTAATGTAAAGTCAAGTGATAGGATTATGGTAAGGGATAGGGTTAGAGCTAAAAATAAAACTAGGGCGAGAGTTAGAGTTAGTCTTAGGGCTAGGGTTATGTTAGGTTAAGGGCTAAATTAGGGCTATGATTAGGTCTAACGTTTGTGTTAGGGTTAGGCCTAGTTTCAGGCTTAGGTTTAGGTTTAGGGATAGGGTTATGTTTAGGGGAAGGGATGGGGTTAGAGCTAATTTTAGCTATAGGTTGAAGGTTAGAATTTTGTTTTGGGTTAGGGTTATGGTTTGGTTAATAATAAGACTAGGTTTGGGGCTAGGGTAAAGGCTAGGGTTTGTTTTAGGGTTATGGCAAAAATTAGGGCTCGGGCTAGTGTCATGTCTAGGCTTAAGTTAGGGATAGATTGAGGGTTAGATTTATGGCTAGGTCTAATGTAAGTGTTAGGTTTTTAGTAAGGGTCAGGTTTAGATCTAGAGGTATTATTAGGGTTAGAATTAGGTTTCAGGTTTGGTTTAGGTTAGGGTTTATTTTAGAGCTTGAATTAGCAGTAGGGTTTGGTTAGGGTAATGATAGGTTTAGGTTTAGGGTTCATGTTAGGTGTAGGGTAAGTGTTAGGGTTAGCATTAGGCCTAGGGTTAGCCTTAGGGTTATGGTTGTGCTTACAGTAATAAATAGGGTTAGTGCTAGGCTTATGGTTAGTTTTAGGGCTAGAGTTAGGGTTAGGCCTAGCGTTAGGATTAGGTTTAAGTTTAAGATATGGTTTAGAGTTTGAGCTAGGGTTAGCGCTAGGGAAAGGGTTAGGCTTAGGGTTAGGTCTAGGTTATAGTTACGGTTAGGGTCAAGGTTAGTGTTAAGATAAGGGTTAGGGTTATCATTAGGTTTAGGGTATTGGATAGGGTTTCATGTCATGTTCGGGTTAGGGTTAAGGTTAGGTTTCAGCTTAAGGTTAGGGTTAGAGATAGGTTTAAGGTTAGGTTTAGAATAATGATTAGGGTTTGAGCAAGGGTTACCTCTATGGCAAGGGTTAGGTTTAGGGTTATGTCTTGGGGTAAAATTAGGGTAGATTTAAGGTAAGGGCTAGGGTTATCATCAGGGTTAGGGTTATGTTTAGGGTTAGAATACTGGGTAGGATTAGAGCTAGGGTTAGGGCTAGGGTTATCATTAGGCTTAGGGTTAGAGTTAGGGTAATATGTAGGTTTAGAACTAGTGTTAGGGATAAAGTTAAGGTTAGGATAAGGGCTAGGGTTAAGTTAGGTTTAGGCTTAGTGTTAGTGCTAGGTTAAGTATAAGGGTTAAGGATTAAGCTAGTGTTTGGACTAGGACAAGGATTAGTGTTAAGATTCAGTGTGAGGGTTAGGGCTAGTGTTAGCATTAGTATTAGGGTAATGGATAGAGTTAGAGGTATGTTTTGCTCTATGGTGATGGATACTTTCAGGGTTAGTGATATGGCTAGCTCTACTGTTAGGGTTACGTTTTTTGTTAGGATAAGATTTAGAGCTAGGGTTTGTGTTAGGGTAAGGGTCAGTGTGTTCGGTTTTGGGTTAGGTTTATTGTTAGGGCCAGCATTAGGACTAGGTTTTGGTTTAGGAGTAGGGTTAGTGTTTGGGTTAAGTTAAGGGTTATTATTAGGGCTAGGACTAAGTTTTTTTTTTTTTTTGGGGGGGGGCTAGGCCTAGATTTATCACTAGATGAAGGATTAAATGTAGGTCTAGGCCTAGTGCTAGGGTTAGGTTTATGTATAGGGTTACAGGTTGTGCCAATGTTAGGGTTCTGATTACGGTTAGGGTTTAGACCTATGGTTAGTGTTAGATTGGATTAGATTTAGACCTATGATTAGTGTTAAGGTCAGAATAAGGGTTAGGGTTAGGGTTTAGTAGAGTGATAAAACTAGATTGAGGGCTAGGATTAGGACTAGTAATAGAATTAGGTTTTGGGTTAGGCTAAGAATTAGGTTTAGGACTAGGGTAGCTTTAGGGTTAGAGTTTGGTTTAGGGTAAGGGATAGGGTTAGTGCTAGTGTTAGGGATAGGCTTAGGGTTAGGGTTAGGGCTACGGTTAGGTTTAGGTTTAGGGTTAAAGCTAAAGTTAGAGCTTGGATTAGGGCTAGGCTAGGTTTTGTGTTAGCTTTAGGGCTACGGCTAATGTAAGAACTAGGGTTACATTTAGGGCTAGTTTTAGGGTTAGTATTATGTCTAGGTTTAGTGTTTGGTTAGGTTTAGGGTTAGGTTTATGTTTAGGGTAATGGATAGTTTAGGAATAGCGAATGTGTTAGGGTTAGGCTGGGGGTTAGCATTAGGGTTAGGATCAGAGTTAGGGCTAGGGTTAGGGTAATGTATAGGGTTAGAGCTAGAGTTAGAATAGGGTTAGGGTTAATGTTAGTGTTAGGTTTAATGTTAGGTTTAGGGTTAGTGCAAGGATTAAAGTTAGGGTTAGGTTTAGAGTAAGGGTTGGGACTTGGTTTAGGTTTAGAGTTAGGGTTAAAGCTAGGGTTTGGGCTTGCATTAGGGATAGATTTTGGGTTACATTAGGGCTAGTGTTAGGGATACAGCTAATGTAAGAACTAGAGTTATGATTTAGGGCAAATTATAGGGTTATGGTTAGAGCTAAGTCTAGTTTTTTTTTATTATTATTTTTTATTATTGGTCGTTCAAAACATTACATAGTTCTTAATACATCATATTACACTGGTTAGGTTAATATCAGAGTGATGTTTTGATCTAGGGTTACTGTTAGGTTCAGAGTCAGGGTCAGGTTAGTTTTAGGGTTGGGGATAGGACTCAAATTAGGGGTAGGCTTAAAGCTAGATGTAGGGTTAGGATTTGTTTTAGGTTAAGTGTTAGGGTTAGTGTTATGGCTCGTTATGTTTTAGGACTAAGGCTAAAGTTAAGTGTAGTTTTACGATTAATGTTATTTTTATTCCTAGTGATAGGGTGAGTTTAGGTTTATAGGTACATTTAAAGTTATGGTTAATTCTAGGGTTAGAGCTATGGCTAGGGTTAGGGCTAAGGTTAGGTCTAGTGTTTGGGTTACGGTAAGGGATAGGGTTAGAACTAGGAATAGAGCTATGGCGATAGTTAGAGTTAGTCTTATGGCTAGGGTTAAAGTTTAGTTTAGGGCTAAATTAGGCCTAGGAATATGTCTAGAATTGGTGTTAGGTTTAGGCCTAGGGTTAGGGCTATGTTTTGGATTAGGTTTAGGGTTAGGTTTAGGGGACAGGATGAGATTATAGCTGGGTTTAGTGCTAAGGCAATGATTACAATTAGGATTAGTCCTAAGGTTAGGTTTGTGTTAGGATTAAGGCTAGATTTGGTGTTAGGATGAGGGCTAGGGTTGTGTTAGGGTTAGGGCAAGTTTTAGGGTTAGGGATAATATCAGGTTTAGGGTTATGGCTAGGGATAGTTTTAGGGTTATGTTCAAGTCTAGATCTAATGTTAGGTTTAGGGTAAGGGCCAGGTTAAGGGTAAGGTGTATTTTTAGGGTCAGGATCAGGTATTGGTTTTGTCTTAGGTTAATTTTCAGGGTTATATCTCAAATTAGCATTATGGTAAGAATTAGCATTAGGTTTATGGATAGGTCTAGGTTTAGGATTCAGGTTAAATTAGGGTAATTTGTAGGGTTAGGGTTAGGCCTAGGGTTAGTGTTAGGCCTAGGATTAGTATTTAGGTTAGGGTTATTGTTAGGATAATGAATAGCATGAGAGCTAGGTTTAAGGCTAGGGTTTTGGATAGTATTAGGGCTAGAGTTAGGATTATGGTTACGGCTAGGGCTAGGGTTAGGGTTTGGGATAGGTTTAGGGTACAGGTTAGGTTTTGAGCTAGGGTTACATCTAGGGTGAGGGTTAGGTTTTGGATTTTGTCTAGGGTTAGATTTATGGTTAAGGTTAGGGTTAGTGTTTGAGTTAGGGCTAAGGTTATCTTTAGATTTAGGTTAATGGATAGGGTTAGATGTCAGGTTAGGGTTATGGGAAGTTTTAGGTTTAGGGTTAGTGTAAGTGTAAGGTTTAGGGCTTTATCTAGGGTCAAGGCTAAGTTGAGGGTTAGGTTTAGGGTTAAGTCTAGGATTAGGATTACAATTAGGATTAGAGCTAGGGTTATCATTGGGGTTAAATTTTGGTTTAGGGGAATGGATCATTCTAGAGATAGGCTAGTGTTAACATTATGATAGAGCCTAGGATTAGGATTAGGTTTAGGAATAGGGCTAGGGTTATGTTTATGGTTCCATTTTGGGTTTTATCAGGGGTTAGGTCTAAGGCAAGGGTTAGGGTTAACGTGAGGGTAAGGCTTAGGGTAAGGGAAAAGGTTAGGTTAGGGTTACAGTTATGCTTTGGGCTAGATTTAGGCCTGGGATTGGGGCTAGGTTTTGTGTTAGATTTAGAGCTAGTTTTAGTGCTATGGTTATGTAAGGGTAATTTTTACGGTTATGACTAGGTCTAGTGTTAGGTTTAGGTTTTGGTTAGGGTCAGTTTTATAGCTAGGGTTTGTATTAATGTCAGCCCCTGTGTTTGGATTAGGGTTAGGATTAGGGCTAGAGCCAGAATTAGGATTAGTTAGGTCTAGAGGTAAGGTTAGTGTTTGGCTTAGATTAAGGGTTATCATTAAAGCTGGACTAGGTTTTTGTTTAGGTCTTCGTTAAAGATATGGCTAGATTTAGGATTAGGTTTAATCTAGGATTAGTTTTAGGGTTAGGGTTAGATATAAGGTTATGGGTAGGGCTAGTGTTAGGGTTTGGTTTGGGTTCAGGGTCAGAATAAGGGTCAGGGTTAGGGTTAGGATTTGGGTTATGGTTACAACAAGAATAAGAGCTAATTTCTAGTAATACGATTAGGGTTTTGATTAGACTAATGCCTAGTTTAAAGACTAGTGTTAGCATTAGGGTTGAGGTTTGGCTAGAGTAAAGGATAAGTTTAGAGCTAGGGTTAGAGCTAGGGTTTGGGTTAGGGTTAGGGATAGTGTTAGGGTTAGGGTTAGGGTGAAAGCCAGGGTTAGATCTCAGATTTGGGCTAGGTTTTGGTTAGCATTAGGTTTAAGGTTATAGCTAATGTATAATCTATGGTTGTGATTAGAATTAGGGTTAGGACTAGGTCTAGTGTTAATGTAAAATTTAGGTTTGGGGTAAAGTTTAGAGGTAGGGTTAGTGTTAATGTCAGAGACAGGTTTAGGGGTAGTTTTAGGGTTAAGATTAGGACTCAAATTATGGCTAGGCTTAGGGCTAGATGTAAGGTTAGAGTTTGGTTGAGGTAAAAGTTTAGGTTAGTGTTATGGCTCAGTTTTGTTTTAGGGCTAAGCCTATGGTTAGGGCTAGTTTTAGGATTAGCATTAGGGTTAGGGCTGGTATTAGGGTTAGGTTTAGGTATAGAATTAGTGTTAGATTTAGAGTTAGGTTTAGATTCAGGGTTAGAGCAAGGTGTAAGATTAGGGCTACAGTTATTCCAGGCTTAGGGCTAGGAATAAGGTTATGGTGATACGGTTAGAATTAGGGCTAGGACTAGGGCAAGAGTTATAGTTAGTCTTAAAGCTAGGGTTAGGGTTAGGTTTAGGATTAGGGCTAGGGTTAGTGTTAGGGTTAGTCCTAGGTTAAGGTTAGGTCTAGATTTAGGGTTTCGGTTTGGTTTAGGGTAAGCGATGGGTTTATATCTAGGTTTAGGGCTAGGGAAAGGATTAGAATTAGTGTTAGGTTATGATTAAGGCTAGGGTTTGTGCTAGGATGAGAGCTAGTGTTTGTATTAGGTTTAGGACTAGGATTAGGGCTAGGGCTAATGTCAGGTCTAGGGTTACAGTTAGGGATAGGTTTTGGGTTATGTTTATGGTCAGGTCTACTGTAAATGTTAGATTTAGGGTAAGGGTCAAGTTCATAGCTATCTGTATTATTAGGGTCAGTGTATGGCTTAAGGTTTGGTATAAGTGAAGGTTTAGGTTTAGGGCTCAAACTAGCATTAGGGTTAGAGTTAGGGTTAGGGTAATGAATAGGCTTAGGATTAGGGTTTAGGTTAGTTTTAGGTTAATGGATAGGTTTAGGGATTATGATAGGGTTAGGTTTAAGCCTAGGGTTAGCATTAGACTTAGGATTATGTTTAGGGTAGTGGATAGAATTAGAGCTAGTGGTAGGGCTAGGGTTATGATTAGGATTTGGGCTAGTGTTAGGTTAAGGTTAGGGATAGGGCTAGGGTTATGTTAAGGGTAAAGGTTAGGCTTTGAACTAGGGTTAGGTCTAAAGCAAGGCTTAGGGTTAGGGTTAGGGCTAGGATTTGGTTTATGGTTACAGTTAGGGCTATGTTCAGGACTAGGATTAGGGCTAGGTTTTGTGTTAGTTTTGGCCTAGGGTTAGGGCCATGGGTAATGTAAGATCTGGGTTATGATTAGGGCTTGTTTTAGAGTTAGGGTTAAGGCTAGGTCTACTGTTAGGATTAGGTTTTGGATTAGGGTGAGCTTTGAAGCTAGGATTATGTTAGGGTCAGGGTCAGTGTTCAGGTTAGAGTTGGTGTTGGGTTTAGTGCTTGAATTAGGACCTGGGTTAGGTCTAGAGTTAGGGTTAGTGTTTGGGTTAGGTTAAGGGTTATTGTTAGGGCTAGGGCTAGGTAGTTGTTCAGGTCTAGGGCTAGATATATGGCTAGATTTAGGAGTAGGTTTAGGTCTATGGCTAGTGTTAGGTTTAGGTTTAAGTATAAGATTACCAGTTTAAGTTTAAGTATAGGATTAGGGCTCAGTTTTGGGTTAGGGTCAGGTTTAGACCTACAATTAGTATTAGGGTCAGAATAAGTGTTATTGTTAGGGTTTGGGTTTGGGCCAGGTTTAGAGCTAAAACGAAGTTTAGAGTTAGGACTACTAATAGGGTAAGGGTTTGGGATAGGCTATGGATTAGGGTTAGGACTAGTGTTATTATTAGGTTTAGGGTTTAGCTTAAGGTAATGGATACGGTAAGAGCTAGGATTAGAGCTAGGGTTAGGGTATGGGTTAGGCTTAGTTTTAGGTTTAGGGTTGAAAATAGGGTTATCTCTCACATTAGTGCTAGGTTTTGGGTTAGGTTGGGGCTAGAGTTAGGCCAACAACTAATGAATGAACCAAGGTTATGATTATGGTTACTTTTTGGGTGTTATGGCTAGGTCAAGATTAGGGTTAGGGTTAGGGTTAGTGTTAGTGTTAGCATGATGTTTAGAGGTAGGGTAAGTGTTAGGGTCAGGGCCAGTATTCAGGTTATAGTTAGGGTTAGGGTAAAACCCAGAATTATCACTAGAGTGAGATCTAGGGATAGGGTTAGTGTTCATGTTAGGTTACGGTTTATCATTAGGTCTAAGGCTAGGTTTTTGTTTAGGTATAGGGCTAGTGATATGGCTAGATTTAGGATTAGGTTTAGGTCTAGAGCTAGTGTTAGGGTTAGGTTTAGAAATAGGTTTATTTCTAGTGCTAGTTTTAGGGTTCAGTATAGGCTTAGGGTCAGGCTTAGACCTACAGTTGCCATTAGGGTCAGAATAATTGTCAGGTTTGAGTTATGGTTATAGCTAGAATGGGGGCTAAAGTTAGCACTAGTAATAGGGTTTGGGTTGGGTTAGGCTAAGGATTAGGGTTTGGCCTAGGGTTAGCATTAGGGTTAGAATTAGCTTAGGGTAAGTGATAGGATTAGAGCTAAGGTTAGGGCTATGTTTAGGGTTAGCATTAGGGGTAGTGTTAGGTTTAACTTTAGTGTAAATCTATGGTTAGGTCTTACATTAAGGCTAGGTTTTGGTTAGAGTTAGGGCTAGGTTTAGCGCTATGGCCAATGTATGCACTAGGGTTTCAATTTGGGCTAGTTATAGTATTAGGGTTAGGACTAGGTATACTGGTAGGATTAGGTATAACATTAGGGTGGTATTTAGAGCTAGGATTAGTGTTAGGGTCAAATTCAAGGTCAGAGTAGTTTTAGGGTTAGGGTTTGTACTCAAATTAGGGCTAGGGTTAGGGCTAGGTGTAGGGTTAGGTTTTGGTTTAGATTAAGTTTTAAAGTTAGGGCTATGGTTCTGTTTTGTTTAAGGGCTAGGGCTATGGTTAGGGCTAGTTCTAGGCTTAGCATTAGGTTTAGGAGTAGTGTTTGGTTTAGATTTAGGTTTAGGGTTAAAGTTAGATTTAGATTTATGATTAAATCTAGGGTTAGGTCTAGGGCTAAGGATAGGGTTATGGTTAGGTCTTGGTTTATGGCTAGGATTAGGGTTATGGTAAGGGATATGCTTAGAACTAGGAATAGGGCTAGGATGAGAGTGAGACTTAGTCCTATGGAAAAGCTTAGTGTTTTGATAGGTATAGGGATTAATTAGGGCTAGTAATAGGGCTAGGTTTATGGTTATGCTTAGGCCTAGGGTTAGTTTTAGGCTTAGGGTTTGGTTTAGTGTATGCAATGGGGTTAGAGGTAGGGCTAGGGCTAGGGTGAAGTTTAGAATTAGGGTTAGGGCTAGGGTTTCATTAGAGTTATGATTTGTCTAGGTTTAGGGCTAGGTTGAGGGCTTGAGTTTGTGTTAGGGTTAGGGCTAGGATTAGTGTTACAGCAAATGTAGATTTAGGGTTATGGTTAGGAATAATTTTAGGGTTAGGTTTATGGCTATGTTTAGTGTGTTAGGTTTAGGGGAATAATCAACTTTAGAGCTAGGGGTATTATTAGGGTCAGGGTCAGGTTTAGGGTTTGTTTAGGTTAAGGTTTAGGAGAAGTGCTCAAATTAGCATTAGGTTTGGGTTAGGGTAATGATAGGGTTTGGTTTAGGGTTAAGGTTAGATTTAGCATAATGGATAGGGTTACAGTCATGGATAGGGTTAGATTTATGACTAGGGTTAGCATTATAATTAGGGTTATATTTAGGGTAATTGATAGGGTTAAAGCTAAATTTAAGGCTAGGGTTATGGATAGGATTAGGACTAGGGTTAGGGGTTAGGGTTATGGGTTTGGTTTGTGTTAAGGTTAGGGCTAGAATTACAGCTAGAGCAAATGTCAGGTCTAGGGTTATGGTTAGGGTTAGTTTTAGGGTTAGGTTTATGGCTTGGTCTAGCATAAAATTTAGGTTTAGGGGTAGGGTCAAGATTAGAGCTAGGTATATTATCATGGGAAATGTCAGAGTTAGGGTTTGGGTTAGGTTAAGTTTTAGGTTTAGGGCTGAAATTAGCATTAGGGTTAGGGTAATGATAGGGTTAGGTTTAGGGTTCAGGTTAGGTTTAGGTTACTGAAAGTGGTTAGGGTTAGTGATAATTTTAAGGTTAGGCCTAGGGTTACCACTAGAGTTATTGTTATGGTTAGGGTAATGGATAGGGTTAGTGATAGGACTAGGGTAATAGTTAGAATACTGGCTAGTGTTAGGGTAAGGTTTAGGGCTATGTTCTGAATTAGGGTTAGGTTTAGGGTTAGGGTTAAATGTAGGGTTAAGGCTTGGATTAGGGTTGGTTTGGGGATTGGTTAGAGCTAGGGTTATGGCTATGACTAATGTATAAACTAGTGTTACAATCAGTGCTAGATTTAGGGTTAGGGTTAGAGTTAGGGCAAGGTCTAGTGTTACAGTTAGGTTTAGGGTTAGGGTGATGTTTATAGCAAGGGTTATTATTAGAGTCACTGTCAGAGTTAGGGTTAGTTTTGGGGTTAGGTTTAGAATTCGAATTAGGGCTAAAATTAGTACCAGGTGTAAGGTTAAGGTTTGGTTTTTGTTAAGGGTTAGGGATATAGTTTGATTTTGTATTAGGTCTAAGGCTACGATTATGGCTAGATTTTGGATTAGCATCACGGTTAGGGCTAGTGTTAGGTTGAGGTTAAGGCTTAGAGTTAGGGCTAGATTTAGAGTTAGGGTTAAATCTAGGGTTAGGGCTAGGGATAGGGCTAGGTTTATTGTGAGGGTTAGGGTTATGGTAACAAATATGATTAGAACTAGTGATATGGCTAGGATGAGAATTAGAGTTAGTCTTAGTAGTAGTCTTAGGGTTAGGGTTAGGGTTAGGGCTAAATTAGGACTAGGATTAGGGCTAGGTTTAGGGCTAGGGTTGGGGCTAAATGAGGGCTTGGATTAGGGCTAGGGTGAGTGACAGGGCTAGGGCTAAATTAGGGCTAGGATTGGGGCTAGATTTAGTGTTAGGGTTAGGGCTAAATTAGGGTTAGTATTAAGGTTAGGGTTAGTGTTGGGGTTAGACTAAGGGGTTGGGCTAGAGTTAGGGTTAGCGTTGATGTTAAGGTTAAATTTAGGGTAATAGGTGAGGTTATAGCCAGCTTGAGGGCTAGGGTGAGGTTTAGAATTAGGATTAGGCCTAGGGTTATGGTTCAGTTTAGGATTAAGGCTAGGTTTAGGGCTTAGTTAAGAGCTAGGGTTTCTTTTACATTTATGGCTAGGACCAGGTGTAGGGCTAATATCAGGTCTAGGGTTAATGATAAGCATTCTTTTAGGTTTAACTAATGGCTAGGTCTAGTGTAAGAGTTAGGTTAAGGTTAAAGGTCAGCTTTAGGGATAGGGCTATTATCAGAATCAGGATTAGCATTTGGTTTAGCTAAAGGTTTAGGGTTAGGGCTCAAATTAGCATTAGGGTTAGAATTAGGGTTAGCATAATGGATAGGGTTTAGTTTAGGTTTCAGTTAAGGATTAGGGTAATGGATGGGTTAGGTTTAGCTATCAGGTTAGGGTTACCAGTAGGGTTATGGTTATGTTTAGTGTAATGGATAGGTTTATAGCTAGGGTTGGGGCTAGGTTATGGTTTCTATTAAGTCTAGGATTAGGGCTAGGTTTAGGGATAGGGCTAGGGTGTGATTTGGGGTAAGTTTTAGAGTTAGCGTAAGTGTTATATTTAGGACTAGGGTTATGGTTAGGTTAGGGTAAGGGTTAGTGTTTGAGCTAGGGTTAGGGCTAGGGTGAGGGTTAGGTTTAGGTTTAGGTCTAGGTTTACATTTATGGTTAGAGTTAGGATTAATGTTAGGGATAGAGTTTTAATTAGGGTTAGGGTTAGGATTAGGGTAATGGATATGTTTAGAGCTAAAGTTCATGCTAGGTTTAACGTTAGGATTAGGGTTAGGGTTATGGTTAGGGTTTAGGATAGAGCTAGGGTTATGTTTAATGTAAAGGATAGGCTGTGAGCTAGGGTTAGGTCTAAGGCAAGGCTTAGGTTATGGTTAGGTTTAGAGGTAGGGTTAGGCTGAGGATTATGCTTAGAGCTATGTTTAGGCCTAGGATTAGGGCTAGGTTTTGTTTTAGATTTTGTGTTAGGTTTAGGACAATGCGTAATGTAAGAACTAGGGTTATGTTTAGGGCTAGTTTAGGGTTAGGGTTATGGCTAGGTCTAGGTTTAGGTCTATGTTTTGGGTTAGTGTCATGTTTAAAGCTAGGTTCAGTGTTATAATTGGGGTCAATTTTGTGGATAGGGATAGGTTTAGGTTTAGATCCAGAATTAGGACTAGGTTAAGGTCTAGGGTTCGGGTAAGTGTTTGGTTTAGGTTAAGGGTTATTGTTAGGGCTAGTGCTAGGTTTTTGTTTAGGTCTAGGGCTAGAGTTATAGATATATTTTGGATTCTATTTGGGTCTAGGTCTAGTGTTAGGCTTAGGTATAGGTAAAGGGTTACCAGTAGGGCTAGTGTTAGGATTTTGTTTAGGGTTAGGATTAGGTTTAAGACATAGGGTTACTTTTAGGGTCAGATGAGGATCAGGGTTAGTTTTATAGGTAGAATGATGGCTATGGTTAAGACTAGTAATGCGATTAGTGTTTCAGATAGGCTAAGGATTAGGATTAGAACTAGGGTTAGCATTTGGGTTAGGGTTTGGCTTAGTGTAAGGAATAGGGTTAGAGTTAGGCTTAGGGCTAGTTTTAGGGTTAGGGTTAGGGTTAGGGCTAGTATTAGGGTTAAAGCTATGGTTAGGGCTCAGATTAGGGGTAGAATTTATCTTAGGGCTAGGGTACGATTAGGACAATGACTAATGTATGAACTAGGGTTATGATTAAGGCTAGTTTTTGTGTTAGGTTAAGGCTAGATATAGTGTTAATGTTAATTTAAGGTTAGGGTGATATTTAGAGCTAGGATTAGTGTTACGATCAGGGTGAGTTTTAGAGTTAGTTTTAGGGCTAGTTGTAGGGTTAGGGTTTGATTTAGGTTAAAGGTTAGGATTAGTGTTAAGGCTATGGGTAGGGCAAGTTTTAGGATTAGCATTATGGTTAGGGGTAGTGTTAAGGTTTGGTTTAGGCTTATTGTTACAGTTAAATTTAGAGTTAGGTTTAGATTTAGTCTTAGGCTTAGATCTATGTTTGGGATTAAGGCTAAGGATAGAACTAGGGCTAGGGCAAGGACAAGAGTTAGAGTTAGTCTTATGGCTAGGTTTAGGGTTAGGATAGGATTAAATAAAGGCTAGGATTAGCACTAGGCTTTGTGTTAGGCATAGGTTTAGGGTGATGGTTAGGGTTAGGTTTAGGGTTATGAATAGTTTTGGGGTACAGGATGAGGTTATAGGTAGATTTTGGGCAAGGGCAAAGAATAGAATTAGGGTTAGGGCTTAGGTTATGGTTCGGGTTAGGATTAAGTCTTGGTTTAGAGGTAGGATTACGGCTAGGGCTAATTTCATATCCAGTGTTACAGTCAAAAATAGTTTTAGGGTTAGGTTTATGGCTACATCTAGGGTAAGGTTTAGTTTAGGGCTAGGGTCAGGTTTAGTGCCAAGGGTACTATTAGGATCAGGGTCGTGATTAGTGTTTTGGATAGGTTAATGCTTAATGTTAGGGCTTGAATTAGCATTAGAGTTAGGATTAGGGTAAAGAGAGTGTTAGGTTTAGGTTTCAGGTTAGGTTTAGTGTAATGGATAGGATTAGGATTAGGGATACAGTTAGGTTTAGGCCCAGGTATAGCATTAGGGTTAGGGTTAGGGTTAGGGTAATTGATAGGAGTACAGCTAAGGTCAATGTTATGATTATTGATAGAGTTTGGCTTAGGGTTAGGGTTAGGGTTAAATCTAGGGTTACAGCTAGAGTTGTATTTACGATTAGTGATAGAGTTAGGGTTAGGGGTAAATCTTTGAATAGTACTCAGAATAAGGCTAGGTTTTGGGTTAAGTTAAGGCTAGGTTTTGGGTTATGGCTAACATAACTACCAGGGTTGCAATTAGGGCTAATTTTAAGGTTAGAGTTCGGGCTAGGTCTATTGTTAGGTTTAGGTATAGGGTTAGGGTGATGTTTAGAGCTAGGGTTAGTGTTAGGGTCAGAGTCAAGGTCAGGGTTAGTTTTAGGGTTTGGCTTAAAACTCAAATTAGGGCTAGAGTTATGGCTAAGTGTAGGTTTAGGCCTTAGTTTATATTAAGGGTTAGGATTAGGTCTATGGCTTGGTTTTGTTTTAGGGTAAGGTTAGTGCAAGTTTTAGGATTAGCCTTAGGGTTAAAACTAGTGTTAGGTTTAGGTTTAAGCTAAGGGTTAGGATTAGATTTAGAGTTAGGGTTAGATCTAGGGTTGCTGCTAGGGCTATGAATAGGGCTAGTTTTAGACCTATGGTTTTGTCTAGGATTAGCGTTCCAGTAAAGTATAGGGTTAGAACTAGGGTTAGGTCTAACATGAGGCTTAGAGTTAGTGTTTGGCCTAGGGTTAGGGTTAAGTTTAGGGATAGGGCTAAATTAGATCTAAGATTAGGGCTAAGGTTTTGTTAGGGTTAGGTCTAGGGTTATGGTTAGGGTTATAATTAAAGCTATGTTTAGGGCTAGGATAAGGGCTAGGTGTTGTGTTAGAGTTAGGGCTACTTTCAGGGCTAGGGCTAATATCAGGTCTAGAGTGATGCTTACAGATAATTTTAGGGTTCGTTTTATGGCTAGTTTTAGTGTAAGGGTTAGGTATAGAGTAAAAGTGAGGTTTAGAGCTAGGGAAATATTAGGGTCAGTGTCAGTGTTAGGGTTTTGTTAAGGTTTGAGTTTAGGGTTAGGGTTTGAATTAGCATTAGGGTTAGGGTTAGGGTAATGATTGGATTAGGTCTAGGGTTCAGTGTAGTTTTAGGGTAATTGATAAGTTTGGGGATAGTTGTATGTTTAGGGTTAGGTCTAGGGTTAGCATTAGGGTAAGGGTTATGTTTAGGGTAATGATACAGTTAGACTTAAGGTTAGGGCTAGGGTTATGGTTAGGGTAGGTCTTGATTTAGGGTTAAGGTGAGAGTTAGAATTAGGGTTATGTTAGGTTTATGTTTAGTGTAATGGTTATTTTCTGAGCTATGGTTTTGGCTAGGTTGGGAGTTAGGTTCAGGATTAGGTCAAGGGATAGGATTATGGTAGATTTTGGTTTAAGGTTAGAGTTAAGATTAGACCTTGGATTTGTGGTAGTGTCAGTAAAAGGGTCAGAGTTAGTGTTTGGGTTTTCTATACGGTTAGATCTAGAATGAGGGCAAGTGTGAGGGCTATTAAAAGGGTTAGTATTTTGGTTAGCCTAAGGATTTGTGATAGGTCTAGGGTTACCCTTAGGTTTAGGGTTTTGCTTAGTAAGGGAATGGTTTAGAGCTAGGGTTATGGCTACAGTTATGGTTAGAATTAGGGTTAAAGCTAGGTTTAGGTCTTGGATTAGGCTAGGTCTTGTGTTAGAGTTAGGGCTAGGGTTAGGGCAATCGCTAATGTAAGAACTAGGGTTACCATTAGGGTTAATTTTAGTGTTAGGGTATGTGTTAAGTTTAGTGTTAGAATTAGGTTTAAATTTAGGGTGATATTTATAGCTAGGGTTTGTGTTAGGATAGGAGACAGGGTCAGGCTTAGTTTTAGGATCAGAGTTAGGACTCAAATTAGGGATAGGGATACTGTTAGAATTCAGTTTAATGTGATGGCGGTGTTTAGAGCTAGGGTGAGTGCTAGTATATGAGTCAGGGTCAGGGTTAGTTTTAAGGTTAGGGCTAGGACTCAAATTAGGGCTTGGGTTAGGTCTAGTTGTAGTGTTAGGATTTGGTTTATGTTAAGATTTAGGTTTAAGGTTCATACTAGGTTTTGTTTTAGCCCTAGGGTTAGGGTTAATGCTAGTGTTAGTGTTTGGCTCAGGGTTAGGATTAGGGTTAAAATTGGACTTAGGGTTAGGTCTAGGGTTGGTGCTAGAACTAAGGATATGACAAGGGTTATGGCTAGGTTTCGGGTTATGGTAAGGGATATGGTTAGAGCTAGGGATAGGACTAGGGCGAGAGTTAGTCTTAGGACTAGGGTTAGGGTTAGCGTTAGAGATAGGGCTAAATTAGGGCTAGGATTAGAGCTAGGTTTAGTGTTTAGTTTAGGCCTAGGGTTAGAGTTAGTGTTAGGGTGAGGGTTAGTGTTCAGAGTTTGAATTTTAGAGTTTAGGTTTAGACTTAGGTAAATGTTTGGGGTAAGTGATGACTTTATAGCTAGGCTTAGTGGTAGGGTGATGGTTACAATTAGGGTTAGGGCTATGGTTATGGTTAGGGTTATGATTAAGGCTAGGTTTAGGGCTAGGATAAAGGCTAGGGATTGTTTTTTAGGGTTAGGGCTAGGAGTAGTGCTTGGGCTAATTTCCAGTCCAGAATTATGGTTAAATATAGTTTTAGGGTTAGAAATATGGATACATCTTGTGTAACGGTTAGGTTTAGGGTTAGGGTCAGGTTTAGAGCTAGGGGTATTATTAGAGTCAAGTTCTGGATTAGGGTTTGGGCTATGTTAAGGTTTAAATTTAGGGCTTGAATTAGCATTAGGGTTAGGGTTATGTTTATGGTAATGGATAGTGTTAGAAATTACTCTATGGTTACGTTTATGATTAGGGTTAGGTTTGGGGTTAAGTTAATGCTAGGGGTAGGATTACGGCTAATGTAAGTAGTAGGGTTATGGTTAATTTTAGTTTTTTAGGGCTAATTTTACTGTTAGGTTTAGGTTTAGGTTTAGGATGATGTTTAGACCTCAGTTTAGTGTTATGGTCAGAGTAAAGGTCAGGGTTAGTTTTAGAGTTTGGCTTCAAACTCGAATTAGGGCTGGGGTTAGGGCTAGGTGTAGGGTTAGGGATTGGTTTAGGTTAAGGGTTAGGGTTAGAGCTTTGGCTTGGTTTGGTTTTAGGGCTAGGGTTAGGGTGAGTTAAATTTTTAGGATTAGTGTTAGGGTTAGGGCTAGTCTTAGATTTAGGCTTAGGCTTCGGTTTAGGGTTAAATTTAGAGTTAGGTTTTTATCTAAAGTTAGTGCTAGGGCTAAGGATAGGGCAAGGGTTAGGACTAGGCTTTGGGATAGGTTTAGGTTTTTGTTAAGGGATAGTATTAGAATGAGTGATAGGGCCAGTGTGAGAGTTAGAGTTATTCTTAGTGCTAGGGTTAGGATTACGGTTAGGGATAGGGCTAAATTGTGGCTATGGTTAGTGTTAGGGCTAGAGTTAGGGATAGTTTTAGAATTAGCATCAGGGTTAAGGCTTGTTTTAGGCTTAGACATCGATTAGGGTTAGATTTGAATTTAGATTTCGATCTAGTTTTAAAGTTAGGGCTAAGGATAGGGCAATTGTGACGACAAGGGTTAGGGTGAGAGTTAGGGTTACGTTTTGGATAAGGGATGTGGTTTTGGCTACATTTATGGCTAGGGCAAGGGTTAGTATTAGGGTTAGGACTTAGTTAGGGTTAGGGTTATGATTAAAGCTAGGTTTATGGCTAGGATGAGGTTTAGGGTTTGTGTTAGGGTTAGGGATAGTATTAGGACTAAGGCTAATGTCTGGTCTAGGGTTATCGTTAGGGATATATTTAGTGTTAGGTTTATGGCTTGTTCCAGTGTAAGGATTAGGTTTAGGGTAAGATTCAGGTTTATATCTAGGATTATTTTTAGGGTCAGGGTCAGGATTAGGGTTTGGGTTAGGTTAGGGTTTAGGTTTAGGGTAATGACAGGGTTAGTATTAGGGTTTAGGTTTGGCTTAGTGTAATGGATAGGCTTAGGGTTAAGCCTAGGGTTACCTTAAGGGTTAGAATTATTGTTAGGGTAATGGTTAGGTTTCGACCTAAGGTTAGGGCTAGGGTTATGTATAGGATTTGGGCTAGTTTTGTGTTAGGGTTAGGTTTAAGTTTAGGGTTAAAGCTAGGTTTAGGACTCAGATTAAGGCTAGATTTTGGGTTAGGTTAAGGCTAGGGTTAAGGCTACGGCTAATGTATGAATTAGGGTTATGATTAGTACTAGGTATAGGTTTAGAGTTAAGGCTAGGTCTAGTGTTAGGTTCAGGTTTACAGTGAAGATGATGTTTAGAGCCAGGGTTAGTGTTAGGGTCAGAGTCAGGGTCAGGGTTAGTTCTCAGGTTAGGATTAGGACTAAAATTAGGGATATGTTTAGGGCTAGGTGTAGGGTTAGGTGTTGGTTTGGGTTAAGGGTTAGGGTTATGGCTATGACTTGGTTTTGGTTTTGGGCTAGAGCTAGGGTTAGAGCTAGTTATAGGATTAGAATTATTATGTCTAGTGTTAGGTTTAGGTTTAGGATTAGGGTTAGGGTTATATTTAGAGTTAGGTTTAGATCTAGCTTTATGGCCAGGGATATGAATAGGGCTAGGGTTACACCAAGGGTTAGGACTAGGATTAGGATTATAGTATGGGATAGATTTAGAACTAGGGTTAGGGTTAGGGAGAAAGTTAGGGTTAGTCTTTGGGCTAGATTTAGGGTTAGGGTTAGAGATAGGGCTAAATTAGGGCTAAGATTAGGGCTAGGGTTAGTGTTAGGGTTAGGCATAGGGTTTGGGTTAGGAATAAAATTAAGGCTATGTTTAGGGCTAGGATAAGGGCTAGGCTTTGTTTTTGGGTTAGGGATAGGAATAAGGCTAGATTTAATATCAGGTCTAGGTTTAGGGTTAGGAATTGTTTTAGGGTTAGGTTTATGACTAGGTCTACTGTAAGATTTAGGTAGGGTAAGAGCCAGGTTTAGAGTCAGGGCAATTTTAAGGGTCAGTGTCAGTGTTAGGGTTTGGTTTAGGTGAGGTTACGTTGGGGTTAGGGTTAGGGTTAGTGTAATGATTGTGTTAGGTTTAGGGTTTAGTGTAGGTTTGGGGTAATTGATAGATTTGGAGAAAATGATAGGGTGAGGGTTATCCTAGGATTAGCATTAAGGTAAGGGTTATTTTTTGGGTAATGGATACAGTTAGAGTTAATTTTAAGGCTAGGGTTATGGTTAGGATTAGGTCTTTGTTAGGGTTAAGCTGAGGGTTAGAATAGGATTAGGTTTAGGGTTGTGTTTGGCACAAGGGTTAGGTTCTGAGCTATGATTAGGGCTAGGCTGAGATTTAGGTTCAGAGTTAGGTCTAGGAATAGGATTATGGTAAATTTTGGGTTAGGGTTGGGTTAGGGTTAGACCTAGGTTTAGTGTTAGAGTCAAAATAAGAGTCATGGTTAGGGTTAGTGTTTGGGATAGTGTTAGAGCTAAAATGAAGGCTAGGGTTAGGACTATTATTAGGGTTAATGTTTTGGTTAGTCTAAGGACTAGAGATAGGTCTAGGGTTACTCTTAGGTTTAGGGTTTCACTTAGGGTAAGGGATTAATTTAGGTCTAGGGTTGCAGCTATGGTTAAGGTTAGAGTTAGAGTTAAAGCTAGGATTAGGGCTCGGTTTAGGACTAGTTTTTATGTTAGGGTTAGGGATAGGATTAGGGCAATGGCTAAAGTAAGAACTAGGGTTACCATTCCGGTTAGTTTTAGGGTTAGGATTAGGGGTAGGTTGAGTGTTAGTGTTAGTTTTAAGGTTAGGGTAATATTTATATCTATGGTTCTTGTTAGAATAGGATGCAGTGTCAGGGTCAGTTTTATGGTTAGTGTTAAGACTTGAATTAAGGCTATTGTTAATGTTAGTGTTCAGTTTGAGTTTAGGGCAGTGTTTAGAGCTAGGGTGAGTGTTAGGATATGAGTCAGGGTCAGGATTAGTTTTAAGGTGAGGCTTAAGATTTGAAATACGGCCAGGTTTACGTATAGGTGTAGTGTTAGTGTTTGGTTTTAGTTAAGGTTTGGGGTTAGGGCTATTGTTCAGTTTTGTTTCACTGCTAGGATTAGGGTTAGGGCTAGGTTTATGATTAGCATTAGGGTTAGCGCTAGTGTTAGTTAGGCTTAGCCTTAGGTTTAAGGTTAGATTTAGAGTTAGGTTTAGGGCTGGGACCAACTTTAGGGCAAGTGTTAGGGCTAGTGTTAAGTTTATGGTAGCAGATAGGGATAGAACTAGGGATAGGACTAGGGCAGGATTTAGTTAATCTTAGGGCTAGGGTTAGGATAGGGTTAGAGATAGAGCTAAATTAGGGCTAGGATTAGGGCTAGGTTTTATATTTAGCTTAAGCCTAGTGTTAGGGTTATGGTTAGTTTTAAACTTAGGGTAAGGGATGACATTATAGCTAGGTTTAGAGGTAGATTGAAGGTTAGAATTAGTGTTAGGTGTGGGGCTAGATTTAGGGTTATGATTAAGGCTAGATTTAGGGTTATGATTAAGGCTAGGTTTAGGGTTAGGATGAGGGCTAGGTGTTTGTTTAGGGTTAGGGTTAGGATTATGACTAGAGCTAATTTCAGGTCCAGAATTATGTTTAAAGATAGCTTTAGGATTAGGTTTATGTCTAAGTCTAGGCTAAGTGTTAGGTGTTGGGTTAAGGTCAAATTTAGAGCTAGGGGTATTATTAGGGTCAAGGTCTGGGTTAGGGTTTTGGATAAGTTAAGGTTTTAAATTTGGAGTTGAATTAGTTTTAGGATTAGGGTTATAGTAATTATAGGATTAGGTTTAGGATTCAGGTTAGGTTTAGGAAAATGGAAGTGTTAGGATTTGGGATAGGGTTAGGTTTATGCCTAGGGTTATCATTATGGTTAGAGTTATGGTTATGGTAGTGGATAGAGCTAGAGATCAGTTTAAGGCTTGAGTTATTGTTACAATTAGGGCTTTTGTTAGGGTTAGGTTAGGTTTAAAGCTAGGGTTAAGGCTTGGATTAGGGCTAGGTTTTGGGTTATGTTAGGACTAGTGTTAGGGTTACAGCTAATGTAACTACTAGGTTTACATTAGGTCTAGTTTAAGGGTTTTAGTGCAAGGTTTAGTGTTAAGGTTAGGTTTCAGGTTAGGGTGATGTTTAGAGCTACAAGTGTTAGGGTCAGTGAGAGGTTCAGGTTTAGTTTTAGGGTTCGGCTTCCAACTCAAATTATGGCTAGGGTTAGGTCTAGGTGTAAGGTTAGGGTTTGGTTTAGGTTAATGGTTAGGGTTTGAGCTATGGCTCGGCTTTGTTATAGGGCTAGGGATATGGTTAGGACTCTTTTTAGGATTAGTGTTATGGTATGGGATAGTGTTAGGGGTAGGCCTAATCTTCGGGTTAGGGCTAGATTTAGAGTTACGTTTTGCCTAAGATGAGTGCTAGGGATAAGGATAGGACAAGAGTTAGTACTAGGTTTACAGCTAGCGTTAGGGTTATCTTAAGGGATAGGGTTATAATGAGTGATAGGGCTAGTGTGAGAGTTAGAGTTAGTCTTAGGGATAGGGTTAGGGTTAGGTTTAGGGATAGGGCTAAATTATGGCTAGGGTTATGTTAGGGCTAGGGTTAGGGATAGTTTTAGGATTGGGCTTAGGCATCGAGGTAGGGTTAGATTTAGAGTTAGGTTTAGATCTAGGGTTAGTGTTAGGGCTAAGAATAAGGCAAGAGTTATCATGAGGGTTAGGGTTAGAGTTAGGGTTTAGTTTTGGCTAAGGATGTGGTTATAGCTAGGTTTAGGGCAAGGGCGAAAGTTAGTATAGGGTTAGAATTAGGGTTAGAGTTAAGGTTATGATTAAGGCTATGTTTAGGGCTACGATGAGGTCTAGGATTTTTTTAGGGTTAGGGGTAGTATTAGGGCTATTGCTAATGTCAGGTCTAGGGTTACAGTTAGGGATAGATTTAGTGTTAGGTTTATGGCTTCGTCCAGTGTAAGGGTTAGGTTTTTGTTTAGGGTCTGGTTTAAATCTAGGGTAAAATCAGCATCAGGATTAGGATTTGGGTTAATTTAGTGTTTAGGTGCAGGGCTCGAATTAGTGTTAGATTTTGGGTAAGGGTAATGACAGGGTTAGGTTTAGGGTTTAGGTATGGTTTAGTTTAATATATAGGGTTAGGGTTAGGCCTATGGTTATCAGAAGGGTTAGGGTTATCGTTAGGGTAATGGATAGGTTTAGCCCTAAGATTAGGGCTAGGGTTATGTATAGGATTAAAGCTAGTGTTTGGGTTAGTGTTAGGTTAAATTTAGGGTTAAAACTAGGTTTAGGACTCAGATTAAGGCTAGGTTTTGGGTTAGTTTAGGGCTAGGGTTAAGGCTACTGCTAATGTGTGAAGTAGGTTTATGATTACATCTAGTTATAGGTTAGAGTTAGGTCTAGATCTAGTGTTAAGGTTAGATTTACAGTGATGATGATGTTTAGAGCCAGGGTTAATGTTAGTGTCAGAGTCAGGGTCAGGGTTAGTTTTCGGGTTAGAGTTAGAATATAATTAGAGATAGGGTTAGGGCTAGGTGTAGGGTTAGGATTTGGTTTAGGTTAAGGGTTAAGGTTAGGGCTATTATTCAGTTTTTTTTAGGGCTCAGGGTAGGGTTAGGGCTAGTTTTAAGATTAGTCTTAGAGTTTGGGCTAGTGTAAGTGTGAGATTTAGGCTTAGGTTAAGGATTAGGGATAAGATTAGAGTTATGTTTAGAATTAGTGTTAGGGTTAGGATTAAATTTGGTTTTAGGTTTAGATCTAGGTTTTGAGATAGGACTAAGTACAGGGCTAGGGTAGGGCTACGTTTAGGGCTAGGTGTATGGTGATGGTAAGGGATAGGGTTAGGTCTAGGTATAGGGCTAGTGTGAGAGTTAGAGTTTGTCTTAGGGCTAGTGTTAGGGTTATGGATAGGGCTAAATTAGGGCTTGGATTGGGGCTAAGGATAGTGTTTGGGTTAGGCTAGGGATAGGTCTAAGATTAGTGATAGGGTTAGGGTTAGGGTTAGGGTAAGGGATGGGAATATAGCTAGTTTTATTACTAGGGTGAGAATTAGAATTAAGGTTAGGGTTAGGGTTATGAGTAAGGTGAGGTTCATGGCTAGGATGTGGGCTAAGATTTTTATTAGGGTTAGGGCTAGAATTAGAGCTAGGTCTGATGTCAGGTCTAAGGTACCATTAGGGAAAGTTTTAGGGTTAGGTTTATGGCTATGTCTACTGTAAAATTTAGGATTTTGTTAGGGTCAGGTTTAGAGCTTTGGGTATTATGAGAATCTGGGTCAAGGTTAGGGTTTGTGTAGGTTAAGTTTTAGGTTTAGGGCTCAAATTAGACTTATGTTTAGTGATCGGGTAATGGCACAGTTAGGTTTAGGGTTCAGGTTAGGTGTAGGTTAATGGACAGTGTTAAGGCTAGTGCTAGGATTAGGGTTCCGCCTAGGGTTAGCATAAAGATTATAGTTATCTTAGGGCAATGAATAGGATTAGAGGTAGGTTGAGGACTAGGATTATGGTTAAAATTAGGTCTAGGGTTAGGCTTAGGGTTATGGTTAGGGCTAGGGTTATTTTTAGGGTTATCTTTATTGTTAAAGCTGAAGTTTGGCTTTGATTAGGGCTAGCAATTGTGATAGGTTAGGGCTATGGCGAATGTAAGAACTAGAGTAATGATTAGGACTAGTTTTATGGTTAATGCTTGTGCTAGGTGTAGATTTAGGGTTAGTTTAGGGTTAGGGTGAAGTTTAGAGCTAGGGTTAGTGTTAGTGTCAGGGACAGTGTTCGGGTAGGTTAATGGTTAGGGTTAAAGCCAGAATTAGGACTAGGGTTAGGTCTAGAGTTAGGGTTAGATTTTGGGTTAGGTTAAGTGTTATTGTTATGGCTATGTCTAGTTTGTCTTTAGGTCTAGAGCTATATTTATGGCTAGTTTTAGGATTAGGTTTAGGTCTAGGTCTAGTATTAGGGTTAGGTTTAGATTTAGACCTAAGACTAGTCTTAGGGTCAGAATAATGGTCAGGGATAGGGTTAAGGTTTGGGTTATGGTTATATCTAGAATGAAGTCTAGGGTTTGGACTAGTTATAGGGTTAGGGTTTTGGTTACGCTAAGGATTAGTGCTAAGAATATGGTTAGCACTAGGGTGAGGGTTTGGCTTGGGTAAGGGATATGGTCAGAGCTAGGATTAGGACCAGTGCTAGGGTTAAGTTTAGGGTTAAAGTTCATGTTAGAGCTTGGATTAGGGCTAGTATTATATTAGGGTTAGGACTAGTGTTATGGTTATGAATATTGTAAGAACTAGGGTTAAAATTAGGGTTAGTTTTAGGGTTCGGTTTATGCCTAGGTCTAGTGTTAGAGTTAGTTTTAAGGTTAGGGTAATGTTTAGAGCTAGGTTTAGTGTTTGGATATCAGTCATGGTTATGTTTAGGGTTAGGGTTAGGTTGAAAATTAGGGCTAGGGTTAGGGCTGGTATAGGGTTAGGGTTTGGTCTAGTGTAAGGGTTAGTGTTAGGGTTATGGCTCCGTTTGTTTTAGGGTAAAATTAGTGTTAGGTCTAATTTTAGGATTAAAATTCAGTTAGAGATAGTTTCAGGGTTAAGCTGAGGCATCGGGTTAGGGTTCGTTTTAGAGACAGGTTTCGATCTAAACTTAGATCTTAGGATAGTGCAAGGGTTTCAACTAGGGTTAGTGCTTGGGTTAGGGTTAAGGTAAGGGATAGGGTTAGAAGTAGGGATAGGTCTTGTGTGAGAATTATAGTTAATCTTAATTCTAGGGTTACGGTTAGGTTTAGGAATAGGGCTAAATTAGGGCTAGGATAAGGGCAAGGCTTAGTGTTAGGATTAGGGCTGGAGTTAGCGTTATGATTAGGGCTAGGGCTAATGTTAGGGTGAGGGTAAGTGTTAGAGATTAAGCTACAGTTAGGGCTAGGGGGAGTGTTAGGTTTAGTGTTATGTCTGGGCTATGGTTATGGTTATGGTTAGGGTAAGGGTTGGGGTTAGGGCTAGGGTTTTATTTAGGGTTAGTGTTAATTTTAGTGTAATGTATTGGATTAGATGTAAGATTAGGTTTAGGGTTAAGTTTAGTTTATGGTTAAATATAGGTTTAGGGATAGGTTTCATTTTTATTCATGGTAAGGTTTATGGTTAAGTTTATGGCAAGGGGTAGGTTTAGGGTTAGGTCGAGGGTTAGGTTTATGATCAGGGTTAGAGATAGGGTTGGGTTTAGGGTTAGGGTTATTATTAGGGTTAGAGGTAGGGTTAGGGGTAGGGTTATGGTTAGAGCTTGTGTTAGTACTAGGGTGAAGTTTAGGATTAGGACTAAGGTTAGGTTTAGGTTTAGGAATATATCTAGGGTTATTTTTAGGCTAAGGGTTAGGCTTTGTGCTAGGGTTATGTGTAAGGCAAGGTTAGGGTTAGGGCTACATTTAGGATTATGGTTATGCTTAGGGTAGGTTTAGTCCTAAGATTACGGCTAGGTTTTGTGTTAGGTTTAGGCCCAGGGTTAAGGCTATGTGTAATGTAAGATCTAGGGTTCTGATTAGAGCTAGTTTTAGGGTTAGAGTTATGGCTATGTCTAGTGTTATGTTTAGGTTTTGGGTTAGGTTCAGGTTTAGAGCTAGGTTTAGTGTTAGTGTTAGGGTCAGTGTTCAGGTTAGAGTTAGGTTTAAAGTAAAAGCCAGAATTAGGATTAGAGTTAGGTTTAGGGATAGAGTTAGTGTTTGCTTTAGGTTAAGTACCATGTTAGGGCTAGAGCTCAGAGTATTTTTAGGACAAGGTTTAGAGTTATGGCTATATTTAGGATTAGGCTTAGGTCTAGGCTACTGTTAGGGTTAGGGTTAGGTATAAGTTTACTTGTTGGGCTAGTTTTAGGGTTTGGTTCAGGATTAGGTTCAGAATTAATCTGAGAGTTTGTGTTAGGGTAAGGATTTGAGTTAGGGTTAGAGCTAGAATGAGGGCTAGAGTTAGGACTAGTAATAGTCTTAGGGTTTGGATTAGGGTATGGATTAGGATTAGGACTAAGGTTAGCACTATGGATAGGGTTTGGCTTAGGGTAAGTGGTAGATTTAGAGCTAGGGTTAGGGCTAGGGTTAGGGTTAGGTTTAAGGCTAAGGTTAGGTTTAGGTTTACTTCTAGTGTTAGGGCTCAGATTAGGGCTAGTTTTTCTGTTAGGTTCAGGGCTAGGGTTAGGGCTATGTCTAATAAAAGAACTAAGGTTATAAATAGAGTTAGTATTTTGTCTCTATCTAGTGTTAGCATTATCTTTATGGTTAGTGTGATATTTAGAATTAAGGTTACTGTTAGAATATAAGTTAGGGTCAGGGTTAATTTTAGGACTACAACATGAATTAGAGGTAGAAGTTTATGGCTACATTCAGGGTTAGGGTTTCGTTTAGGTTAACATTTAGGGTTTCTACAATGGCTCGGTTTTGTTTAAGGGATATGGCTAGGGTAACGGCTAATTTAGGATTAGCGATAGTGTTAGGTCTAGTGGTAGGTTGAGGATTAGGCTTAGGGTTAGATCTAGGGTAGGGTCTATGATTAGGGTTAGGGCTGAGGTTAGGGCTTCTGTAAGGTTTATTGTAATAGATAGGGTTTAAACTAGAAATAGGGCTTGGGAGAGTTAGAGTTAGTCTTAGGCCAAGGTTAGGGGTGGAGTTAGGTTTAGGTCTAAATTAGGGCCAGGATTAGTGCTAGGGTTAGTGTTAGGGTTAGGCTTATGGTTAGGGATAGAGATATGGTAAGTGTTAGGGTTAGGGTGAGTGATAGGGTTAGGGGAAATGATGGGGTTATACCTAAGTTCAGGTCTTGGGCAAGGGTTAAAATTAGAGATAGAGCTAGAGACAGGGTTTGGATTAGGATTAAGGCTAGGTATAGGCCTAAATTGAGGACTAATGTTTATGTCAGGGTTAGGGCTAGGGTTAGGGCTAGGATTAGGGCTGGGGCTAATGTCAGGTCTGGGTTTATGGTTATGGTTAGTTTTAGGGTTAGGTTATGGATAGGTCTAGTGTAAGTTTTAGGTTTAGGTTAAGGGTCAGGTTTAAAACTAGGTGTGTTATTAGGGTTAGCGTTCAAGTAGGGTTTGGTTTAGGTTAAGATTCAGGGTTAAGGATTGAATTACCATTAGGGATAGGGTTAGGGTCTGGGTTAGGGTAATTGATAGGGTTAGATTTAAGCTTCAGGTTAGGTTTAGAGTAATGAATACTGTTAGTGTTAGCAATAATGTTAATGTTATGCCTAGGGATAGCATTTGGGTTAGGCTTATCTTTAGGGTAATTGACAGGGTTAGAGCTAAGGTTAGGGCAAGCGTTAAGGTTAGAATTAAGACTAGGGTTAGGATTAGGCCTAGGGTTCATGCCAGCGTTAGGTTTGGGGTAAGTGTTAGCGTTTGAACTAGGATTTGGGCTAGCGTGAGGGTTAGGTTTAGAGTGAGGGCTAGTGTTAGAGTAAAGGTTAGGGTTAGGTTTAGATTAAGGTTAGAGTTTGAGTTAGAATTAGGGTTAGTGTGAGGGTTAGCATTAGGGTTATGTCTAGGGTTAGGGTGAGGTTTAGGGTTAGGGTTAGGTCTAGGCTTATTGTTAGGGTTACAATAAGAACTAGGTTTAGGGCTAGGATAAGGGCAATGTTTTGTGTGAGATTTATGGCTACCATTAGGGCTATGGGTAATGTCAGTGCTATGGATATGTTTATGGCTAGATTTAGGGTAAGGGTTATGGGTAAGTCTAGTGTTCTAGTTAAGTTTTGGGTTAGGATAAGATTTAGAGCTAGGATTTGTTTTAGGGTAACTGTCATTGTCAGGTTAGGGTTAGGTTTAGGGTGTGGGCCTGATTTAGGACTAATGTTGGGTCTTGATAGAGTTAGTCTTTTTTTTTTGAGAGAGAGAGAGAGAATTTTTTAATATTTATTTTTTAGTTTTCAACGGACACAACATCTTTGTTTGTATGTGGTGCTGAGGATCGAACCTGGGCCACACGCATGCCAGGCGAGTGCGATACCACTTGAGCCACATCCCCAGCCCAAAGAGTTAGTCTTTATGTTAGGTTAATGGTAATTGTTTGGGCTAGTGCTAGGTTTTAGTTTAGGGCTAAGGCTAGATTTATGACACTATTTAGGATTAGGTTTGTTCTAGTGCTAGTGTTACTATTATGTTTAGGTAAAAGTTTACCGGTAGGGGTAGGGGTAGGGTTCACTTTAGGGTGTCAGGTTTAGACCTAGGGTTAGTGTTAGATTCAGAATAAGGGTCAGGGTTAGAGTTAGGGTTAGAGCTAGAATGAGGCCTTGGTTTAGGACTAGTAATAGAGATAGGGTTTGAGTTAGGCTAAGGACTATGTTTAGGACTAAGGTAGCATTAGGGTGAGGGTTTGGCTTAGGGTAAGGGATAGTGTTAGAGATAGAGTTAGGGTTAGTGTTAGGGTAAGGGTTAGGTTTAGGGTTAAGTTTAGGTTTAGGGCTTGAAATAAGTCTAGGATTTGCGTTTGCATTAGGGCTACAGCTAATGAAAAAACTAGAATTCCAATTAGGGCTTGTTCTAGTGTTAGGATTAAGGCAATGTTTAGAGCTAGGGTTACTGTTAGGGTCCGATTAAGGGTCAGAGTTACTTCTAGGTTTAGAGTTAGGACTCTAATTAGGACTACATTTAGAGCTAGGTGTAGGGTTAGCATTTGGTTTAGGTTAAGGGTTAGGGTTAGGTTTATGTCTCGATATATTTTTAGTGCTAGGGTACTGTTAGGACTAGTTTTCCAATTAGCATTTGTGTTAGGGCTAGTGTTAGAGTCAGCTTTAGGCTAAAGGTTAGGGTTAGATCCAGGTTTAGGCCTAGGGTAAAGGTTAGAGCTAGGTTTGGGGCTAGGGTTAGGGTTAGCATTAGGGTTAGGGTAAGGTATGATATTACAGCTATATTTAGGGCTAGGACAAAATATAAAATTAGGGTTAGGGCTAGGGTTAATATTAGGGTCAGGATTAAGGCTAGGCTTAGTTATAGGATAAGGGGTAGGATTTGTGTAAGTGTTAGGGCTAGGATTAGGGATAGGGCTAATGTCAGGTCTGGGGTTATGGTTAGGGATAGTTTTATGGTAAAGATGAATGTCAGGTGTATTGTAAGTGTTAGGTTGAAGGTTAGGGTAAGGTTTACAGCTAGGGGTATTATTAGGGTCAGAGTCAGGCTTAGGGTATGGGTTACGTTAAGGATTAGGCTTAGGGCTCAAATTAGCATTAGGGTTAGTGTTAGGGTTAAGGTATGGGTATGGTTAAGTTTATGGCTAAAGTTAGAAATAAAGTAATGGACAGCTTTAGGGTTAGGGATAGTGTTAGGTTTAGGCCTAGGGATAGGGTTATGTTTAGGATAATATATTTAATTAGAGCTACATTTAGGGTTAAGTTTATGTATAGGTTAGGGCTTTGGTTAGGGTTAAACCTAGGTTTAGAATTTGGTTAGGGTTATAGTTAGGGTAATGGAAAAGATTAGAGTTAGGGATAGGGCTAGGATTATGGTTAGGATTAGGGCTATGGTTTGGGTTATATTTTGGGTTAGGACAAGGTTTAGGTTTATGGTTATGTTTAGGTTAAATAATATTAGGGCTAGGGTTAGGGTTAGGGCTAGGGTTAAAGCTAGGTTAAGACTGTGATTAGGTCTAGGTTTTAAGTTATGTTAGGGCTACTTAGGACTAGGGCTAATGTTAGAACTAGGATTATGATTAGGGCTAGTGTTAAGTTTAGCATTATGTCTAAATCTAGTGTGCAGATTAGTTTTAGGTTTAGGGTGATGATTAGACGTAGGTTCCGTGTTACCATCAGAGTCAAGTTCACTGAACTGATCAAAGTTACGGATAGATTTGAAATAGGGCTAGGGTTAAGACTACTTGTAGGGTTAGGTTTTGTGTAAGGGTTAGGGTAAGTACTCAAATTAGGGCTAAGTTTAGGAATTGGTGTAAGGTTAGTGTTTGGTTTAGGTTAAGGCTTAGGGTTAGGATTATGGCTTGGTATTGTTTTAAGGCTAGGGTAGGTTTAGAGCTAGTTTTCCAATTAGCGTTAAGTTTAGAGCTAGTGTTAGGGTGAGGTTTTGGCTTAAGGTTAAAGTTTACAACCAGTTTTAGGGCTGGCATGATGGTTAGAATTAGAGTTGGGCCTAGGTATAGGGCTAGGGTTAGGGTTATTTAAAGGATAGGTTTTGAATTAAGGATAGGCCTAGGGTGAGAGTTAGATTTAGTCATAGGGCTAGGGATAGGATTAGGTATAGTATATGGTTTCTTTTAGGGCTAGGATTAGTCCTAAGCTTAGTGTTAGATTTTGGCCTAGAGTTAGGACTAGTGTTAGGGTTATCATTAGGGTTAGGGTAAGGTATGATGTTAAAGCTATATTTTGGTGTAGGGCATGGGATAAAATTAGAGTTAGGGCTCTGGTTAAGGTTAGGATTAGAATTAAGGCTAGGTTTAGGTCTAGAATTAGTGGTAGGAGTTTTGCTAGTTTTAGGGCTAGGATTAGGTCTATGGCTAATGTCAGTTGTAGGGTTATGGTTAGGGCTAGTTTTAGGTTTAGGTTTATGGCCAGGTCTATTGTAAGGGTTATATTGAGGGTTAGTGTCAGGTTTACAGCTAGGGGTATTATTAAGGTCAGAGTCAGGGTTAGGGTATGGGTGAAGCCAAGGTTTAGGGTTAGGGATAAAATTAGCATTATGGTTAGTGTAATGGATATGGTTAGGTTTCAGGTTCAGGTTAGGTTTAGTATAATGGACAAGCGTAGGGTAAGGCATAGGGTTAGAGTTAAGCCTAGGGATAGAATTTGGTTAAATATATGGTTCATGTAATGAATAGGATTAGAGCTACAGTTAGGACTAGAGTTACGGTTAGGTTAGGGCTGTGGTTAGGGTTAGGCGTAGGGTTAGAATTTGCTGAGGGTTATGGTTAGGGTAATGGATAAAACTATATCTAGGTTGAGGGCTAGTGTTATGGTTAGAAATAGGACTATAGTTCGGTTTAGGTTTTGGGTTAGGATAAGGTTTAGTTTTAAGGTTAGGTTTAGGTTAAGTGTTAGGGCTAGGGATAGGGTTATGGCTACGATTAAAACTAGAGTTTGGGCTCGGATTAGGGCTAGGTATTGGGTTAGGTAAGGTCTAGTGTAGGACAATGGCTAATGTAAGATCTAGGGTTATGATTAGAGATAGCATGAGGTCTAGGTCAAAGTCTAGTGTTTAGATAAGGTTTAGGTTTAGGGAGATGATTAGAGATAGGGTTAGTGTTAGGGTCAGAGTCAGGATCAGTGTTACTGATCAGGGTTAGGAATAGGACTCAAATAGGATTAAGGCTAGGTGTAGGGTTAGGTTTTTGTTAGGGTTAGGATAATAATTAGGGATAGGGCTAATGTCAGGTCTAGTGTTACCATTAGGCTAGGGTTAGGTTAGGGCTATGGCTCATTTTTGCTTTAGAACTAGGGCTAGAGTTAGGGCTAGTTTTAGGATTAGAGATAGTGTTAGGGCTAGTGGAAGGAGGAAGATTTAGCTTAGATTTATTGTTATGGTTAGATCTAGGTTTAGGGCTAGGGCCTGCATTAGGGTTAAGGTTAGGGCTAGTGTTAATGTTACAGTAATGGATAGGGTTAGATCTAGAAATAGAACTGGGGTGCGATTAAAGTTATTCTTGGGCTAGGGTTAGGGATAGGTTTAGGGTTAGGGCTAAATTAGGGCTAGAATTAGTGCTTAAATTAGTATTAGGGCTAGGCCTAGGTTTAGGGCTAGGGTTATGGTTAGTGTTAGTGTTAGGGTTGGGGTTAGATTTAGGGAAAGGGGTTTATATCTAGGTTTAGAACTAGGGTTCAGGTTAGAATTTGATTTAGGGCTTGGATTAGGGTTTTGGTTAGGATTAAGGCTAGGTTTAGTGCCAGGATGAGGGTATGTGTTAGTGCTAGGGCTAATATTAGGACTAGGGCTAATGTCAGGTCTAGGTTCAAAGTAAGTGGTAGTTTTATGGTTAGGTTATGGCTAGGTCTAGTGTTAGGGTTAGGTTTAGGGTAAGGGTCAGGTTTAGAGTTAGGTGTTTTATTAGGGTCAGGGTCTGGGTATGGTTTGGTTTAGGTTAAGGTTTTGGGTTAAGGCTTGTATTAGCATTAGGGTTCAGTTTAGGATTTGGGTACGGATCGGTTAAGTTTAGGATTCAAGTTAGGTTTAGAGTAATGGATATGGTTATTATTAGTGAAAAAGTTAGCATTAGGCCTAGGTTTAGCATTTAGTTTAGGGTTATCTTTAGGGTAATGGATAGGGTTAGAGCTAATGGTAGGGCTAGGGTTAAGGTTAAGTTTATGGCTATGGTTAGGGTTAGGCCTAGGGTTAGTATCAGGGTTAGATTTAGGGTTAGTATTAGGGTTTGAGCTAGGGTTAGGTCTAGGGCGAGGGTTAGGGTTAGAGTCATGGCCTGGTTTAGGGTAAGAGTTAATGTTATGATTAGGGAAAGGGTTAGAGTTTGAGCTAGGTTTAGGATTAGGGTGAGGGTTAGGGTTAGGGTTAGGTTTAGTGTAACTGTTAGGGTTACAATTAGGGCTAGGTTTAGAACTAGGATAAGGGCTAGGTTTGTGTGATGTTTATGGCTAGCGTTAGGGCTATGGGTAATGTAGGAGCTCGAGTTATAGTTATGGCTAGTGTTAGGGTTAGGGTTATGGATAAGTCTAGTGTTAGGGTTAGGTTTTGGGTTAGGATAAGGTTTAGAGCTAGAGTTTGTGTTAGGTTAAGCATCAGTGTTTGGGTTACGGTTAGGGCCAGGATTAGGTATAGCATTGGGCCTAGGGATAGGTTTAGTTTTGTCTTCGGTTAATGGTTATTGTTAGTGCTAGTTCAAGGTTTTTATTTAGGGGTAGGGCTAGATTTATGACTCTATTTAGGATTAGGTTTGGTCCAGTTCTAATGTTAATGTCAAGTTTAGTTATAGGTTTACTGGTAGGGGAGGAGTTATGGTCCGGTTTAGGGTTAGGGTCACATTTAGATATAGGATTAGTGTTAGGGTCAGAATAAGGGTCAAGTTTTTGGTTAGTGCTAGAACTAGAATGAGGCTGAGGGTTAGGACTAGTAAAAGAGTTAGGGTTTGGGATAGTCTAAGGATTTTGTTAGGAATAGGGTAGCATTAGGGGGAGAGTTTGGCTTAGGGTAATGGATAGTATTATAGGCAGGGTTAGGATTAGGGATAGGGTTAGAGATAGAGTTAGGGTTAGGGTTAGGGTTACTGTTCAGATTAGGTTTAGGGTTAGGTTTGTGGTTTGAGTTAGTGTTAGGTGCCGCAGCCGGACTGCGGCAGTTAGGGTTAGAGTTAAGGTTAGGGATAGCATTAGTGTTTGGGTTAGGGTTATAGTTAGGTTAAGGATTAGTATTAGGTTTAGGATTATGGTTAGTGTTAGGTTTAGGGTTAGGATTAGTTGAGTGTTAGGGTTACGGTTAGGGTTAGTGTTAGTATTAAGGTTAGGGTAGGAGACAGGGTTAGGTTTAGTGATAGGGTTAGGATTAGCATTAGGTTTAGTGTTAGGATTAGTGTTAGGATTTGAGTTAGGGTTAGGATTTGGGTTAGGCTTAGGGTTATAGTTAAGATTAGGGGTACCCTTAGGGTTAGGGTTAGTATTAGGATTAGGGTTAGCGTTAGTTTTTTTCATAGGGTTAGGTTTAGGCTTAGGTTTCAGGTTAGGGTTAGGGTTAGTGTTAGGTTTAGTGTTCGGTTAGGGTTAGTGTTTGTGTTAGGGTAGGGTTAAGGTTATCATTAGGATTACGGTTAAGGTTAGATTAGAATTAGGGTAAGGATTAGGGTTACGGTTAGGGTTTCCATTAGTTTTAGGTTTAGGTTTAGGTTTAGTTTTAGGGATAGTTATAGGGTTAGGGTTGGGGTTAGGGTTAGTTTTAGGGTTAGGGTAAGGGTTAGTGTTAGGGTTAGGTTTAGGATTAGGTGTAGGTAGGGGTTAGGGTTAGGTTAGGGTTAGGGTTATTGTTTGGTTATACTTTGTGTTAGGGTTAGTGTTAGGTTAAGGGTTGGTGTTAGGGTTAAGGTTAGGGTGTGGGTTAGTGTTAGGGTTACAGTTAAGATTAGGTTTAGGTTTTGTGTTAAAATTAGTGTTAGGGTTAGCATTAGCGTTATGTTTAGGATTAGGTTTACCATTCATGTTAGAGTTAGGGTTAAGTGTAGGTTTACTATTAGGATTAGGGTTAGTGATACAGTTAGGTTTAGGTTTAGGGTTAGGATAACTCTTTGGGTTAGTGTTAGAGTTAGGTTAAGGGTTAGTGTTAGGTTTAGGTTTAGAGTAAGTGTTAGGGTTAGGGCTACGTTTATGGTGAGGTTTAGTGTTAGTGTTAGTGTTAAGGTTAGTGTTAGTAATAGGGTTAGGGTTAGGTTTAGGTTTAGTGTGAGGGTGAGGGTTATGTTTAGGTTTAGGTTCAGTGTTAGGGTATGTGTTAGGTTTAGGATAGTTTTAGGGTTAAAATTAAGATTAGAGTTAGGGTTAGTGTGAGGGTTAGGGTTGGTTTAGGTTTAGGCTTCGTTGTAGGGTTAGGGTTAGTGTTAGGGTTAGGGTTAGGATTAGGATAAGTGTTAGGGTTAGGGTTAGGGTAGTGTTAGTATTAGTGTTAGGTTTAGGTTTAGGTTTAGTGTTAGAGATAGGTTATGAAAAGAGTTAGTGTTAGTGTTAGGGTTAGGATTAGGGTGAGGAGTAGAGTTAGGTTTAGTGTGAGTGTTAGGGTTGTGTTAGGATTAGGGTTAGGTTTAGGGATAGTGTTAGAGTTAGGGTTGGATTCGTGTAAGAGTTAGGGTTAGGGTTACTGTTAGGGTTAGGTTAGTATTAGGGTTAGCGTTAGTGTTAAGGTTAGGATTCAGGTTAGGGATAGCGTTAGGGTTAGGGTTAATTTTAGGGATAGTATTAGAATTAGGGTTAGTGTTAGAGTAAGTGTTATGGTTAGGTTTAGAGTTAGGCTTAGATTTAGTGTTAGGTTTATGGTTAGGGTGTTAGTATTAGGGTTAGGGTTAGTGTTAGTCATAGGGTAATGGGTAGGGTTAGGGTTAGGATTAGGCTTAGATTTTGGCTTAGGGTTAAGTTTAGGAATAGGTTTAGGGTTAGGGTTAGGATTATGGTTTGGGTAAGGGTTAGAATAATTGTTAGTGTTAGGTTTAGGATTAGGGTTTGTGATAGGGTTAGGGAAAGGGTTATGGTAAATTTCAGTTTAGAGTTAGGGTTAGGGTAAGTGTAGTTTTAGTTTTAGGGTTAAGGGTAGGATTAGGGTTACTGTTTTGGTCAGTGTTATGGTTATGGTTATGGTTAATATTAGGTTTAGCCTTAGGGTTATGGTTAGGTTTAGTGATAGGTTTATGGTTGGGGTTAGGGTTAGTGTTAAGGTTAGTGTTTGTGTTATGTAAGGGTTAGGGTGAGGGTTATATTAGGTTTAGGTTTGTCTTTGGATTAGGGTTTGTGTTCAGTTTAGGGATTGGGTTAGGGATAAGGTTACAGTTAGGGTTAGGATTAGTGTTAGGTTACAGTTGGGGTTAGGGTTTGTGTTAGAATAAGGGTTAGGTTTAGGAATACTCTTTGGGTTAGGTTTAGAGACAGGTTTAGAGTTATTGTTAGGTTTAGTGTTAGTGTTAGTGTTACAGTTAGTGTTAGGCTTAGGTTAGTGTTAGGGTTACCGTTAGGTTAAGGATTTGGTTAGTTTTAGGACTAGGGTTAATGTTACTGTTATTTTTAGTGTTAGAGTTAGGGTTAGGGTAAGATAGTTTAGATAGGTTTAGTATTAGTGTTTTGGTTAGGTTTATGTATAGGGTTTGTGGTAGAGTTAGGTTTAGGTTTAGTTAGGATTCGGTTTATGTTTTGGGTTACGGTTAGTTTTGATGTTATTGTTAAGGTTAGGGTTATTGTTAGGGTTAGGTAAGGGTTAGGGTTAGGGTTAGTATTAGTGTTATAGTAGGATTATGGTTAGGTTTAGCATTAGGATTATGGTTAGTGTTAGGTTTCAGGTTAGGGTTATGGTTAGGGTTAGTGTTAGGGTTAGGTTTATGGTTAGGGTTAGGTTTAAGGTAAGGTTTAGAGTTACTGTCAGCGTTAGGGTTAGAGTTTGTGTTGGAGTTAGGTTTAGGGTTAGTTTAAGGTTTAAGTTAGATTTTAGGTTAGGGTTAGTTTTAGGGTTAGAGTTAGTTATTAGTTTAGGTTTAGTGTTAGGGTTATGATTAGAGTTAGGGTTAGTTTTAGAATTAGGGTTAGTGTTATGTTAGTATTAGTCTTAGAGTATATTTATGGTTATGGTTATGGTTATGGTTATGGTTAGGGTTTGTTTTACGGGTAGGTTCAGGTTAGGGTTAGTGTTAGGGTTAAGGTTAGGGTTAGGTTTAGTGTTAGTGTTAGTGTTAGGGTTAATGTAAGGTTTAGGGATAGGTTTAGGGTTATGATTAGAGTTAGTGACACTGTTAGGGTTAGGGTTAGGGTGAATGTCAGGTTTAGGTTTAAGGTTAGGTTTAAGGTTAGTGTTATGTTTATTGTTAGTCTTATGGTTAGGGTTAGTGTTATGATTAGGATTAGGGTTAGGTTTAGTTTTAGACTTAGGGTTATGTAAGGGTTAGGATTAGGGTTAGAGTTAGTGTTAGGCTTATGGTTAGGTTTGGGCTTAGGGTTCATGTTAGGGATATGGTTAAGGTTAGGTTTACTTAGGGTTATGGTTAGATTTCTGGTTCATGTTAGGGTTAGGGTTAGGATTAGTGTTAGATTTAGGTTTATGTTTAGGGTTAAGCTTATTATTAGTTTTAGAGTTAGGGTTAGGGTTAGCATTAGGGTTAAAATTAGTGTTAGGTTTAGGTTTAGTGTTAGTGTTTGTGTTTGATTAGAGTTAAGGTAAGGTTTAGGGTTAGATTTAGGATTATGATTACAGTTAGTATTACTAACTATTATTAGAGTTAGGGTTAGGCTGAGTGTTAGGTTTAGAGTTAGGTTTAGGGTTAAGTTTAGTGTTAGGTTTAGGGTTAGTGTTATGGTTAGGGTTACTGTTGTGATTAGGATTAGGGTTAGGTTTAGGTTTAGGGTTAGGGTTAGGCTACGATTAGAGTTAGGGTTTGGGTTAGTGTTAGGGTTAGGATAAGGGTTGGGGTTACGGTTCAAATTAGGGTTAGGGTTAGGGTTAGGTTTACTTACGGTTAGGGTTAGGGTTAGGGTTTGTGTTTGGGTAGGATTAGGTTTAGGGTTAGGATTAGTGTTACTGGTAGGGTTAGGGTTAGTGTTAGCAATAGAGTTAGGTTTAGGTTTAGGGTTACTGTTAGCATTAGGGTTAAGGTTAGCATTATCGTTAGTGTTACGGTTAGGATTAGGGTTCGTGTTAGTATTAGCATTAGGGTTAGTGTTAGGGTTAGGGTTAGATTTAGGGTTAGGCTTACTGTTAGTGTTAGGGTTAGGTTTAGGGTTAGGGTTAGGAATAGTGTTAGGGTTAAGGATGGGGTTAGTGTCATATGTAGGATTAAGGTTAGGGTTAGTGTTATGGTTTGGTTTTGGGTTAGGTTTAGTTTTAACATATGGATTAAGGTTAGGGTTAAAATTTTGGTTAGTGTTAGGGTTAGGGTTAGGTTTCGTTTAGGGTTATTATTAGGTTAGGATTAAGGTTATGGTTTGTGTTAGGGTTAGTGTTAGGTTTAGGTATTCTGTTAGGGTTAGGTTTAGGGTTAGGGTTATGGTTAGTATTAGGGTTAAAGTTAGTGTTAGGTATAGTTTCTTGTTAGGGTTAAGGTTAGGGTTTAGGTTAGTGTAAGGGTTATGGTTAGGGTTATGTTTAGTTTTAGTGTTATGTTTAGTGTTTGGGTAAGTGTTAAGTTTAAAGTTAGGTTTAAGCTTAGGTTTAGAAATAGGTTTAGGGTTAGTGTTTTGGTTAGAATTAGTGTTAGGGTTAGGGTTGGTGTTTGGGTGAGGTTTATGTTAGGGTTAGGGTTACAGTTAGGTTAGGGTTAGGGTTAGGGTTAGTGTTAGTGTTAGAATTAGGGTTAGTGTCAAGGTTAAGGTTACTGTTAGGGTTAGTTTTATGGTTAGGGTTTGGGTAAGTGTTAGGTTTAGGGTTAGGGTTCATTTTAGTTTTAGGGTTATGTTTTGTCTTAGAGTTATATTGAGGGTTAGATGAGGGTCAGTGTTAGAATTACGGTTAGATTTAGTGTTAGGAAAAGTGTTTGGGTAATGGTTTGTGCTGGGTTTAGGCTTAGTGTTAGGGTTAGGGTTAGAATAAGTGTGAGTTTTAAGGTTAGTGTTAGAATTAGGGTTATGCTTAGGATTATGGTTATGGTAAAGATTAGGTTTAGGAATATAATTAGGGTTAGGGTTAGTGTTAGGGTACTGTTAGGATTACGGTTAGGGTTAGTGTTAGGGATAGGATTAGGTTTAGGTTTCATTATAGTATTATGATTAGGGTTACGGTTAGGGTTAGGGTTAGTGTTAGGGTTAGATTTATGGTTCATGTAAAGGTTAGGGTTAGTTAATGTTAGACTTAGGGTTAGGTTTAAGGTTACGGTTAGTGTTAGGTTAGTGTTAGTTTTAGGGTTAGTTTAAAGGTTAGTGTTAGGATTATGGTTAAGTTTAGGGTTAGGTTTTGTGTTAGTATTAGGGTTAGGGTTAGTGTTAGGTTTGGAGTTAGGTTTAAGGTTATGTTTATTGTTAGTTTTTGGGGTTGTGTAGGAATATTGTTAGGGTTAGGTATAGGTTTAGGGTTAGTTTTAGGGTTAGGGGTAGGGTTAGGGTTAGGGTTAGTGTTACAGATAGGGTTAATTTTATGGCTAGGGTTGGTTTTAGGTTTAGGGTTAGGGCTATGGTTAGGGTTAGTGTTGGTGTTAGGACTAGGGTTTTCATTAGGGTTAGGGTTAGTTTTAGAAAATGTATTGGATTAGATGTAAGATTAGTTTAGGATTAACAAGGTTATGGTTAAATTTAGGTTTATGTATAAGTTTAGTTTTGATTCATGGTAAGTTTTAGGGTTAAGTTTATGGCCAGGGTTAGGTTAAGGATTCGGTCGAGGGTTAGGTATATGATTCGGGTTAGAAATAGGGTTAGGTTTAGGGCTAGGTTATTATTAGGGTTTATATTAGGGTAATGTTAGGGTTAGAGCTAGTTTTAGTACTAGAGTTAAGGTTAGGATTAGGGCTAGTGTTAGGTTTATGTTTAGAAATAGGGCTAGGGTTATTTTTAGGGCTACATTTAGGATTATATTTATGCTTTGGGTAGGTTTAGGCCTCAGATTAGGGCTAGGTTTTGTGTTTGGTTTAGGCCCAGGTTTAAGGCTCTGTGTAATGTAAGATCTAGGGTTCTGATTAAAGCAAGTTTTAGTGTTAGGGTTATGGCTAAGTCTAGTGTTAGGTTTAGGTTTTGGGTTAGGTTCAGGTTTAGAGCTAGGTTTAGTGTTAGTTTTAGGGTTAGTGTACAGGTTAGAGTTAGGTTTACAGTGGAAGCCAGAATTAGGACTAGGTTTAGGTCTAGGGATAAAGTTAGTGTTTGCTTTAGGTTAAGGATTATGTTAGGGCTAGGGCTCAGTTTTTTTTTTTTTTTTTTTTTTTTTTTTTTTTTTTTTTTTTTTTTTAGGTCTAGGTCTAGAATTATGGCTATATTTAGGATTAGGCTTAGGTATGTGGCTTGTGTTAGGGTTAGGTTTATCTATAAGTTTAGGTAGGCCTAGTTTTACAGTTTGGTTTAGGGTTAGGTCAGAATAGACTGAGGGCTTGTGTTAGGGTAAGGAATTGAGTTAGGATTTGAGGTAGAATGAGGGCTAGTGTTAGGACTAGTAATAGGGTTAGGGTTTGGATTAGGCTATGGATTAGGTTTAGGACTAAGGTTAGCATTATGGATAGGGTTTGGCTTAGGGTAAGTGATAGAGCTAGAGCGATCGTTAGGGCTAGAGCTAGGTTTAGGTGTAGGTTTATATCTCGTGTTAGGGCTCAGATTAGGGCTAGGTTTTTTTTTGTTAGATTTAGGGTTAGGGTTAGGACTATGGCTAATATAAGAACTCAGGTTATGATTAGAATTAGTATTTGGTCTAGATCTAGTGTTAGTTTTATCTTCAGGGTTAGTGTGATATTTAGAATTAAGGTTACTGTTAGAATATAAGTTAGGGTCAGGGTTAATTTTAGGACTACAACATGAATTAGAGCTAGAAGGTTATGGCTAGGTTTAGGTTTAGGGTTTCGTTTAGGTTAATATTTAGGGTTAGGACAATGGCTCGGTTTTGTTTAATGGATAATGCTAGGGTTATGGCTAGTTTTAGGATTAGTGATAGTGTTAGGTCTAATGGTAGGTTGAGGATTAGGTTTAGGGTTAGGGTCAAATGTACAGTTATGGTTAGACATAGGGTAGGGTCTAGGCCTAGGGTTAGGGCTAAGGTTAGGGCTTCTGTTAGGTTTATTGTAATGGATAGGGTTAGAACTAGAAATAGGGCTAGTGGAGAGTTAGAGTAAGTATTAGGCCAAGGTTAGGGATATAGTTAGGGTTAGGGCTAAATTAGGGCTAGGATTATTGCTAGGGTTAGTGTTAAGATTAGGCCTATTGTTAGGGCTAGTATCATTAGTGTTAGGGTTAGGGTTAGTGATAGTGTTAGGTGAAATGATAGGGTTATACCTAAGTTCAGGTCTAGGGCGAGGGTTAAAATTAGAGACAGGGCTAGAGTTAGGGTTTGGGTTAGGATTAAAACTAGTTATGGGCCTATGATGAGGACTATTGTTTGTGTTAGGATTAGGGCTAGCATTAGGCCTGGGGCTAATGTCAGGTCTGGGTTTATGGTAATGGTTAGTTTTAGGGTTAGGTTATGTGTAGGTCTAGTGTAACGGTTAGCTTTAGTTTAAGGGTCAGATTTAAATCTAGGTGTATTATTTGGATCAGAGTTCAAGTAGGGTTTGGTTTAGGTTAAGATTTAGGGTCAAGGCTTGAATTAGAGTTAGGGATAGGGTTAGGGTTTGGGTTAGGGTAATAGATAGGGTTAGGTTCAGGTTTCAGTTTAGGTTTACTGTAATGAATAGGGTTAGTGTTATCAATAGTTTTAGCGTTAGGCATAAGGTTAGTATTTGGGTTAGGCTTATCTTTTGGGTAATGGAAAGGGTTAGACCTAAGGTTAGGGCTAGAGTTAAGGTTAGAATTAGGACTAGGGTTAGGGTTAGGCTTAGGGATCTTGTCAGCATTATGTTTGGGTTAAGTGTTAGCATTTGAGCTAGGATTAGGGCTAGCTTGAGGGTTAGGGTTAGAGTCAGGGCTAATTTCAGGGTTAGGGTTAGGGTTATTTTTAGATTAAGGTTAGAGTTTGAGCTAGAATAGGGTTAGGGCAAGGGTTAGGGTTAGGTCTTGGCTTATGGTTAGATTTACAATAAGGGCTAGGTTTAGGGCTAGGATAAGGGTATGTTTGTGTGAGGTGTATGGATAGCATTAGAGCTGTGGGTAATGTAAGAGCTTGGGATATGGTTATGGCTAGTTTTAGGGTTAGGGTTATGGATACGTCTAGTGTTAGGGTTAGGTTTTGGCTTAGGATAAGGTTTAGAGCTAGAGTTTGTATTAGGGTAATGGTCATTGTTCAGGTTATAGTTAGGTTTAGGGTAAGGGCCAGATTTAGGACTAGTGTTGAGTCTAGGAATAGAGTTAGTCTTTGAGTTAGGTTAATGCTTATTGTTTTGGGCTAGTGCTAGGTTTTTGCTTAGTGCTAAGGCTAGATTTAAAAATCAATTTAGGATTAGTTTTGGTCTAGTGCTAGTGTTATGGTTAGGTTTACGTATAGGTTTACCAGTAGGGGTAGGGTTAAAATTTGCTGTAGGGTTAGTGTCAGGTTTATACCTAGGGTTAGTGTCAGGGTCACAATAAGGGTCAGGGTTAGAGTTAGGGTTAGAGGTAAAACGAGAGCTAGGCTTAGAACTAGTAATAGAGATAGGGTTTAAGGTAGGCTAAACATTATGGTTTGGATTAGGGTAGCATTAGGGTGAGGGTTTGGCTTAGGGTAAGGGATAGGGTTAGAGGTAAAGTTACTGTTGGGTTAGGGTTAGAGTTAGATTTAGGGTTAAACCTAGGTATAGGCCTTAGAATAGGGCAAGGATTTGTGTTAGCATTAGGGCTACAGCTAATGAAAGAACTAGGTTTCCAATTAGGGCTAGTTCTAGGATTAGCATTAGGGCAATGTTTAGAGCTAGAGTTACTGTGAGGGTTCGAGTAAGGGTCAGGGTTATTTCTAGGGTTAGGATTAGGACTCAAATTAGGGCAACATATAGGGCAAGGTGTAGGGTTAGTGTTTGGTTTAGGTTTAGGGTTAGAGTTAAGGTTATGGCTCGATTTTATTTTAGGGCTAGGGTACATTTAGGACTTGGTTTCCAACTAGCATTTGGGTTAGGGTTAGTATTTGAGTGAGCTTTAGGCTTAAAGTTATGGTTAGATCCAGGTTTATGTCTAGAGTGAAGGTTAGGGCTAGGTCTGGGGCTAAATTAGGGATAGGTTTTGGTTTATGGTAACAGATAGGTTTACATCTAGGGATAGGGCTAGGGCGATAGTTAGAGTTAGTCTTAGGGCTAGGAATAGTGTTAGGTTTAGGGTTTGGGCTAAATTAGGGTGAGATTAGAGCTATGGTTAATTGTAGGTTTAGGCCTAGGTTTAGGTTTAGGGTTAGGGTTAGCATTGGGGTTAGGGTAAGATATGATGTTACAGCTACATTTAGGGCTAGGGCAAAGCATAAAGTCAGGGTTAGGGCTAGGGTTAATATTAGGGTTAGGATTAAGTCTAGGCTCAGGGTTAGGATTAGGGCTAGGATTTGTGTTAGGGTTAGGGGTAGGATTATGGACAGGGCTAATGTCAGGCCTAGGGTTATGGTTAGGGATAGTTTTAAGCTTAGGATTATGTGGTGAGCCGCTTCTGCCGCTTCTGCAGACTGTGGTCGCCATTACAAGATGGTGCTGGCTCCGCTGTGGTTTGTGACAAACAACTCCTTATTTGGGAGAGTTGGCACATGGTTTTTCAACACCCTATGAGAAAGTGCCACGTGGCAGCTTCACATTGGGGCTTGAGATGCTTTATTAAGGCTGGGAGGGGCATCCGAGAATTATTAGAAGAAATATCAAGGCCCTGAATAAACTGCTGAAAGAAGATTCCCGAGTTGTGTCTTCCTTGCAGGCAAGGGGTCGCGACAAGTGGTGCCGAAACCCGGGAACCAGAACTTTCAGTAGTCAGGGGTGGTGCACCGGTTAGTCCCAGGTAAGTGGGATCCGCGATCAAAGCGGGGTTAGTCCCAGGTAAGTGGGATCCGCGATCAAAGCGGACAGCTCCTCTGTAAAGAAAGAGAGAGGGTTACATTTTATTGCAGCTGCACTGTGTACTTTCGCTTTTACTTTCACTTTTTTTTGTGCTTCTTTTGTTGTTGTGTCATGGGTGCCGCATCTTCAAGTCCGCTTCTCCTGGCCCTAGATGGCCTGTTATGTTCCAAGGGACTAGAAGTGAAATGTAGTACTTTACAGAGGTTTTTACAGAAGACAGATATTGCTGCACCGTGGTTCGCATTTTCGGGCAGCCTTACTATACCTAGTTGGGATAAATTAGGCAAAGATCTTGACTTTGCTTCTGAGCAGGGCATATTAGAGGGTGGGGTGATACCCCTTTGGAAAATGGTCCGTAGTTGCCTCACAGATGGCAGATGTCAGGAAGCACTTACTAAAGGACAGGAAGTTCTAGAGCAATTACATGAGGAGAAATTGGAGATGGCAGGAAGTGAGGTATCTCAGGAGGATGGGAGTGTGCGGAGCGTGAAACAGGGGAGGAGACGATTGTCTCCGGCAAGAAGTGAGGTATTTCGGGAGGATGGGATTGTGTGGAGTGTGAAACAGGGGAGGAGACGATTGTATCCAGATCTCAGTGCGCTGCGCACACCCCCATGCGAAAGTGGGTCAGAGGAAGAGGAGGATGAGGAGGAAGAGCTCGGGAGGCTGTCTCGTCAGCTAGGGAGTTTAGCTATAGGAGAAGGGAACAAAAATAAACAGGGGCTCAAGAAAAATGATCCTCCGGATCCACCGCCGTACGGTGGAGGTGTTTCGGGGAGAGTTTTCCATGCCCAAACATGGAGGGCTGTTAATGCTGAGATGGGTCTTGCTTATCCAGTTTTTCAGGATGACAACAGGGGAAGATTCCATGAGCCTTTAGATTTCAAAATTGTAAAGACCCTGGTGGAGTCTGTGCGCACTTATGGGGTGGATGCCGCCTTCACACTAACTCAGGTGGAGAGTCTGTCTAGATACTGCATGACTCCCTCTGATTGGGCTAGCCTTGTTCGGGCTTGTGTTTCCCCGGGTAAATATTTGGACTGGAGAGCATTTGTGCTAGAGAGCGCAATAGAGCAGGCCGCCCAAAACCATGTGGCGGGACACCCCCATTGGGACAAGGATATGCTTTTGGGACGAGGTAGATTTGCTAATCAACAGACAGGATTTCCTCTTGAGGCATATGATCAAATTAACAACATTTGCATTCGGGCATGGAAGTCGCTTCCAAATAGAGGAGAGGTGTCTGGTAATTTGACCAAGATTCTACAAGGCCCTACAGAACCCTTTTCAGATTTTGTAGCAAGGATGGTGGATGCCGCTGGAAAGATTTTTGGGGATCCTGATAGAGCCATGCCCCTTATCAAGCAATTGGTCTTTGAGCAATGCACCAAGGAATGTAAAGCGGCAATCACTCCTTATAAAAACAAGGGCATAGAAGCATGGATGAAAGTGTGTAGAGAGATTGGAGGACCATTAACTAACGCAGGTCTTGCAGCTGCTGTCTTTCGGATTGCAAAAGGGGGCGGTCCTGGTGCCGGAACATGCTTCCATTGTGGTCAACCCGGTCATTTCAAACGTGACTGTCCCAAAAAAGACAATTTTACTGGACCTCTTCACGGTGGCCCTTCCAATGGCCCTCGTCCACCGGGGCTGTGTCCAAAATGCAAAAAGGAGAAACATTGAGCAAAAGAGTGTAGATCAGTGAGGGACATCCATGGACAGCCTATTTCAGGTGGGCCAAAAAACGGCCGAAGGGGCCCCCGACCCCAGGGCCCACAAATATATGGGGCAGTGGAGAATATCACACCCAAACCCGAGACATGGCCATCTCTGTGCCATCCCACGAGACGCGGAGAGCCACTACAGGTGCCACAGGATTGGACCTCTGTTCCACCTCCAGACTTGTATTAACACCTAAGATGGGAGTCCAATTGGTGGAAACTGAGTTCAAAGGGCCTTTACCACCTGGCACTGTAGGTTTGCTAATTGGACGTTCATCCTCTATCTTACAAGATCTTCATGTTTTCCCCGGAGTCATAAGCCCTGATGCTGTAGGGGCAGTAAAGGTTATGGTGGAAGCTCCAAGGGGTATTGTGTCTATCTCCTCAGGGGATCGGATTGCTCAATTACTAATTTTGCCTAGCTTACATAACCACTTCCCTGTTGACTCAAGGTCACGGACGGGAAATGAGATTGGTACCACCGGAGGGAATTGTGCCTATTTGTCACTAGATATGAGCAATCGCCCCACTTTGGAATTAAGCATAGAAGGTAAATCTATTGTGGGATTGCTGGATACAGGAGCAGACTGTAGTATCATAGCCCTTAAGGACTGGTCTAAGGGATGGCCAGTGCAGACTTCTGATCAATCCCTGAGAGGACTTGGATATGCCCAAGCCCCTCAAATCAGCTGTAGACATCTATCTTGGAAGGACCCGGAAGGACACAATGGTACCTTTCAGCCTTATGTACTTGATTTACCTATCTCTTTATGGGGCAGTGATCTGATGAAAGACATGGGGTTCACTCTTAGTAATGACTATTCCCCAGTGTCTCAACAAATTATGCAAAATATGGGGTATAGGCCAGGTCTAGGACTAGGAAAACACCTACAGGGGCGTAGGCATCCTGTGCAAGGTCATCAAAAGCTTAACAGATTTGGTCTGGGTTTTTCCTAGGGGCCACTGGGGCTCAAATACCCATAACATGGCTCACCAAGGAGCCTGTTTGGGTGCCTCAGTTACCTCTACCCTCGGCTAAATTGGCAGCAGCCCATGATCTAGTCAAAGAACAACTTGACTTGGGTCACATCCAACCTTCTACTTCTCCATGGAATACTCCCATATTTGTTATTAAGAAAAAATCAGGAAAGTGGCGCCTACTGCATGATCTACGAGCAGTTAATGCTCAAATGCAACTTACGGGGCCCATTCAAAGAGGGCTGCCTCTGCTCTCCTCTGTTCCCCAGGGCTGGCATATTATTGCTATTGACATTAAAGATTGTTTCTTTTCTATTCCTTTGCATCCTAAAGATTCACAGCGTTTTGCCTTCACCCTTCCCTCGTGTAACCACGAGGAACCAGATCAAAGGTTTGAGTGGGTAGTGTTGCCGCAGGGTATGGCTAATAGTCCCACGATGTTTCAGATGTATGTGGGAAAGGCACTCGCACCTCTCAGACACAAGTATTCCTCCATCAAGATGATTCATTTTATGGATGATGTGTTATTGGCCGCTAAATTAGAGCAGAAAGTTAATGAGGCCTATAAAGAATTAGTGAAGCTGTTAGCTCAATATGGACTACATATCACACCTGAAAAGGTTCAAATGGGGGATTCTATTAGGTATTTGGGAGCAACAATTGGGTATGACAAATTACAACCACAAAAAATCACCATAAGAACTCAGGATCTCCAAACTCTAAATGATTTTCAAAAACTGCTGGGAGATATTAATTGGATAAGAGGACATTTACATATTCCTAATATTGTGCTCCATCCTTTGTATACTACTCTTAAGGGTGATCCAGATCTTGCTTCCCCTCATAGCCTCACCAAAGAGGCTAGAGTGGACCTTATAAAAGTAGAAGAAGCTATACAACATGCTACTCTATGCAGGCTCCAGAGTGATAAACCTTTCCAGTTATATGTGCTTGCCACTCTAAGGCAGCCTACTGGAGTACTGTGGCAAGATAGGCCTTTACTATGGATCCACCCACATGTATCCCCAGGAAAATCCTTAGAATATTATCCTGATGCTGTTGCAGCGTTAGCACTTAAAGGGATTCAACAAAGCATTCAATTTTTCGGACAATCACCTTCTTCTCTTATCATACCCTATACTATAGCTCAATTTAATGTTTTGTGTGCTACTCTAGACAACTGGGCTATTCTATGTTGCTCGTTTCAAGGGGATATTGATAATCATTACCCTTCCCATCCATTACTCCATTTTGTTAAAGAACATCCCATCATTTTCCCTAAGGTAACTTCACCCAGTCCAATTCCGGGGGCTGTTAATATTTTTATTGATGGTTCCAAGTCTGGAATGGGAGCTTATGTAATTAATGATTCTCCCCCTGTTCAGCATCAATTTGCTCCTGGAAATCCACAATGGGTGGAACTGCAAATTGTTATTGAGGTTTTTAAACAGTGTTCTTTTCCTTTTAATCTCATTTCGGACTCCATCTATGTGGTCCAAGCACTAAAAGTCCTGGAGGTCGTGGGAGCTATTAGTGATGCCCATAATGTATCTGCTTACTTTAATCAGCTTCAACAGCTTATCTGTAGCCGCACTGCTCCTTTTTATCCAATGCACATCCGGGCTCACACCTCTCTTCCTGGTCCGTTATCCCAGGGTAATGCCTGTGTGGACTCAGCCACTAGAGGTCAGTTGATATGCTTGGCTTCCTCCTTAGAGGGGGCTAAGTTGTTTCACCAAAACTTCCATGTTAATGCATTAACGCTGCACAGGCGTTTTTCCATTTCAAGAGTGGATGCTCTTCAGATAGTATTACAATGTCCCCATTGTGTCACATTTCTTAATCCCCCTAATTATGGAGTGAACCCACGGGGATTGAAGCCATTGGTTGTCTGGCAAATGGATGTGACACTCATACCTGACTTTGGTAACCTCAAGTATGTGCATGTTTCTGTTGATACGTGCTCTGGAGTTATTCATGCTTCTGCTTTATCAGGAGAAAAGGCACGTAATGTTATTACTCATTGCCTAGAGACATGGGCAGCATGGGGTGCTCCTGCATCCCTTAAGACTGATAATGGACCTGCTTATACTGGCAGACAATTTACATCCTTTTGTTCTACTATGGGAGTGCAACTTACTCATGGTCTGCCTTACAATCCTCAAGGACAAGGCATTGTTGAGCGTGCTCATCGCACCTTAAAGGAAACTTTACAAAAACAAAAAGGGGGAATAGGAGCTGAACACACTCCTAAAGAATGCCTGTCCTTAGCTCTCTTTACCATTAATTTTTTGAATTTGGATATTCATGGTCGCTCTGCGGCCGATAGACATGTGTCCCCTCAGCCCTCTGTGATTGGCTATGTTAAGTGGAAGGATGTTCTTACGGGCCAATGGAACGGCCCCGACCCCGTGCTGACATGGGCGCCAGGATCTGTATGTGTTTTTCCCCAGGATCGCATGGAACCGTTGTGGGTCCCTGAACGCCTGACAAGAAGAGTCTTGACATCAACCGACCAGCAACAAGAGATACCACAGCAATCCCGTGATGAGGATCTTCATTCTGCTAAGTGCTCTGGCTCTGGTGCTGGTGCCGATGGCACAGGCGACACCAATGCAGTGGTGGGCAGTGGCACGGGCATGGCCAATGCCGATGCGGGTTCATAGTAATTCTAGTGTCCTCCCCACTCTTTTTCTACCTCATGTGAGATGTCTGCTCCCTGTGCCTCTCCTAGAGGGGACATGGAGAGCGTTTTTAATCAATCTGAAGTTAATCTCACAGGAGTTTTTTGTTTCAGCCTTGGAAACCCTAATTGCATCAGCCTTAAGACCAAAAATTTGACTAACTGGGAGGACCCATTGCGGTCCAGTCAGGTCTCAGGGAGCATTATCAGTGCTGTACTGAGCCAAGTAGTTTCAGGGAAGCAATCAGGTTCAGGGACCCCTGCAAATAGCTCTGATTTAAACATAACTACCTTGGCTATTATCTCTGAGGTACTAATCCCAGTGCCTCCTTCTTCTAGTAGTACTTATACTGCCACTCATTTCAAGGCCTCCCCTTACTGTACCCAAAATCTTGGTTTCCCCCCAACATTTATGCCTTGTCAGGATCATTCTTGGGAGAAACATAAAGTTGCTAAAGGTTTCTCCCTTTCCCCCTCTCTTAAGAGGTATGTTTATAACTTTAACAACAGTGCCAACTCCTCTACAGGAGTAGGTTGGTCCTGGTTTCAATGGCTGATTTCCAATGAAAAGGGGGCTTCAGCCGATATTTCTGCACTGGCTCAATTGCTAGGAGCCAAAAGTTGGCTGGCTAATGTTTCTGGCACTGTTGAGGAGTGTAAACGAGGTAATAGACTTACATCTGTTTCGTTCAACTCTCTGTTATATAATGCCACATTGCCCCCTGCAATGGTCTGTGTCCAATCCCTGTTCCTGTTCCTTTTGGCTAATGACACCTCGTCGGGGATGCTGGATTGTTCTAATGTTACCTGTCTCCTATCTGAGTGTTGGAATGGTTCTTGGACTGTAGCAGTGGTTGTGAAAATTCCAACTTTTGTCCCAATCCCAGTCACTGCGGACCAGGACAAATTCCCTATTGTTGAGCTACTTAGAGTCCACAAGGATTTTAGAATTACAGCAGCTATAGTGACAGCCGTGGCGGTATCTGCTGCTGCAGCGGTTACGGCCGGAGTGGCCATGGCTAGTCAAATACAAACTGCTGCCACCATTAATCAAGTTGTTCAACAAACTTCCACCATACTTGAATCCCCAAATACAATTAATCAACATATTTTGTCAGGGATTTTAGCTGCCAACCAAAGAATAGATTTACTCCAAGCTCAGGTAGAAGAATTGGCTGACTTGGTGCTTTTGGGTTGTGTTGACCAACGTGCACATTTATGCATAACCTCTGTCAGATTTAATGATTCCAGGAATGCCTCCAGCATCATTGGTGAATATTTGGCCGGAAATTGGTCCATGGCAGCGGAAGACATGATCCAGTCTCAACTAACCCAGATAGCTGTCTTTAACAGTACCCGTGTCAATCCCGTGACTTTGGGTCAATTCACCGATTGGATATCTTCTGATTTTTCCTTTTTTAAAGAGTGGGTGGGAGTAGGCATTTTTGGTGCAATGTGTTGCTTCAGTATGTTCCTCTGTTTGTGGTTTCTCTGTCGCCTCAAGGCCCGCAGTGCTCACGATAAGGCTATGATCATACAAGCTCTTGCAGCTTTAGAAAATGGCAACTCACCTCAAGTCTGGCTTGCGCATCTTAAACAGTAAATCTTTGATATGGTCGTTACACCCCACGTTATTATAATATTGCACTGGGATCGACATGTCTTTCCTCGCTATTCTCTTAGTGTTGGAAAGCCCTTGCACTCTGCCGGTCTTGCTGCCATTGCACGCAGATGGGTTTCCACACTAGTGCTTCTCTATCGCCTTAAAGTCCGTGCCTTTCTTTCAGGGTGCTGTCAACTTGTTTGTCGTTGTAAACAGCCACAGTTCAGCCTCAGCTATCCCCCTTTGTCCACCATCGTCACGATACAGGATGCGAGGCAAGGCACTGCACTTGAGTGATCCTTGAAGTGGACCTCAAGGGGAGCATGTCCTATTGCATGTGGGTTTGACGTCCATGCCCCGTCCCACGAAAAAAGGCGTCGGCTGATATGGCCTCAGATCTGGGGAAGGGCCCTCCTTAGGACTGAGCCATACTATGCAGCCACTTCTGCACAGTGCGATAGGACCTCTACTCTCGCCTGTATTGTTTTAAGAAAACAGAAAGGGGGAACTGTGGTGAGCCGCTTCTGCCGCTTCTGCCGCTTCTGCCGCTTCTGCAGACTATGGTCACCATTACAAGATGGTGCTGGCTCCGCTGTGGTTTGTGACAAACAACTCCTTATTTGGGAGAGTTGGCACATGGTTTTTCAACACCCTATGAGAAAGTGCCAGGTGGCAGCTTCGTATTGGGGCTTGAGATGCTTTATTAAGGCTGGGAGGGGCATCCGAGAATTATTAGAAGAAATATCAAGGCCCTGAATAAACTGCTGAAAGAAGATTCCCGAGTTGCGTCTTCCTTGCGGGCAAGGGGTCGCGACAGGATTATGGCCAGGTCTATTGTAAGTGTTAGGTTAAAGATTAGGGTCAGGTTTATAGCTAGGGTTATTATTAGGGTCAGAGTCAGGGATAGGGTATGTGTTAGGTTAAAAATTAGGCTTAGGGCTCAAATTAGCATTAGGGTTATTGTTAGAGTTAGGGTAATGGATACCATTAAGTTTAGGGTTAAGGATAGATTTAGAGTAATGGACAGGTTTAGGTTTAGGGATAGGGTTAAGTTTAGGCCTAGGGATAGAATTCGGTTAGGGTTATGGTTAGGGTAATAGATTGGATTAGAGGTAGAGTTAGGACTAGTGTTATGGTTAGTTTAGGGCTATGGTTAGGGTTAGGTCTAGGGTTAGAATTTGGTTAGGATTATGGTTAGGGTAATGGGTAAGTTTAGAGCTAGGGATAGGGCTAGGATTATGGTTAGGATTAGGGCTATTTTGGGGGTTAGATTTCGGGTTAGGGCAAGGTTTAGGGTTATGGTTAGGTTTAGGTTAAATATTAGGGCCAGTGTTAGGGTTAGGGCTAGGGTTAAAGCTAAGGTTAGTGTTCTGATTAGGTCTAGGTTTTGAGTTATGTTAGGGCTATTTAGGACTTGGGCTAATGTTAGAACTAGGGTTATGATTAGGGTTAATGTTAAGTTTAGCATTATGTCTAAATCTAGTGTGTAGATTAGGTTTAGGTTTAGGGTGATGATTAGAGACAGGTTAGTGTTACCGTCAGAGTCAGGATCAGTGTTACTCATCAGAGTTAGGGATAGACTCCATAAAGGGCTAGGGTTAAGGCTAGGTGTAGGGTTAGGGGTTGTGTAAGTGTTAGGGTAAGAATTAAGGATAGGTCTTATGTCAAGTCTAGGATTATGGTTTAGTTAGGGTTAGCATTAGGGCTTTGTCACAGTTTTGTTTTACAACTAGGGCTAATTTTAGGATTAGTGATAGTAGTATGGTGAGGTTTAGTCTTAGATTTATTGTTATGGTTAGATCTAGGTTTAGGGCTATGGCTATGTTTAGGGATAAGGTTAGTGCTAGTGTTAGGGTTATTAAAGGATAGAGTTAGAACCAGAAATAGGGCTAGGGTGAGAGTTAGAGTTAGTCTTACGGCTAGGGTTAGGGTTAACTTTAGGGTTAGGGTTAAATTAGGGCTAGATTTAGGGCTAGGTTTAGTGTTAGGGTTATGGATAGGTGAAGGGATGGGGTTAGAGCTAGGTTTAGGGCTAGGGCAATGGTTAAAATTAGGGTTAGAGCTAGGGTTAGGATTAAAGCTATGTTTAGTGCTAGGATGAGGGTTTGTGTTAGGGCTAGAGCTAGGATTGGGGATAGAGCTAATGTCAGTTCTAGATTTATGGTTAGTGTTAGTTTTAGGGTTAGATTACGGCTAGGTCTAGTGTAAGGCTTAGGTTTAGGTAAGGGTCAGGTTTAAAGCTAGGTGTATTATTAGGATTAGGGTCTGGGTAGGGTTTGGTTTAGGTTAAGTTTTAGGGTTAAGTATTTAATTAGCTTTAGGGTTAGGGTTACAGATAGGGTAATGGATAGGATTAGGTTTAGTGTTTAGGTTAGATTTAGAGTAATGGATAGAGTTAGTGTTAGTGATAGGGTTAGTGTTACTCCTAGGGTTAGCATATGAGTTTGGCTCATCTTTAGGGTAATGGATAGTTTTAGACCTATGTTTATGGTTCGAGATAAAGTTACAATTAGGGCTAGGGTTAGGGTTAGGCCTAGGGATGATGTCAGACATAGTTTTAGGGTAAGTATTGGCATTTGAACTAGGGTTAGGTCTTGGGCTAGGTATAGGATTAGAGTCATGGCTAGGGTTAGGGTTAGGGTTATATTTAGGATAAGGGTTAGATTTTGAGCTAGGTTTGGCGCTAGGGCGAGTGTAGGATTAGGCTTAGGTCTAGGATTATGGTTAGGATTATGGCTAGGTTTTATTAGGTTTTATTATTAGGGCTAGGTTTAGGGCTAGGATAAGGGCTAGGTTTTGTGTGAGGTTTAGGACTAACATTAGGGCTATGGGAAATATAACAGCTAGTAATATATTTATGGCTAGTTTTAGGGTCACGGTTATGGAAATGTCTAGTGTTAGGGTTAGATTTTAGGTTAGGATAAGGTTTAGAACTAGAGTTTGTTTAGGGTTAAGGGTCGTTGTTCAGGATAGGTTTAGGTTTAGGGTGAGTTCCAGAATTACGACTAGCATTGGGTCAAGGGATAGGGTTAGTCTTTAAGTTAGGTTAACGGTTATTGCTACGGCTAGTGCTAAGTTTTTGTTTAGGGCTAAAGCTAGATTTATGACTATATTTAGGATTAGGTTTCGTCTAGTGCTAGTGTTAAGGTTAGATTTAAGTATAGGTTTACCGGTATGGGAAGTGTTAAATTTCGATTTAGTGTTAGGGTTATGTTTAGACTTAGGGTTAGTGTTAGGATCAGAATAAGGGTCAGGGATAGGGTTTGGTTTAGAGTTAGAATGAGGGCTAGTATCGGAATAGTAATAGAGTTAGGGTTTGGGGTAGGCAAAGGATCTATTTTAGGACAATGGTAGCATTAGGCTTAGGGTTTGACTTAGGGAAAGGAATAGGGTTTAAAGTAGGGTTAGGGTTAGGGTTAGGTTTAGGGCTAGGGTGAGGGTTTGGGTTAGAGTTAAAAAATAGGGTTTGGTCTCACATTCGGGGAAGGAATTGTGTTTTCATTAGGGTTAGTTCTAGGGTTAATATCATGGCAATATTTACAGCTAGGGTTAGTGTTAGGGGCCGAGTTAGTGTCAGGGTTATTTCTAGGATTAGGGTTAGGACTCAAATTAGGGCTAGGTTTAGGACTAGGTGTGCTTTAGGGTTTGGTGTAAGTTAAGGTTTAGGGTTATGGCTCAGTTTTGTTTTAGGTTTAGAGTAGATGTAGGGCTAGTTTTTCAATAAGCATTAGGGTTAGGGCTAGTGTTAGGGTGAGGTTAATACTTAATTTTAGTTTTAGATCCAGGTTTAAGCCTTGGGCAAAAGTTAGGGCTACGTTTGGGGCTAGGAATAGAGCAAGCTTTTGGATTATGGTAAGGGACAGGTTTAGAACTATGGATAGGGCTAGGGAGAGAGAGTTAGAGTTAGTCTTAGGGATAGGGATAGTGTTAGGTTTATTGTTAGGGCTAATTTAGGGCTAGGAATAGTGCTAGGGTTAGTGTTAGATTTAGGCCTAGGTTTAGGGTTAGCAGTAGGTTTAGGGTAAGGTATGATGTTACAGGTATGATTAGTGCTAGGACAAGGGATAAAATTAGGAATAGGGCTGGGGATAAGATCAGGGTAAGGATTATGGATGGGCTTAGAACTAGGATTGGGTCTAGAGATAGGGCTAATATCCCGTCTAAGGTTAAGGTTAGGTAGGGTTAGGGATAGGGCTATGGCTCAGTTTTTTTTTTTTTTTTTTTTTTTTTTTTTTTTTTTTTTTTTTTAGAACTAGGCCTAGGATTAGGGCTAGTTTTATGTTTAGCGATAATGTTAGGGCTAATTGTAGGGTGAAGTTTAGGCTTAGATTTATTGTTATGGTTAGATCTAGGTTTAGATCTATGGCTAGAGTTAGGGCTAAGTTTAGGGCTTGTGTTAGGGTTATGGTAACAGATAGGGTTAGAACTAGAAATAGTGCTAGGTTGAGTGTTCGAGTTAGGGGTAGGTTTAGGCTAAGTTTTGGGGTAGGTTTAGGGTTAAGGTTAAATTAGGCCTAGGATTAGCACTATTGTTAGTGTTAGGGTGAGGCCTAGGGTTAGGGTTAGTGTTTGTATTAGGGTTAGCATTAGGTTAAGGAGAAGGTATAGGGTTATAGGTAGGTTTAGGTGTAAGGTGAGGGTTAGAATTTGGGTTAGGACTAAGATTAGGGTTTGGTTTAGGATTAAGACTAGGTTTAGGGCTAGGCTGAGGGTTTGTGTTAGGGCTATGGCTAGGATTAGAGCTAGGGCTAATGTCAAGTCTCAGTTTATGGTTAGTATTAGTTTTAGTGTTAGGTTATGGCAATGTCTATTGTAAGGGTTTGGTGTAGGGTAAGGGTCAAGTTTAGAGCTAGGTGTATTATTAGTGTCAGGGTCAGGGTAGGGTTTGGTTTAGATTAAGAGTTAGGGTTAATGCTTGAATTAGCAGTGGGTTTGGGTTAGGGTTAGGATAATGGATAGAATTAGGTTAATGGCTCTGGTTTGGTTTATTGTAATGGATAAGATTAGTGTTAAGGATAGGGTTATCATTGAGCCCATGTTTAGTATTTTGGTTAGACATTTTTTAGGGTAATGGATAAGGTTTGAGCAAAGGTTAGGGCAAGGGTTAAGTTTAGAATTAGGGTTAGGGTTAGGGTTAGGCCTAGGGTTAATGTTAGCATTAGGGTTAGGGTAAGTGTAGGCATTTGAGCCAGGGCTAGGGCTAGGGCGAGGGTTAGGTTTTGAATCAAGGCTAGTGTTAGGTTTAATGTTAGAGTTATCTTTGGGCTAAGGATTATAGTTTGAGCTAGGGTTAGGACTAGGGTTAAGGTTAGCATTAGGGTTAGGTCTAAGGTTATGGTTAAGGTTATGATTAGGGGTAGGTTTAGGGCTAGGATGAGGGCTAGATTTTGTGTGATGTTTGGGACTAACGTTAGGGCTTGGGTAATGTAAGAGCTAGGGATATGGTTATGGCTAGTTTTAGGGTCGGGGTTATGGATAAGTCTAGTGTTAGGGTTAGGTTTTGGTTTAGGATAAGGTTTAGAGCTAGGGTTTCTATTAGATCAAGTGTCATTGTGGGGTTAGGGTTAGTTTTAGGACTAGAGCCACAATTAGGACTAGTGTTTTGTCTAGTAAGAGGTTTAGTCTTTAGTTTAAGTGTTATTGTTAGGGCTAGTGCTAGGTTTTTGTTTAGGGCTAGGGCTAGATTTATGACTCTATTTAAAATAAAGTTTGTCTAGTGCTAGGTTACTGTTAGGTTTATGTACATGTTTACCGGTAGAGATAGTGTTAGGGTTCAGTTTAGGGTTAGTGTCAGGTTTGGATCTAGGTTTTGTGTTAGAGTAAGAATAAGGGTCAGCGTTAGGGTTAGGGTTAGAGTTAGAATGAGGGCTATGTTTAGGATTAGTAATAGAGTTAGTGTTTGGGGAAGGCTAAGAATTATGGTTAGTACTAAGGTAGCATTAGGATGAGGATTTGGCTTAGGGTAAGAAATAGGGTTTGAGGTAGGGCTAGGGTTAGGGTAAGGGTTAGGGTTACTATTAGAGTTAGGGTTTGGGTTAGCATTAGTGTTTGGGTTTTGGGTTATAGTTAGGTTAAGGGTTAGTGTTAGGGTTAGTGTTAAGTTTAGGGTTAGGATTAGGTGAGTGTTAGGGTTAGGGTTAGGGTCAGGTTTATGGTTAGTGTTAGGGCTAGGGTTAGGACAGGTTTAGGTGTAGGGATAGGTTAGGGTTTGTGTTAGGGTTACGGTTAGGGTTAGGGTTAGGGTTAGGGTTAGTATTTAGGTTATGGTTAGGGTGAGGGTAAGGTTTAGGTTTAGGGATAGTGTTAGGTTTAGCTTTAGGGTGAGGGTTAGGTTTATTGATAGGGTTAAGTGTAGGGTTAGGATTAGTGTTAGGGTTAAGGTTAGGTGTAGGCTCTGGTTAGTGTTAAGGTTATTGTTGGGGTTTGTGTTAGGGTTAGGGTTTGGGTTAGGGTTATGGTTAAAGTTAAGATTAGGATTACATTTAAGGTTAGGGTTAGGGTTAGTGTTAGGATTAGGGTTAGTGTTTGTGATAGGGTTAGGGTTAGGGTTAGTGTTCAGTTAGGGTTAGGGTTAGGGTCAGAGTTAGGGTTAAGGTTAGGTTTAGGGGTAATATTAGTGTTATGGTTAGAGTTAGGGTTAGGTTTAGGGTTAGTGTTAGGTTTAGGCTTATGATTAGGGTTAGTGTTATAGAGTTATGGTTGGGGTTAAGATTTGTGTTAGGTTTAGGGTTAAAGTTAGTGTTATTGTTATTGTTGGGGTTAGTGTTATGGTAAGGGTTAAGCAGGTGTTAGGTTTAGGGTTAGGTTAGGGTTAGGATAAGGGATATGGTTGTGTTAGGGTTAGGGTTAAAGTTAGGGTTTGTATTAGGGTTGTTATTGTTAGGATATATGTTAGTGTTAGGGTTATGGTTAGGGTTAGGGTAAAGATTTGTGTTAAGGTTAGGTTAGGGGTTAGTGTTATTTTAAGGTGTAGGTTTATGCTTAAGGTTAGGGTTAGTGTTACAGTTAGAGTTAGCATTTGGGTTAGGATTAGTGTTTGGGTTAGGGTTACAGTTAGGTTTAAGGTTAGTGTCAGAGTTAAGGTTAGATTTAGTGTTAAGGTTAGGGTTAGGTTGATGGTGAGGTTTAGTGTTAGTTTTAGGGTAAGGTTTAGGTTTAGTGTTAGGGTAAGTGTTAGTGTTAGGGTTAATGTTCCGGTTAGTGTTTGGGTTGGGGTTTGTGTTAGGGTGGGCTTTAGGTTTAGGGTAACTTTTAGGAATAGGTTTAAGGTTAGGGTTCCAGTTTGGTTTAATATTAGTGTTAGGGTTAAGGTTAGGGTTAGCCTTAGTGTTTGGGTAAGGTTTAAAGTTAGGTTTAGGGTTAGTGTTAGGTTTAGGGTTACGATTAGGTGAGTGTTAGGGTTAGGGTCATTGTTAAGGTTAGGGTTAGGGTTAGGGTTAGGATGAGGGTTAGGTTTAGGGTTAGGATTAGGGTTGGGTTTAGGGTTACGGACAAGGTTAGGTTTAGGGTTAGGTTAGGGTTTGTGTTAGATTTAGTTTTAGGATTAGGATTACATTTAGGGTTAGGGTTAGGTTTAGGATTAGGGTAATTGTTAATTTCAGGGTTAGGGTTATTGTTTGTGTTAGGGTTATTATTAGTGTTAGGGTTAGGATTAGGGTTAGGGTTACTTTTATGGAGAGGTTAAGGGTTTGTGTTAGTGTTAGGTTTAGGGTTAGGGTTAGGGTAGGGTTACAATTAGGATTACCATTAGGGTTAAGCATAGGGTTAGGGTTAGTGTTAGGGTTAAGATTAGTGTTAGGAGTAATGTAAAAGTTAGGGTTAGGGTTAGATTTAGGGTTGGTGTTAGGGTTAGGAATGGTGTTAGGGTTATTTTTAGGGTTAGGTTTAGGATTAGGTTAAGTGTTATGGTTAGCATTAGTGTTAGGTTTAGGGTTAGTGTTATGGTTAGAATTAGGAATAGAGTTAAGGTTAGGGTTAGTGTTAGCATTAGGGTTATGGTTAGGGTTAGTTTTAGTGTTTGGGTTATGGTTAGGGTTAGGTTTAATGTTATGGTTAGTGTTACATTTATGGTTAAGGTTAAAGTTAGGTTTATTGTTCAGGTGAGGGTTAGGGTTATGGTAAGCTTTAGGGTTGATGTTAGTGTTAGGGTTAGGATTAGGGTTAGGTTTAGTGCTAGGCTTAGAGTTTGGCTTACGGTTAAGTTTAGGTTTAGAGTTAGGGTTAGGGTTATGCTTAGGTCTAGTGTTAGGATTCTGTTTAGTGTTAGGGTTTTGTTATTATTAGGGCTATGGTTAATATTAGAGTTAGATTTAGGGTTAGGGTTTGGGTTAGAGTTAGTGTTAGGTTTAGCGTTAGGGTTTGTGTTAGGGTTAGGGTTAGTGTTTGTGATAGGGTTAGGTTTAGGGTTAGGGTTCAGGTTAGGGTTAGGGTTAGTTTTAGATTTAGGATTAGGTTTGGGTTAAGGGTTACTCTTAGAGTTACTGTTAGGGTTAGTTTAGTGTTTGTGATAGGGTTAGGGTTAAGGTTATCGTTAGGGTTATGATTAATATTAGAGTTAGATTTAGGGTTATGCTTAGGGTTACAGTTAAGGTCAGGATTAGTGTTAGGTTTAGGGCTAGGATTAGGGTTAGGGTTTGTTAAAGGGTTAGGGTTTGTGTTAGGGTAAGGTTCGGTGTTAGTGTTAGAGTTAGGATTAGGGTTAGGTAAGGGTTAGGGTTAAAGTTAGGTTAGGGTTAGGTTTAGGGTTTGGTTATGGTTTGTATTAGGGTTAGCCTTAAGGTTAGGGTTTGTGTTAGGGTTAGGGTTATGCTGTGGGTTAGTGTTAAGGTTACAGTTATGGTTAGGTTTAGGGTTTGTGTTAGAGTTAAGGTGAGGGTTAGTTGTAGGTTTATGGTTAGGATTAGGTTTAGTGTTATATTTAGAATTAGGATTAGGTTTAGAATTAGTGTTTGGGTTAGTGTTAGAGTTAGGTTGATGCTTAGTGTTAGCATTAGGGTTAGAGTAAGTGTTAGGGTTAGGGTTCGTAAGAGTGTTAGGATTGGGGTTAGGGTTAATTTTAGAGTTAGGCTTAGGTTTAGGGTTATTGTAAGAGTTAAGTTCAGTTTTAGTGTTAGGGTTAGGGGTAGTGTTAGGGTTAGGGATAGGTTTAGTGTTAGTTTTAGGTTTAGGTTAGGGTTAGGGTTAGTGTTCATGTTAGGATTATGGTTAAGGTTAGTTTTAGTTTTAGGGTTAGGGTTATGGTTAGGTTTAGGATTAGTTTAAGGGTTAGGGTTAGTGTTAGTGTTAGGGATAGTGTTAGTGTTAGGGTTAGGATTAGGTTTAGGGTTATCTTTAGTTTTAGTGTTAGGGTTAGGTTTAGGGAGAGTGTTAGGGTTAGGGATAGGTTTAGGTTTGGGTTACGAATAGGATTAGTGGTATTGTTACAAATAGGGTTAGTGTTAGTTTTATGTTTCATTTTAGGCTTAGGGTTAGGGTTATGTTTAGGGTTAGTTTTAGAGTTAGGGTTAGTTTTAGGGTTAGGGTTAGTTTTAGGGTTTGGGTTAGGGTTAGGTTTATTGTTATGATTCTGTTTGTGTAAGGAATATGGTTTGATTTAGGGTAAGGTTTAGGGTTAGGTTTTGTGTTAGGGTTAAAGATAAGGTCAGAGTTAGGGTTAGGATTTGGATTAGGGGTAGACTGAGGCTTAGGGTTACGGTTAGGTTTACTCTTAGGGTTACATTAGGTTAGGGTGTTAATGTTTGCATTCGGATTAGTGTTAGGGTTAGGGTTTGTGTTATGGTAAGGGTTAGGGTGAGGTTTAGGGGTAGGGTTAGGTGTAGGGTTAGGTTCAGTGTTAGTGTCAGTGTTAGATTTAGCATTAGGGATAGTGTTAGGTTTCAGGATAGTTTTAGGGTTACTTTTATGTTTAGGGTTAGAATTAGTGTTAGGGCTATTGCTACGGTTATGGTTAGGGTTATGGTTAGGTTTAGCATTAGGGTTAGGGTTAGGTTTATGGTTAAGTTTAGTTTTTGGGTTAGGGTTAGGGTTAGGGATCGGCTTAGGGTTAAGATTAGTTTTAGAATTAGGGTTAGGGTTAGGTTTAGTGTTAAGGTTAGTGTTAGGGTAATAATTAAGGTTTGTATTAGGGTAAGGTTTAGGTTTAGGTTTTGAGTTAATATTTGAGTTAAAATTAGGGTTTTGTTTATGATTAGAAAGAGGGTTAGAGTGAGGCATAGGGTTATGTTTAGGGTCAGTTTTAGTGTTATGGCTAGTTTAGGTATAGTGTTAGCATTAGGGTTAGGGTAACTATTAGTGTTAGGGTTAAACTAAAGTTTAGGCATAGGGTTAGTGTTAGGTTTAGGGTTAGTTAGGGTTAGTGATAGGTTTATTGTTGGGGTTATGGTTAGTGTTTGTATTAGGGTTAGGGTTAGTATTAGGGTTAGGTTAGGTTCATGGTTAGGTTTAGGGTTAGTGTAAGGGTTAGGGTTAGGGTTAGTTTTACGGTTAGTATTAGAGTTATGGTTAGGTTTAGGGTTAGCTTTAGTGTTAGGGTTAGGTTTAGGGTAAGGGAGAGTTTTAGGGTTAGACATAGGTTTAGGTTTATGGTTAAGATTAGGATTAGGGTTAGTATTACAGTTAGGGTTAGGGTTAGGATTATGTTTAGGGTTAGTTCTAGGGTTACAGTTAAGTTTAGGTTTCACTTAGGGTTAGGGTTATGGTAAGTGTTAGGATTAGTGTTCGTGTGAGGGATATGGTTTGTGTTAAGATAAGGATTAGGGTTAAGTTTTCTGATAGGGTTAGGAATAGGGTCAGATTTAGGGTTAGGATTAGGATTCAAGTTAGAGTGAGGCTTAGGTTTAGGTTTAGTGTTAGATTTAGGGTTACTTGTAGCTTATAGTTAGTGTTAGGGTTATAGTTAGGATTAGTGTTACTGTTAGGTTTAGGTTTAGGTTTTTTTTTAGGGTAAGGTTTAGGGTGAGGGTTAGGGGTAGGGTTAGGATTAACTTTAGGTTCAGTGTTAGTGTTAGGGTTAGGGTTTGGTATAGTGTTAGAGTTAGGGAAAGGTTTAGGGTTACTTTTAGGTTTAGGGTTAAAATTAGGTTTAGGGATAGTGTTAGAGTTATAGAGTTAGGATTAGGCTTATGATTAGGTTTAGTGTTAGGATTAGGGTTTGGTTTATGGTTAAGTTTAGTTTTCGGTTAGGGTAGGATTAGGGTTTGAGTTAGGTTTAGGGTTAGTTTTAGAATTAGGGTTAGAATTTTGGTATGTGTTAGTGTTAACCTTAGTGTTTGGGTAAGAATTATGGTTTGTGTTAGGGTAAGGGTTAGGTTTAGGTTTTGTGTTAGGGTTAGAGTTAAAATTAGTGTTTTGATTATGATTAGAAAGAGGGTTAGAGTGAGGCATAGGTTTAGGGATAGGGTTAGTTTTAGGATGATTGGTAGTTTAGGTATAGTGTTAGCATTAGGTTTAAGGTTAGTGTTAGGGTTAAAGTAAGGGATAGAAATAGGGTTAGTGTTAAGTTTAGGGTTAGGCTTAGGGTTAGGGTTAGGGTTAGTGATAAGGTTAGTGTTGGGGTTAGGGTTAGTGTTAGGTTTAGTGTTAGGGTTAGTGTTAGAGGTAATGTTAGGTTTAGGGTTAGGTTTAGGGTTAGCGTAAGTTTTACCATTTGGATATGTTTTAGGGTTAGTGTTAGGGTTAGGATTAGGCTGAGTGTTAGCTTTAGTGTTAGTGTTAGTATTAGGGTTAGTGTTGGGGTTAGGGTTAGTGTTAGGATTAGGGTTAGGGTTAGTGTTTGAGTTAGTGTTAGGTTTAGGGTTAGTGTAAGTGTTAGGGTTAAAATTAGTTTAAGGTTAGTGTTAGGGTTAGTTTTAGGGAGAGTGTTAGGGTTAGGGATAAGTTTAGTGTTAGGGCTAAGCTTAGGGTTAGGGTTAGTGTTACAATAAGGATTAGGGTTAGTGTTCATTTTAGGATTGGGGTTATGTTTATGTTTAGGCCTAGTTCTTGGGTTAGGGTTAGGGTGAGTTTTCGGGTTGGCTTTAGGTTCAATTTTACAATTAGGGTTAGGGTTAGGATTAGGTTTAGGATTACTGTTCGTGTGAGGGATACAGTTTGTGTTAGGGTAAGGGTTAAAATTATGGTTAGAATTAGGGTTAGAATGAGGCTTAGGGTTAGGTTTAGGGTTAGTTTTAGGGTTACTGGTAGATTAGGGTTAGTGTTAGGGTAAGGGTTACGATTAGTGTTAGGGTTAGGGTTTGTGTTAGGGTAAGGATTAGGGTGAGGGTTTGGGGTAGGGTTAACTTTAGTGTTAGGTTCAGTGTTAGTGTTAGTGTTAAGGTTAGGGTTATGGATAGTGTTAGGGTTAGGAATAGGATTAGGTTTAGAATTAGGGTTAAGGTTAGTGTTACCATTAGGATTAGGGTTAGAATTAGGGTTAGTGTTAGGTTTAGGATTATGTTTATGGTTAAGTTTAGTTTGGGGGTTAGGATTAGGGTTAAGTTTCTGATTAGGGTTAAGGTTAGTTTTAGAATTTGGTTTAGGGTTTCGGGTTAGGATTAGTGTTAAATTTAGTGTTAGGGTAAGAATTATGGTTTGTGTTAGGGTAAGGGTTAGGTTTAGGTTTTGTGTTAGGGTTAGATTTAAAATTAGGGTTTTGTTATGATTAGAAAGAGGGTTAGAGTGAGGCATAGGGTTAAGGTTAGGGTTACTTTTAGGGATAGTTATAGTGTTAGGGTTAGGTATAGTGTTAGGATAAGGGTTAGGAATAGAGTTAGTGTTAAGTTTAGGGTTAGGCTAGATTTAGGGTAGGTGATAGTGTTATTGTTGGAGTTATAGTTAGTATTATGATTTGGGTTAGGTTTAGTGTTAGGGTTTGTGTTAGGTTTAGCATTAGGTTTAGGGTTAGCTAAGGATTAGGGTTAGGGTTAGGGTTCAGTTAGTGTTTGGGTTAGTGTTAGGTTTAGGTTTAGGGTTAGGGTTAGGGTTAGTTATAGGGTTAGGGTTCAGGTTAGGGTTGATGTTAGGGTTTACATTTACATGATTATGTTTACATTTAGGATTAGGGTTAGGGTTAAAATTAGAATTAGTGTTAGTGTTAGGTTTAATTTTAGGGTTAGGATAGGGGTTTCTTTTAGGTTTAGGTTTAGGATTATGGTAGGGTTTGTGTTAGGATTAAGTTTAGGGTTAGTGTTAGGGTTAGGGTGAGTGTTACGTTTAGGGTAAAATTTAGGGTTAGGTTTCTGTTTAGGCTTAGAGTTAGTGTTAGTGTTAGTGTTAGGGTTAGGGTTAGCGTTAGGATTAGTATTTAGGTTAGTGTAAGGTTTAACGTTAAGTTTTGTGTAGGGGTTATGTTTAGGGCTTAGTTAGGGTTATGATAAGTTTAGGATTAGGGTTAGAGTTAGCTTGAGGTTTAGGATTAGATTCGCATTAGGATTAGGTTTAGGAATAATGTTATGATTAGGATTAGGGTTTTGGTTAAATTAGGGTTATGGTTAGGATTACAGTTAGTGTTAGGGTTAGGGTTATGGTTTATGTTAGTTTTAGGTTTAGGTTTAGTGTTAGGGTTAGGGTTATTTTTAGGGATGGATTTAGGATTATGTTTAGAGATAGTGTTAGATTTAAGATTAGGGGTCATTTTAGTGTTAGGGTTAGGGTTATGGTTAGGTTTAGTATTATGTTTAGAATTAGGGTTAAGGTTAGATTTAGTGATTGGGTTAAGCTTAAAGTTAGATTTGGGGTTAGGGTTAGGTTTAGGTTTAGGTTAATGTTAGTATTTTGTTTAGGGTTTGTGTTAGGGTTAGGGTTAGGTTTAGTGTTACGGGTTAATGTTAGTATTTTGTTTATTGTTAGTGTTAGGGTTAGAGTTAGATTCGGGTTAGTGGTTTTAGAGTTAGGGTAAGGGTTAGGGTTAGTGTTAGGATTAGTGTTAGGGTGAAGGATATGGTTTGTGTTAGGGTAAGTGTTAGGGTTAGGGTTTATGTTAGGGTTAGGTTTAGAATTAGGATTTGTGTTAGAGTTAGGTTTAGGGTTAAGGTTCGTGGTAGAGTTAAGGTTAGGGTAAGTGTTAAGTTTAGTTTTAGTTCTAGGGTTAATTTTCGGGTTAGTGTTAGAATTAGTTTTAGGGTTAGGATTCAGGTTCGTGTTAGGGTTAGGTTTAAGATTAGTGTTAGGATTAGGGTTAAATTTAGGGATAGGTTTAGTGTTAGTGTTAGGTTTATTTTTAGTGTTAGGATTAGGAATAATTTTTGCATTAGGGATAGGATTAGGTTTAGTGTTTGGTTTAGGGTTAACTGTAGGCTTAGTGTTAATTTTAGGGTTAGGGTTAGGGTTAGCATTACAGTTAGAATTAGAGTTAGAATTGGTGTTAGGTTTAGGGTTAGTGTTAGTGTTAATTTTAAGGTTAGGTTTAGTGATAAGGTTAGGGTTATTTTTAGAATTAATGTTAGTGTTATGGATAGTGTTCAGGTTAGTGTAAAGTTTAGGGTTAGGTTTAGGCTTAGGGTTAGTGATAGGTTTAGTGTTAGGGTTAGTTTTAGTATTAGGGTTAGGGTTAGTGTTAGGGTCAGGGTTAGGTTTAGGGTTACTGTTAGGGTTAGGGTTAAGTTTAGGGTTAGTGTTAGGGTTAGGGTTAGGTTTAGGGTTAGGGTTCATGTTAGGTTTAGGATAAGGTTTTGTGTTCTGTTTATTTTAAGGGTTAATGTTACAGTTACGGTTAAGTTTAGGATTAGTGTTTGGGTAAGGGTTAGAGTTAGGTTTAGGGTTAGTGTTCGGGTTATGGTTAGGTTTAGTGTTAGGTTTTGGTTTAGGTTTAGGGTTATGTTAAGGGGGAATTTTAAAGTTAGGGTTAGGGTTAAGTTTAGGATTGTGGTTGGGATTAGGGTTCGGTTTAGGGTTAGAGTTAGGGTTAATTTTAGGATTAGGTTTAGGGTTAGGATTAATGATATGGTTAGTTCAGGTTTAGGGTTATGGTTAGTTTTAGGGTTAGGGTTAGGTTTAGGTTTAGGGTTAGTGTTAGGGTTAGGATTAGGTTTATGTGTAGGGTTAGCGTTAGGGTTAGGGTTAGGTTTATGGTTTGGTTTAGTGTTAGGTTTAGGTTTCTTGTAAGTGTCATGGTTATGGTTAGTGTTAGTTTTAGGGTTAAGGTTAGGGTTAGTTTTAAGGTTTAGTTTAGGGTTAGGGTTAGTGTTAGGGTTATGGTTAGGTTTAGGGTTAGTGTAAGGGTTCATGTTAGTGTTAGTACTAGGGTTAGGATTAGGGCTCATGTTAATGTTAGGGCTAGGGTTAGTGTTAGGTTTAGATATAGGTTTAGATTTAGGCTTAGTGTTAGTGTTAGTGTTAGGGTTAGAGTTAGGGTTAGGGATAGGTTTTGGGTTTGTGTTAGGGTTAGGCATTGTGTTAGGGTTAAAGTTCGTTTTGCGGTTACATTTAGGGTTAGTTTTAGTTTTATGGTTAGGGTTAGGGTGAGCTTTTGGGTTAGTGTAACAGTTAGGGTTAGGGTTAGTTTCAGTTTTAGGTATAGGGTTCGTGTTAGAGATAGGATTAGGGTTAGTGTTTGGGATAGGTTTGGGTTTTGGTTTAAGGTTAGGGTTAGTGTTAGGGCTAGAGTGAGCATTACTTTTAGGGTAAATTTAGGTTTAGCTTTAGGGTTACAGTTAGAGTTAGTGTTAGTGTTAGGGTTGGGGTTAGGGTTAGTGTTAGGATTAGGGTTTAGTTTAGTTTAAGGTTTAGCATTAGGGTTTGTGTAGGGGTTACATTTAGGGCAATAGTTAGGGTTATGATAAGTTTAGGATTAGGGTTAGAGTTAGGTTGAGGTTTAGGTTTATGTTAGGTTAAGGGTTAGGGTTACGGATACTGTTAGTGTTAGGATTTGTGTTAGGATTAGGCTTAGTGTTTGGGTTAAATTAGGGTTATGGTTAGGGTTATGGTTCATATTAGGGTTAGGTTATGGTTTGTGTTAGTTTTAGGTTTAGGTTTAGTGTCAGATTTAGGGTCAGTGTTAGGGATGGGTTTAGGGTTATGGTTAGAGATAGTGTTAGGGTTAGGGTTAGGGGTCATGTTTGTGTTAGGGTTAGGGTTATGGTCAAGTTTAGTGTTACGGTTAGAATTAGGGTCAAGGTGAGTTTTAGTGTTTGGGTTAAGGTTAAAGTTAGGTTTATGGTTAGTGTTTGGATTAGAGTTAGGTTTAGTGTTAGGTTTAGAATTAGGGTTAGGGTGAGGCTTAGGGTTAGTGTCAGGGTTAGGTTTTGCTTTAGGGTTGGGTTTAGGTTTGGGGTTAGGGTTAGGGTTAGGTTAAGTTTAGTATTTGGTTTAGGGTTTGTGTTAGGGTTAGGGTTAGGTTTAGTGTTATTACCCTGAGAATCAGTGTTAGAGTTAGGTTTGGGTTAGAAATTTTAGAGTTAGGCTAAGAGTTAGGGTTAGTGTTAGGATTAGTGTTAGGGTGAAAGATATGGTTTGTGTTAGGGTAAGGTTTAGGGTTATGGTTTTTGTTAGGTTTAGGGATAGGGTAAGAATTATGGTTATGGTTGTTATTAGGGTAAGAGTTAGGCTTAGGGTTAGGTTTAGGCTTAGGTTTAGGGTTATGCATAGGTTAGAGTTAGTGTTAGGTTTAGGGTTAGGATTAAGTTTAGAGTAAGTGTTAGGTTTAGGGTTAGAGTTTGGTTTAAGTTTAGTGATAGGGTTCGGGCTTGGGGTTAGGGTTAGTGTTAGGATTAGGGTTAGGTTTAGCATTAGCTTTAGTTTTAGGGTTAGGATTAGGTTATGGTTAAGGGTTTGTATTAGGGGTATGGTTTGGTTTAGGTTTAGTTTATGTTAGGCTTAGGGTTAGGGTTAGGTTTAGGTTTATTGTTAGGGTTGTGGTTAGGTTTAGGGTTAGTCTTAGGGTTAGGGTTAGGGTTTGGGTTAGGGTTAGGTTTAAAATTAGGATTTGTGTTAGAGTTAGGGTTAGGGTTAATGTTCATGGTAGGGTTAGGGTTAGGGTTAGTGTTAGGTTTAGTTTTAGTTTTAGGGTTAATTTTATGGTTATTGTTAGAATTAGTTTTAGGGTTAGGATTCAGGTTTGTATTGGGTTAGGTTTAAGGTTAGTGTTAAAGTTAGGGTTAAATTTAGGGTTAGTCTTAGGGTTAGTGTTAGTTTTATGTTTAGGGTTATGATTAGGAATAGTGTTAGCGTTAGGGATAGGTTTAGGTTTAGTGTTTGGTTTAGGGTTAAAGGTAGGTTTAGTGTTAAATTTAGGGTTAGGGTTAGGGTTAGCATTACAGTTAGTATTAGGTTTAGATTTAGTGTTAGGTTTAATGTTAATGTTAGGATTAATTTTAGGGATAGGGTTAGTGATAAGGTTAGGGTTATTTTTAGAATTAATGTTAGTGTTAGGGATAGTGTTATGTTTAGGATTAGGTTTAGGCTTAGGGTCAGTGGTAGGGTTAGGTTAAGGGTTAGTGTTAGTGTTAGGGTTAGTTTTAGGGTTAGGGTTAGTGTTAGAGTTAGGTACGATCTATGGTCAGGATGACTTCAGGGTTAGGTAAAAGTTAGAGTTAGGTTTAGGTCAAAGTTAGGGTTAGGGTTAGTTTTAGGGTTAGTGTTAGGTTTAGGTTTAGGTTTAGTTTTAGGGTCACAGTTAGTTTAGGGTTAAAGTTATGGTTAGGGTTAGGTTTAGGGTTATGGTTAGTGTTAGGGTTCATGTTAGGTTTAGGATTAGGCTTTGTGTTAGGTTTATGTTTAGCGTTTGTGTTACAGTTAGGGTTACGATTACATTTAGGATTAGTGTTTGGGTAAGGAATAGTGTTAGTTTTAGTGTTACTGTTATGTTACAATTAGATTTAGTGTTAGGGTTATGTTTAGGGTGAGTTTTAAAGTTAGGGTTAGGGTTAGGGTTAGGGTTGTGCTTGGGATTAGGGTTAGGTTTAGGGTTAGAGTTAGGGGTAATTTTAGGTTTAGGGTTAGGGTTAGTGATAAGGTTAGGTCAGGTTTAGGGTTATGGTTAGTTTTAGGTTTAGGGTTAGTTATAGGTTTAGGGTTAGTGTTAGTTTTAGGATTATGTTTAGGTTTAGGGTTACTGTTATTGTTAGGGTTAGCATTACATTTACAGTTTGGTTTATTGTTAGGTTTAGGTTTAGGTTTCGTGTAAGTGTTATGGTTATGGTAAGTGTTAGTTTTAGGGTTAAGGTTAGGGTTAGTTTTAAGTTTTAGGTTAGGGTTAGGTTTAGTGTTAGGTTTATGATTAGGATTAGGGATAGTATAAGGGTTAATGTTAGGGTTGGTATTATGGTTAGGATTAAGCTTCGTGTTAGCGTTAGGGTTAGGATTAAAAGGTTTAGGTTTAGGTTTAGGTTTAGCTTTAGGGTTAGTGTTTGTGTTAGTGTTAGGGTTAGGGTTAGGGTTAGGGTTATGGTTAGGGATAGTGTTAGGGTTAGGAAAGGTTTAGGGTTAGTGTTAGGGTTAGGCCTAGTGTTAGGTTTAGAGTTAGTGTTATGGTTATATTTATTGTTAGTTTTAGGTTTAGGGTTAGGGTTATGGTGAACTTTAGGATTAGTGTAACTGTTAGGGTTAGGGTTAGTTTTAGTGTTAGTTATAGGGTCCGTGTTAGTGTTAGTGTTAAGGAAAGGTTTAAGTTTTGGTTTAAGGTTAGTTTTAGGGATAGGTTTAGGGTTAGTGTTAGTGTTAGGTTTATGGTTAGGTTTAGGGTTAGTGTATGGGGTAGGGTTACGTTTAGTTTTATGGTTAGTTTTAGGGTTATGATTAGGTTTATGGTTAGTTCTAGGGTTATGCTTAAATTTAGGTTTGGGTTAGGGTTAGTTTTAGGATTAGTGTTCATTTGAGGGATATGGTTTGTGTTAGGATAAGAGTTAAGGTTAATGTTTCTGATTGGGTAAGGAATAGGTTTAGGGTTAGGGTTATGTTTAGGATTTGGGTTAGAGTGAGGCTTAGGTTTAGGCTTAGGATTAGTTTTGGGGTTACTTGTAGGTTATGGTTAGTATTAGGGTTAGGGTTAGGATTAGTGTTAGGGTTAGGTTTAGGTTTAATATTTGTGTTAGGGTAAGGTTTAGGGTGAGGGTTAGGGGTAGGGTTAGGTTTAAAGTTAGGTTAATGTTAGGTTTAGGGTTAGGAATAGTGTTAGGGTTAGGGTTAGGAAGAGTGTTAGGGTTAGAGATAGATTTAGGGTTACTTTTAGGTTTAGGGTTAGAATTAGGATTAGGGATAGTGTTATGGTTAGGGTTAGGCTTATGGTTAGGTTTAGTGTTAGGATTAGGTTTAGGTTTATGTTTAAGTTTAATTTTGGGGTTAGGGTTAGGGTTGGGCTCCAGTTAGGGTTACAGTTATTTTTAGATTTAGGGTTAGGTTTTCTGTAAGTGTTAGTGTTAAGCTTAGTGTTTGGGTAAGAATTATTTTTTGTGTTAGGGTAAGGTTTAGGTTTAGGTTTTGTGTTAGGTTAGAGTTAAAATTAGGGTTTTGATTATGATTAGAAAGAGGGTTCGAGTGAGGCATAGGGTTAGGGGTTAGGGTTAGTTTTAGGGTTATGGGTAGTTTAGGTATAGTGTTAGCATTAGGGTTAGTGTTAGTGTTAAAGTAAGGGATAGGGATAAGGTTAGTGTTAAGTTTAGGATTAGGCTTAGGGTTAGGGTTACATATAGGGTTAGTGTTGGTGTTAGAGTTAGTGTTAAGATTAGTGTTTAAAGTTTGTTTTATGATTAGGTTTAGGATTAGGGATAGCTTTAGGTTGAGGGTTAGGTTTAGATATATTGTTAAGGTTAGGTTTATGTTTAGGATTAGGGTTAGGGTTAAAATTAGGATTAGTGTTAGTGTTAGGGTTGGTGTTACAGTTAGTGTTAGGTTTTGCGTTAGGTTTAGAGTTAGTGTAAGGGTTAGGGTTTGGGTTTAGTGTTCCTTGAGTGTTAGTGTTAGTGTTAGGGTTAGGGTTAGGGAGAGTATTAGGGTTAGGGATAGGCTTAGGGTTAGGGCTTAGTTTAGGGTTAGGGCTTAGTTTAGGGTTAGGGTTAGGGTTAAAATTAGGATTAGTGTTAGTGTTAGAGTTAGTGTTACAGTTAGTGTTAGATTTTGGGTTAGGTTTAGAGTTAGTGTAAGGGTTAGGGTTTGGGTTTAGTGTTCCTTGAGTGTTAGGGTTAGGGTTAGGGTTAGGGAGAGTGTTAGGGTTAGGGATAGGCTTAGGGTTAGGGCTTAGTTTAGGGTTAGGGCTTAGTTTAGGGTTAGGGTTAGGGTTAAAATTAGGATTAGTGTTAGTGTTAGAGTTAGTGTTACAGTTAGTGTTAGGTTTGGGGTTAGGTTTAGAGTTAGTGTAAGGGTTAGGGTTTGGGTTTAGTGTTCCTTGAGTGTTAGGGTTAGGGTTAGGGAGAGTGTTAGGGTTAGGGATAGGCTTAGGGTTAGGGCTTAGTTTAGGGTTAGGGTTAGTCTTAGAGTTAGGGTAATTGTTAGGTTTCATTTTAGGTTTAGGGTTAGGGTTATGTTTAGGGTTAGTACTAGGGTTAGTGTTAGGGTTAGGGTTCTGGATAAGTTTAGTTTTAGAGTTAGGGTTAGGGTTAGGGTTGGGGCTTGTGTAAGGATAAGTATTCATGTGAGGGATATCATTTGTGTTAGGGTAAAGGTTAAGATTTGGGATAGAGTGAGGTGTAGGTTTAAGTTTATAGTTTGTTTTAGAGTTACTTGTAGTTTAGGATTAGTGTTAGGGTTAGTGTTAGGATTAGTGTTAGGGTTAGGGTTAGGGTAAGGATTAGGGTGACTGTTAGGGGTTGGGTTATGTTTAGGGTTATGTTCAGTGTTAGTGTTAGTGTTTGTGTTATGATTAGGGTTAGGGATAGTGCTAGGCTTAGGAATAGGTTTATGGTTACTTTTAGGTTTAGGGTTATAATTGTGTTTAAGGGAGTATTACAGTTAGGGTTAGTGTTAGGTTTAGGGTTAGGTTTATGGTTATGGTTAGTTTTGGGCTAAGGGTTAGGGTTAGGCTTCTGGTTAGTGTTAGGGTTAGTTTTAGAATTTGGGTAAGGGTTTTGATTAGGGTTAGTATTAAGCTTAGTGTTAGGGTAAGAATGATAGTATGTGTTAGGGTAAGGGTTAGATTTAGGTTTTGTTTTAGGGTTAGAGTTAAAATTAGAGTTTTGGTTATAATTAGAAAGAGGGTTAGATTGAATTATAGGGTTAGGTTTAGGGTTAGGTTAAAATTAGGGTTAGGGTTAGGGTTCAGTATGGCTTAGGGTTAGTGTTAGGTTTAGGGTTAGGGTTAGGGTTAATTATAATGTTAGGGTTGGGGTTAGGGTTAGTTTTAGGGTTACTGTAAGGGTTAGAGCTAGGGTTAAGTTTAGTTTTAGGGTTAGTTTAAGGGTTAGAGTTAGGTTTAGGTAAGTGTTAGGGATAGGTTTAAGGTTAGGATTAGTGTTAGGAATAGAATTAAATTTAGTGTTAGTGTTAGGGTTAGGGTTAGGATTAGTGTTATGGTTTGTATAGTGTTACTGTTATGGTTAGGCTTATGGTACATTTAGGGTTACGGTTAGTGTTAGAGTTAGGGTTAGTGTTCATGTTATGTTATGTTTAGGGTTATGTTTTGGGTTAGGTATTGTTTTAGGGTTATGGTTATGGTTAGGGTTAGGGTTACGTTAGGTTTAGGGTTAGAGTTAGGGTTAGGGTTAGGATTACTGTAAGGTTAGTGTTAGGTTAGGGTTTGTGTTAGGGTTATATTTTGTTTTATGGTTATTTTTAATTTTAGGGTTAGTGTTAGGGTTATTGTTAGTGTTATAGTTGGGATTAGGGTTAGTGTTAGTGTTAGTGTTAGAGTTAGGATTAGGGTTAGGGTTTGTGTTAATGTTAATGTTAGGATTAGGGTTAGGGTTTGTGTTAAGTTTAAGGCTAAATTTTTTGTTAAGTTTACGGTTAGGGTTATTTTTATGGTTATGGTTATGGTTAGGATTACCTTTAGGGTTAGGTTTAGGGTTAGGATAGGGTTTGGGCAGGGTAAAGGTTAGTGTTGGGGTTTGGGTAAGGGTAGGATTAGGGTTAATGCTAGGGTTAGGTTTAGGTTTAAAGTTAGGTTAGGGTTAGGGTTAGGTTTAGGGTTCGTGTTAGGGTTCAGGTTATGGTAAGTGTTAGTTTTAGGTTTATGCTTAGGGTTAGTGTTAGTGTTAGGGTTAGGGTTGTACTTAGGTTTAAAGTTTGTTTTATGATTAGGTTTAGGATTAGGGATAGCTTTAGGTTTAGGGTTAGGTTTAGATATATTGTTAAGGTTAGGTTTATGTTTAGGATTAGGGTGAGGGTTAAAATTAGGATTAGTGTTAGTGTTAGGTTTAGTTTTATGGTTAGGGTTAGGGTTTCTTTTAGGTTTAGGGTTAGGGTTATGGTAGGGTTTGTGTTAGGGTTAGGTTTAGGGTTAGTGTTATGGTGAGAGTTAAAATTAGGATTAGTGTTAGTGTTAGGTTTAGTTTTATGGTTAGGGTTAGGGTTTCTTTTAGGTTTAGGTTAGGGTTATGGTAAGGTTTGTGTTAGGGTTAGGTTTAGGGTTAGTGTTAGGGTGAGGGTGAGGGTTATTGTTAGGGTAAAATTTAGGGTTATGTTTAGGGTTACGATTAGAGTTAGTGTTAGTGTTATGGTTAGGGTTAGGGTTAGTGTCAGGATTAGGTTTTAGGTTAGTGTAAGGTTTAGCATTAGTTTTTTTTATAGGGGTTACAGTTAGGGCTATAGTTAGGGTTATGATAAGTTTAGGATTAGGGTTAGAGTTAGGTTGAGGTTTAGGGTTATGTTAGGTTTAGGGTTAGGGTTAGGGATACTCTTAGTGTTAGCATTAGTGTTAGGATTAGAGTTAGGGTTTGGGTTAAATTAGGGTTATGGTTAGGGTTACGGTTCATGTTGGGTTAGGGTTACTATTTGTGTTAGTTTTAGGTTTAGGTTTAGTGTTAGGGTTAGGGCTAGTATTAGGGATGGGTTAAGGGTTATGGTTAGAGATAGTGTTAGGGTTAGGGTTGGGAGTCATGTTAGTTTTAGGGTTAGTGTTAGGGTTAGGTCTTGTGTTATGGTTAGAGTTAGGGTTAAGCATAGATTTAGTGTTTGGGTTAAGGTTAAAGTTAGGTTTATGGTTAGTGTTTGGATTAGAGTTAGGGTTATTTTAGGTTTAGTATTAGGGTTAGGGTGAGGCTTAGGATTAGTGTCAGTGTTAGGTTTAGCTTTAGGGTTGGGTTCAGGGTTGGGGTTAGGGTTAGGGTTAGGGTTAGGTTAAGGTTAGTATTTGGTTTATGGTTTGTGATAGGGTTAGTGTTAGGGTTAGTGTTATGGTGAGAATTAGTGTTAGAGTTAGCTTCTGGTTAGGGATTTTAGAGTTAGGGTAAGTGTAAGGGTTAATGTTAGAATTAGTGTTAGGTAAAGGATACAATTTGTGTTAGGGTAAGGGTTATGGTTAGGTTTTGTGTTAGGTTGAGGGATAGGGTAAGATTTATGGTTATGGTTATTATTAGGGTTAGAGTGAGGCTTAGGTTTAGGTTTAAGCTTTGGATTAGGGTTATTCATAGGTTATTGTTAATGTTAGGTTTAGGGTTAGGGTTAAGTTTAGAGTAAGTGTTATGTTTCGGGTTAGTGTTTGAGTTAGGGTTATTGATAGAGTTTTGGTTTGGGATAGAGTTAATGTTAGGATTAGGGTTAGGTTTAGCATTACGGTTAGTGTTAGGTTAGGGTTAGGTTATGGTTAAGGTTTTGTGTTAGGAGTATGGTTTGGGTTAGGGTTAGGTTTTGTTAGGCTTAGGGTTAGGGTTAGGTTTAGGTTTATTGTTAGGGTTGTGGTTAGGTTTAGGGTTAGTCTTAGGGTTAGGGTTAGGGTTTGTGTTAGGGTTAAGTTTAAAATTAGGATTTGTGTTAGAGTTAGGTTTAGTTAAAGGTTCGTGGTAGGGTTAGGGTTAGTGTTAGGTTTAGTTTTAGTTTTAGAGTTAATTTTAGTGTTAGTGTTAGAATTCGTTTTAGGGTTAGGATTCGGGTTTGTATTAGGGTTAGGTTTAAGGTTAGTGTTAGGGTTAGGGTTAAATTTAGGGTTAGTCTTAGTGTTAGTGTTAGGTTTATCTCTAGAGTTAAGATAGGAATAGTGTTAGAGTTAGGTATAGGTTTAGGTTCAGTGTTTGGAATAGGGTTAAAGTTAGGCTTACTGTTAAGTTTAGGGTTAGGGTTAGCGTTAGGGTTAGTATTAGGGTTAGAATTAGTGTTAAGTTTACGGTTAGTGTTAGGGTTAATTTTAAGGTTAGCATTTGTGATAAGGTTAGGGTTAGGTTTAGAATTAATGTTAGTATTAGCGATAGTGAAAAGGTTATATTTAGGTTTAGAGTTAGGTTTAGGCTTAGGGTTAGTGATAGGGTAAGGGTTAGTGTTAGGGTTAGGGTTAGGGTTAGGTTTAGGTAAGGGCTAGGGTTAGGATTACGTTAGACTTAGGTAAGGGTTAGGATTATGGTTAGGTCAAAGTTAGTGTTAGAGTTAGGGTTAGTTTGAGGGATAGTGTTAGGGTTAGGTTTAGGTTTACATTTAGTGTTAGGGTTAGGGTTAGTTTAGGGTTAAAGTTAGGTTTAGGGTTAGTCTTAGGGTTAGGGTTAGATTTAGGGTTATAGTTAGTGTTAGGGTTATGGTTAGGTTTAGTGTTAGAGTTTGGTTTAGGTTTAGAGTTATGTTATGGGTGAGTTTTAAATTTAGGGTAAGGGTTAGGGTTGTGGTTGGGATTAGGGTTAGGTTTAGGTTTAGATTTAGGGTTAATTTTAGGTTTAGGTTTAGGGTTAGTGTTAGTGATAGGGTTAGTTCAGGTTTAGGGTTATGGTTAATTTTAGGGTTAGGGTTAGGTTTAGGATTAGGTTTAGTGCTAGGGTTAGGAGTAGGTTTAGGTTTAGAGTTAGTGTTATTGTTAGGGTTAGGTTTAAAGTTTGGTTTAGTGTTAGATTTAGGTTTAGGTTTCATGTAAGTGTTATGGTTATGGTTAATGTTAGTTTTAGAGTTAAGGTTAGGGTTAGGTTTAGTGTTAGGGTTATGGTTAGGTTTAGGGCTAGTGCAAGGTTTAATTTTAGGGTTAGTATTAGGGTTAGGATTAGTGTTAGGTTTAGGTTTATATTAGGTTTGGGTTATTGTTAGTGTTAGGGTTAGGGTTAGGGATAGGTTTAGGGTTAGTGTTAGGTTTAGGCGTAGTGTTAGGGTTAGAGTTAGTGGTATGGTTATATCTAGGGTTAGTTTTAGGTTTAGGGTTAGGTTTATGGTGAGCTTTAGTTTTAGTGTAACTGTTAGGGTTAGGGTTAGTTTTAGTATTAGTTATATGCTTCATGTTACTGTTAGAGTGAGGGTTATTGTTAGGGATATGTTTAAGTTTTTCATTAGCCTTAGTGTTAGTGTTAGGTTTAGGGTTAGGGATAGTCTTAGGGTTAAGGATAGCTTTAGGTTTAGGGCTAGGGTTAGGGTTTGGGTTAGTGTTATTGTTAGGTTTAGGTTTAGTGTTAGGGTTAGTTTTAGATTTAGGATTAGGGTTATGGTTAGGGTTAGTTTTAGGGTTAGGTTTTGGGTTAGGCTTAGGGTTAGTTTTAGAGTTAGGTTTAGGGTTAGGGTTAGTGTTAATATTACTGTTAGGTTAAGGGATATATTTTGTTTAGGGTAGGTTTAGGTTTAGGGTTCCTCTTATGGTTAATGATAGGGTTAGAGTTAGGGTTATGGTTAGGATTAGAATTAGAATGAGGCTTAGTATTAGGTTTATGTTTAGTTTTAGGTTTACGGGGAGAATAGGGTTAGTGTTAGTGTTACGTTTTTTTTTTAGGATTAGGGTTAAAGTTTGGCTTTAGTTAGGGTTAGGTTTAGTTTGAGGGTTAGGGATAGAGTTAGGTTTAGTGTATATGCTAGTGTTAGTTTTAGAGTTAAAGTTAGGGATAGTGTTAGGGTTAGGGATATGTTTAGGTTAACTTTTTGGTTTAGGTTTAGGGCTAGAATTAGTGTTACAGTAGGGTTAGGTTTTGGTTCATGTTAGGGTTAGGGTTACGGTTAAATTTAGTTTTGGGCTTAGGGTAGGTTTAGGGTTAGTTTTAGAATTAGTGAAAGGTTTAGGGTTATTGTTAGTGTTAGGTTAGTGTTAGGATAAAAATTATGGTTTGTGTTAGGGTAAGGTTTAGGTTTAGGTTTTCAGTAAGGCTTAGGATTAAACAATAGGTTTAGTGTTAGTGTTAGGGTTAGGGTTAGTGTTACATTTAAGGTTATGGTTAGGTTTAGGATTAGTGTTTTTGTAAGTGTTATACTTAGGTTTAGGGTTAGTGTTAGGGTTAGAGTTAGGGTTAGTGTTACTGTTAAATTTATGGTTAGGAAGAGGGTTTGAGTGAGGTGTAGGTTTAGGGTTAGGGTTAGTTTTACAGTCATGGGTAGGTTAGGTATATTGTTATGTTTAGGGTTGGTGTTACTGTTAGTGTTAGGGTAAGGGTTAGGGTTAGTGAAAGGATTAGTGGTGGATTTACGGTTAGTGTTAGATTAGGGTTAGTGTTAGTGTTATGGTTAGTGTTTGTTTTAGGGTAACTTACTGTTAGGTAAGGGTTAGGATTAGTGTAAGGTTATGGTTAGGGTTATGTTTTGCTATAAGGTTTGTGTTAGGTTTATGGTTAGGGTTAGATTTAGGCTAAAGTTATGTTTATGGTTAGGGTTAGGGGTAGGGTTAGGTTAGCATTAGGGTTAGTGTTAAGGTTAAAGTTAGGGTTAGGTTTAACTTTAGTGTTAGGGTTATGGTTAGTTTTAGGGTTAGTCTTAGGGTTAGGGTTAGTGTTAGGGTTAGGTTTAGGTTTAGGTTAGTGTTAGGTTTAGGGTTATTGTTAGGATTCTTGTTAGGTTTAGGGTTTGGGTTAGTGTTAGGTTTCAGTTTAGGTTTAGGGTTAGGGTAACGGTTAGGGTTAGTGTTACATTTAGGGTTATTGTTAGGGTTAATGTTACATTTAGGGTTATGTTTAGGTGTAGGATTAGTTTTGGGGTTAGTGTTAGACTTAGATTTAGGTTTAGTGCAGGGTTAGAGTTAGGGTTAGTGTTATGGTTAGGTTAAAGTTACGGTGAGGCTTAGGGTTAGTGTTAGGTAAGGGTTAGAGTTAGGTTTAGAATTAATTTTAGGGTTATTGTTAGGATTAGGTTTAGGTTTAAAAGTAAAGGTTAGGGATAGAGTTATGGATAGAGTTGTGTTAGGGTTAGGATTAGTGTTGGTGTAAGGGATAGGGTTAGGGTTAGGGTAAGTGTTAGGGTTAGTGTTACTGTTTCTGTCAGGGTGAGGATTATAGTAAGACTTAGGGTTTTGGTTACCATTAGGATTCAGGTTAGAATTAGGTTTAGGGTAAGGTTTGAGTTAGGGTTAGAATTAAGGTTTGTGTTAGGGTTAAGGTTAAGGTTATGTTTTTGGTAGGGTTACTGTTAGGGTTATCATTAGATTTAGGTTTAAGGTTAGTTTTAGGGTTAAGGTTGGGGTAAGGAGTAGGTTAGGGTTAGGGTTAGGGTTAGATTAGGGTTAGTGTTATGGTTAGCATTAGGGTTTGTGTTAGGGTTACAGTTAGTGTTAGGTTTAAAGTTAGTGTTAGGTTTAGTGTTAGGGAAAGGGTTATGGTTATGATTAGGTTTTTTTGTTAGGGTTAGGGTTATGGTTAGTTTTTTTGTTATAGTTAGGAATAGGGTTAGGGTTACAGTTAGGATTAGGTTTAGAGTTAGTAATGCTGTCAAATGAAAGTGTTTATTTCTTGCCTCTGTTTAGTGCTACTTCAAAACAGAGAAAAGCATAGAGAACACATTGAGTACTAATTAAGTGAGTCAAGTTTCAAGCAGCTAGCACAAACCATGTTTGATTTACAGTTCCAAATGCGTTTAACCCTATAGGAAAAAGGATGTGAAACCTACAAGTTTAAAGTCTTCCTGCCAATGAAAACTTCAACCTAGATGAATAAAATTTGGGCACCCATGTGCAAGTGGTATACTCATCTTTCCTGCAAAGTATGAACAATATAGGATGAAAAAAGTATTCGCTGAGATTCCAGTAAACTCCGTGTTCTGTGAAGCTCTGCAAATGCTTTCAAATGAATGTGTATTTCTCTTGCCTCTACTAGGGCTAATTAAACAGGGAAAAAAGCATAGAGAGCACACTGAGAAGTAATTGACTGAGTCAAGATTGAAGCAGCTAGCACAAACATATTTGACTGAGAGTTCCAAATGCTTGCATCCCTATAGAGGAAAACAAAGTGAAATATAAAAATTCAAAGTGTTCCTGCCAACGAATGCTTCAAAACAGAAGAACAAACTTTTGGTAGCCAAATGCAACTGGTATACTCATCTTTTCTGCCAAGTATGAACAATATTGGGTAAAAAAATATTTGCTGATGTTCCAGTAAACTTGGAGTTTTGTGGAAGCTCTGCAAACGCTTTCAAATGAAAGTGCATTTATCTTGCCTCTGCTTTGGGCTACTACAACAGGGAAAAAAGCACAGAGAGTACACTGAGAACTCACTGAGTGATTCAAGTTTCAAGCAGCTAGAACAAAAAATCTTGAATTTAGAGTTCCAAATGCAAGTTTCCCTATAGGGGAAAATGAAGAGAAACCTAAAAATTCAAAGTGTTCCTGTCAACGAATGCTTCAACCTATAAGAACGAAATTCAGGAAGACAAATTCAACTGGTATACTCCTCTTTCCTGCCATGTATCAACAAGATCAAGTAAAAAAAAAATATTTGCTGATATTACAGTACACTCGGAGTTCTGTGGAAGCTCTGCAAACATTTTCAAATGAAAGTTTATTTTCCTTGCCTCTTCTCAGGGCTACTTTAACAGGGTAAAAAACATTGAGAGCACACTGAGAACTAATTGAGTGAGTCCAATTTCAAGCAGCTAGTAGCAACTGTGTTTGATTTGCAGTTCCAAAAGCTTGAATCCCTATAGGGAAAAAAGAAGTGAAACCTCAAAATTCAAAGTGTTTCTGCCAATGAATGCTTCAACCTAGAAGAATGAAATATTGGCAGACAAGTGTAACTGGTATATTCATCTTTCCTGCCAAGTATCAACAGCGTCAGGTGAAAAATAGTTTTATGAGATTCCAGTAAACTCGGAGTTCTGGGAAGCTCTGCAAATGCTTTCAAATGAAATCGTATTTTCCTTGCCTCTGATAGGGCTACTTCAACATGAGAAAAAGCATAGATTGTGCATTGAGAACTTTTGAGTGAGTCAAGTTTCAAGCAGCTAGCAGAAACTGTGTTTGATTTAGAGTTCCAAATACATGTATTCTTATAGGAGAAATGAAGTGAAACCTAAAAATTTAAAGTGTTCCTTTCAAGAAAGTCTTTTAAATAGAAGAATGAAAATTGGACAGACAAGTGCAACTGGTATTTTCATCTTTCCTGCCAAATATCAACAAGATCGGTTGAAAAACTGTTTGCTAAGATTCCAGTAAACTCGGAGTTTGGTATAAGCTCTGCAAAACTTTTCAAATGAAACAGTATTTTCCTTGCCTCTGCTTAGAGCTACTTTAAAATGGAACAAAGCATATAGAGCACACAGAGAACTAATTGAGTGAGTGTAGTTTCAAGCAGCTAGCACAAACCTTGTATGATTTAGAGTTCCAAATGCATGTATCTCTATAGAAGAAAATGAAGTGCAACCTAAATATTCAAAGCACTCCTGCCAATGAACACTTCAATCTAGAAGAACGAAATTTGGGCAGCCAAGTTCAAGTGGTATACACATCGTTCCTGGCAAGTATCAACAAGATCGGGTGAAAAAATATTCTGAGATTCCAGTTAAATCGAATTTTGGTAGAAGCTCTTGAAATGCTTTCAAAAGGATGTCTATTTTCCTTGCCTCTGCTTAGTGCTATTTCATCAGGGAACAAATCATAGAAAGCATACTGAGAAATAATAGGGTCAAGTTTCAAGAAGCTAGCACAAACCCTGTTTGATTTAAAGTTGAAAAAGCATGTATCCATATAGGGAAAATGTAGTGAAACCTAAAAATTCAAAGCATTCCTGCCAACGAATACCTCAAAATAGAAGAACGAAGTTTGGACAGCCAAGTGCAACTTGTATACTCATCGTTCCTGCCAAGTATCAAGAAGATCGGGTGAAAAACATTTTATAGGATTCAAGTAAACTCGGAGTTCTGTGGAAGCTCTGCAAATGCTTTCAAATGAAAGTTTATTTTCCTTGCCTCTGCTTAGGGCTACTTCAATAGGGAAGAAAGCATAGAGAGCACACTGAGAACTAATTAAGTGAGTCCAATTTCAAACAGAGAGCACAAACCATGATTCATTTAGAGTTCAAAATGCATGTATCCCTACAGGGAAAAACAAAGTGAAACCTAAAAATTCAAAGTGTTCCTGCTAAGGAAAGCTTCAACCTAGAAGAAAGAAATTTGGGCACCCAAGTGCAACTCGTATACTCCTCTTTCCTGAAAAGTATAAACATGTTCAGTGAAAAAAATATTTGCTGTAATTCCAGTAAACCTGGAGGTCTGTGGAAGCTCTGCAAACACTTTCAAATGAAATTGTATTCCCCATGCCTCTGGTTAGAGCTACTTCAAAAGGGAACAAAGCATAAAGAGCACACTGTGAACTAATTGAGTGAGTCAAGTGTCAAGCAGTGAGCACAAACCTTGTTTCATTTAGAGTTCCAAATGCATGGACCCTCTAGAAGAAAAAGAAGTGACACATAAATATACAAAGTGCTCCTTCCAATGAATGCTTCAACCTAGAAGAAGTAAATTTGGGCTGCCAAGTTCAAGTGGTATACACATCATTCCTGCCAAGTATCAACAAGATGGGTGAAAAATATTTTATGAGATAAAAGTAATTTCCGAGATCTGTGGAAGCTCTGCAAACACTTTCAAATGAAAGTGTATTTTCTTTGCCACTGTTTAGGGCTACTTGAAAAGGTAAGAAAGAGAGCACACTGAGAACTAATTGACTGAGTCAAGATCCAAGCAGCTAGCAACAACCATGTTTGATTTAGAATTCCAAAAGCATGTATCCCTATATGGGAAAAAAGGGAAACCTAAAAAATAAAGTTTTCCTGCCAACAAATGTTTCAACCTAGAAGAACGAAATGCGAGCATTCAAGTGTAACTGGTATACACATCTTTCCTACCAAGTATCCACAAGATCGGGTGAAAAAACATTTGCTGAGTTTCCAGAAAACTCGGAGTTCTGTGGAAGCCCTGCAAACATTTTAAAGTGAAAGTGTATTTTCCTTGCCTCTGCTTAGGGCTACTTCAAAAGGGAACAAAGCATAGAGAGTGCACTGAGAACTAGTTAAGTGAGAAAAGTTTCAAGCAGGTAGCACAAACGGTGTTTGATTTAGATTTACAAATGCACGTATCCCTATAAGGGAAAACAAAATGAAACTTAAAAATTCAAAGTGTTCCTGCCAACAAACCCTTCAACCTAGAAGAACGAAATTCGGACACCCAAGTGGAACTGGTATACTCATCTTTTATGCCAAGAATCAACAAGTTCATTGAAAAAAATATTTGTTGAGATTCCAGTAAACTTGGATATCTGTTGAAGCTCTCCAAACACTGAAAAATGAAAGTGTATTTTTCTTTCCTAGGTTTAGGCCAACTAAAACAGAGAACAAACCATAGAGAGCACACTGAGATCTAATTAAGTGAGTCAGGTTTCAAGCACCTAACACAAACTCTGTTTGATTGAGTTCCAAATGCATGTATCCCTATAGGGGAATAGGAAGTGAAAACTAAAAATTCAAAGTGTATCTCCCAATGATCATTTCATCCTAGAAGGATGAAAATTGAGCAGCCAAATGCAACTGGTATACTTATCTTTCAAATGAAAGCGTATTTTTCTTGCCTCTGCTTATGGTTACTTTGACAGGGAACAAAGAATAGAGAGCACACTGAGAACTAATTGAAAGAGTCAAGTTTCAAGCAGGTACCACAAACCATGTTTGATTTAGAGTTCCAAATGTATGTATCCCTATAGGCGAAAATGATGTGAAACATAAAAATTCAAAGTGTTCCTTTCAACGAATGTTTCAACCTAGAATAATGGAATTTGGGCAGCCAGTGCAACTTGCATATTTATTTTCCCTGCCAGGTATCAACAAGATCTTGTGAAAAAAAATATAAGGTGATATTCCAGTGAACTCAGAGTTCTGTGGAAGCTCTGCAAATGCTTTCAAATGAAAGTGTATTTTCCTTGCCTCTGCCTAGGGCTACTTCTACAGGGAAAAAAGCATAGACAGCACACTGATAACTAATTGAGTGAGTCAAGTTTCAAGCAGCTAGCACAAACAGTGCTTGTTTTAGAGTTCCAAATTCATGAATCAATATAGGAGAAAATGATGTTAAACCTATGAATTTAAAGTGTTCCTTCCAAGGAATGCTTCAATCTAGAATAATGTAATTTGGGCAGCCAGTGCAAGCCGAATAGTCATTTTCCTTGCCAGGTATCAACAAGATCCTGTGAAAAGATATGAGCTGATATTTCAGTGAACTCCAAGTTCTCTGGAAGCTCTGCATACACTTTCAAATGATAGTATATTCTCCTTGCATCTGCCTAGGGCTATTTTAACAGTGAAAAACAAACATGGAGATTTCACTGAGAACTAAATGAGTGACTCAAGTTTCAACAAGCTCACACAAACCATGATTGATTAAGAGTTCCAAAACTTGGATCCCTGTAGTGGAAAACTAAGTGAAACCTAAAAATTCAAAGTTTTCATCCAATGAACGCTACAACCTAGAAGAATGCAATTTGGCAAGCGAAGTGCTACTGGTATACTCATCTCACTTCCCAAGTAACAACAAGATCTGTTGAAAACTATTTTAATAATTAAAGTATACTCAGAGTTCTATGGAATCACTGCAAAAGCTTTCAAATGAAAGTGTATTTTCCTTTTCTCTGCTTAGGGCTACTTCAACATGGAAAAAAGCATAGAGAGCACACTGAGAGGTAATTGAGTGAGTCCATTTTCCAGCAGCTAACAAAAACTGGGTTTGATTTAGATTTCCAAATGTATGTATCCCTATAGAAGAAAAATGAAGTGAAATCTAAAAATTCAAAGTGTTTCTGCCAACAAACAGTTCAGCCTAGAAGAACAAAATTTAAGCAGCCTTGCGCAACTGGTGTACTCATCTTTTCTGTCAAGTATCAAAAGATCGAGTGAAAAAAATATTTGCTGAGATTCCAGTAAATTCAGAGTTCTCTGGAAGTACTGCAAAAGCTTTTAAATGAAAGTGTATTTAGCTTGCGTCTGCTTAGGGCTCCTTCAACAGGGAAAAAAGCATAGAGAGCACACTGAGAACTAATTGATTGAGTCAAGATTCAAGCCGCTTGCACAACCATGTTTGATTTAGTGTTCCAAATGCATGTATCCCTATAGAGGAAAGTGAAGTGAATCCCCAAAATTTAAAGAGTTCCTGCAAAGGAATGCTTCAACCTAGAAGAACAAAATTTGAGCAGGCAAGTGCAACTGGTATACTCATCTTTCCTGCCATGTATCAATAAGATAGGGTGAAAAAATATTTGCTAAGATTCCAGTAAACAAGTAGCTCTGTGGAAGCTTTGCAAATGCTTTCAAAGGAAAGTGTATTTTTCATGAATCTGCTATGGGCTACCTCAACAGGGAACAAAGCATAGAGAGTGCACTGGGACTAATTAAGTAAGTTAAGTTTTGAGCAGCTAACACAAACCGTGTTTGATTTAGTGAAACCCATGTGAAACCTAAAAATTCAAAGTGTTCCTGCTAACAAAAGCTTTAAAATACATGAATGAAATTTGGGCAGCCAAGTGCAACAGTTATACTCCTCTTTCCTGCCAAGTATCAACAAGATTGGGAGAAGAAATATTTGCTTGAATTCCATTTAACTCAAAGTTCTGTGGAAGCTCTGCAAATGCTTTCAAATTAAAGTGTATTTGTCTTGCATCTGCTTAGGGCTACTTCAACAAGGAAAACAGCATAGAGCGCGTACAGAAAACTAATTGCGTGAGCCAAGTTTCAAGCAGCTAGGACAAACCGTGTTTGATTCAGAGCTACAAATGCATGTATCACTATAGGGAAAAATGAAAGAAACCTAAAAATTCAGTGTTCCTGCCATCAAATGCTTCACCCTAGAAGAACCAATATTGGGCAACCAAGTACAACTGTTATACTCATCTTACTGCCAAACTTCAACAAGATTGGGTCAGAAAATATTTGCTGAGATTCCAGTAAACTTCTAATTCTGTGGAAGCTCTGCATCCGTTTTCAAATGAAAATACATTTTCCTTGCCTCTGCTTTGAGATACTTCAACAGGCAACAAAGCATAGAGACTGTACTGAGAACTAATTGAGTTAATCAAGTTTAAAGCAGCTAGCACAAACCGTGTTTGATTTAGAGCTTCAAATGCATGTATCCCTATATAAGAAAAAAAAAAGTGAAACCTAAATTTCAAAGCATTCCTGCCAATGAACGGTTCAAACTACAAGAACAAAATTTGTGCAGCCAAGTTCAAGTGTTATACTCATCTTTCCTGCCAAGAGAAAATAAGTTTGGGTGAAAAAATATTAGCTGATATTCCAGTAAGTTTCTACTTCTGTGGCAGCTCTGCAAATGCTTTCAAATGAAAGTGTATTTTTCTTGCCTCTGCTTAAGGCTTTTTCAACAGGGAACAAAGCATAGAGAGCACACTGAGAACTAATTGAGTGAATCAAATTTCACACAGGTAGCACAAACAGTGTTTGATTTAGATTTACAAATGCACGTATCCCTATTAGGGAAAAAGAAATGAAACCTATAAATTCAAAGTGTTCCTGTCTAGGAATGCTTCAACTTAGAAGAATGAATTTTGGGAAGCCAGTGCAACTAGTATACTCATCTTTCCTGCCAAGTATCAACAAGATCTTTTGAAAAGATATTTGGTGAGATTCCAGTAATCTCGAAATTTTGTGGAAGCTCTGCAAATGGTTTCAAATGAAAGTGTATCTTTCTTGCCTCTGCTTAGGGCTACTACAACTGGGAACAAAGCAAAGAGACTAAAATGAGAACTAATTGAGAGAGTCAACGTTCAAGGAGCTAGCACAAAACGTGTTTGATTTAGTGTTCCAAATCCATGTATCCCAATAGGGAAAAACGAAGTGGAACCTTAAAATTCAGTGTTCCTGCAAACGAATACTTCATCCTAGAAGAACAAAATTTGGGCAGCCAAGTGCTACTGGTAAACTCATTTTTCTGCCATGTGTCAACAAGTTCAAAACAAAAAATATTTTCTGAAATTCCAGTAAAGTAGGAGTTCTCCGGAAGCTCTGCAAACCCTTTCAAATGGAAGTTTACTTTTTTGCCTATGTTTAGGGCTACTTCAACAGGGAACAAAGCAAAGTGAGTGTACTGAGATCTAATTGAGTGAGTCAACTTTCAAGCAACTATCAGAAACTATGTATTATTTAGTGTTCCAAAAGCATGTATCCCTATACGGGAAAACAAAATTAAACTGAAATTTCAAAGTGTTACTGAAAATGAACACTTCAACCAAGAAGAACAAAGCGTGTTCAGCAAAGTACAACTGGTATACTCATCTTTCCTGCCAAGTATCAACAAGATCGGGTGAAAAAACATTTGCTGAGATTGCAGTAATCTTGGAATTCCGTAGAAGCTCTGCAAACCCTTTCAAATGAAAGTATATTTTCTTTGCCTCTGCTTAAGTCTACTACAACAGGGAACAAAGCCAAGAAAGTGCACTGAGAACTGAATGAACCAACTTTCAAGCAGCTAGCACAAACCGTGTTTGATTTAGAGTTACAAATTCAAGTATCCATATAGGGGAAACTGAAGTGAAACCACAAAATTTAAAGTGTTCCTGTAAACGAATGCCTAAACCTAGTAAAATTATATTTGGGCAGCCAAGTGCAACTGGCATACTCATCTATTCTGCCAAGTATCAACAAGTTAGGGTGAAAATATATTTGCTGAGATTCTTGTAAACTCAGAGTTCTGTGAAAGCTCTGTAAAAGCTTTCAAATGAAACTTTAGTTTCCTGTCCTATGCTTGAGGCTCCATCAACAGGAAACCAAGCATAGAGAATGCACTGAGAACTAAGTGAATGAAACAAGTGTCAAGCTGCTAGCAAAAACCGTATTTGATTTAGAGTTCAAAATGCATGTATTCCTATAGGGGAAAACAAGGTGAAACCTCAAAATTGAAAGTATTCATGCAAGTGAACACTTCAACTAAGAAGAACGAAATGTCGGCAGCCAAGTGCAACTAGTATAGCTAGTCATCTTTCCTGCCAAATATCAACAAGGTGGGGTGAAAATATATTTGCTGAGACTCCAGTAAATTCGGAGTTTCGGTGGAAGATCTGAAAGTGCATTCAAATGAAAGTGTATTTACTTGCCTTGTTTAGGTCTACTTCAGCAAAGAGAGTGCACTTAGAATTAATTGAGTGAGTCAATTTTCAAGCAGCTAGCACAAACTGTGATTGACTTAGGGCTCCAAATGCATGTATCCCTATAGGGGAAAATGAAGTGAAACCTCAAAATTCAACGTGTTCTTGCAAAAGAATGCTTCAACTTAGAAGTACGAAATTTGGTCAGCAAAGGGCAAGTTGGACACTCATGTTTCCTGCAAATTATCAACAAAATCAGGTAAAAAAGTATTTGCTGGGATTCCAGTAAATTCTGACTTTTGTGGAACCTCTGATAACACTTTCAAATGAAGATGTATTTTCCTTGCCTCTGCTTAGGGCTACTTCAACAGAAAACAAAGAATGAAGAGCACACTGAGAACTAATTCAGTGAGTCAAGTTTCACACTTTGAAATTTGAGGTTTTATTTCGATTTCCCCTATAAGGATACATGCACTGAGCACAAATTTAGTGAGTCAAGTTTCAAGAAGCTAGCACAAACCATGTTTGATTTAGAGTTCCAAATGCATGTAAATGGGTAAAATGAACTGAAACCTCAAAATTCAAAGTGTTCCTGTAGACGAACGCTTCAACCTATAATAACAAAATTGTGCAGCCTAGTGCAACTGGTATACTCATTTTACCTGCCAAGTATCAATCAGATCGGGTGAAAAATATTTGTTGAGATTCCAGTAAACTCGGAGTTCTGTATGAGGTTTGTAAAGGCTTTCAAATGAAAGTGTATTTTCTTGCTTCTGTTAGTGCTATGTATACAGGGAACAACGCATAGCGAGCACACTGAGAACTAATTGAGTGAGTCAAGTTTCAAGAAGCTAGCACAAATCATGTTTGACTTAGAGTTCCAAATGCATGTATCCCTATTGTGAAAAACTAGGTGAAAACTCGTAATTAAAAGTGTTCCTGAAAACTAACGCTTAAATCTAGAAGAATGAAATTTGAGGAACCTAGTGAAACTAGTATACTCATATTCCCAGCCAAGTATCAACAAGATTTCTGAAAAAAATGTTTTCTGAAATTCCAGTAAATTCATAGTCCTGTGGAAGCTCTGCTAATGCTTTCAAAGGAGAGTGTATTTTCCTTTCCTTTTCTTAGGGCTAATTCAACAGGGAACAAACATAGAGAGAAAACTGAGAACTAAGTGAGTGAGTGAAGTTTCAAGAATCTAGCACAAACAATATTTTATTTACACTTCTAAATGCATGTATCCCTAAACAGGAAAATGAAGTAAAACCTCAAAATTGAAAGTGTTCCTGCAAGCAAATGCTTCAACCTAGAAGAACGAAATTTTGGCAGCCAAGTGCAACTGGAATACTCATCTTTTCAAACAAGTATCAACAAGATCAGTTTAAAAAATATTTGATGAGATTCCAGTCAATTCGGAGTTCTGTGGAAGCTCTACAAAAGCTTTAAAATGAAAGTGTATTTCTTTGCCTCTGCTTAGGGCTATTTGAACAGGTAACAATGCATGGAGAGCACACTGAGTACTCTCTGAGTGAGTGAAGTTTCAAACAGCTAGCAAAACCATGTTTGATTTAGAGTTCTAAATGCATGTATCCCTAGAGATGAAAAAGAAGTGAAACTTCAGAATTCAAAGTGTTTCTGCAAACGAAGGCTTCAACCTAAAAGAATGAAATTTGGGCAACCTAGTTCAACTGGTATACCCATCTTTCCTGCCAAGTATCAAACAGATCAGTTGAAACAATATTTGCAGAGATTCCAGTAAACTCAGTGTTCTGTGGAAGCTCTGCAAATGCTTTCAAATAAAAGTGTATTTTCCTTGACTCTGCTTAGAGCTAAATAAACAGGGAATAAAGCATAGAGAGCACACTGAGAACTAATTGAGTGAGTCAAGTTTCAGTCAGCTAGCACAGACCGTTTTTGATTTATAGTTCCAAATGCATGTATCCGTATAGGAAAAAATGAAGTGAAACCTAAAAATTCAAAGTGTTCCTGTCATCAAACGCTTCAACCTAGAAGGATGAAATTTTGGCAGCCAACTGCAACTGGTATACTCATGTTTCCTGCCAAGTGTCAGAAAAGATTGTGTGAAAATATTATGCTGAGATTCCAGTAAACTCGTGTTCTGTGGAAGCTCTGCAAATGCTTTCAAATGAAAGTCTATTTCCTTGCCTCTGCTTAGAGCTACTCAAACTGGGAAAAAAAAAGCATAGAGAGTACACTGAGTATTAAGTTAGTAAGTGAAGTTTCAAGCAGCTAGCACAAATCGTGTTTGATTAAGAGTACCAAATGCATGAATCCCTAAAGGGAAAAATGAAGTGAAATCTAAAAATTCATAGTGTTCTTGTCAAAGAATGCTTCAATGTAAAAGAATAATATTTGGGAAATCAACTGCAACTGGTATACTCATTTTTCCAGCCAAGTATCAAAAATAGGATAAAAAAAAATATTTGCTGAGATTCCAGTAAACTGGAAGTTCTGTGGAAGCTCTGCAAACGCTTTTAAATGAAAGTGTAATTTCCTTGCCTCTGCTTAGAGCTAAGTCAACAGGGAACAAAGCATAGGGAGTGCACTAAGAACTAATTGAGGGAGTCAAGTTTCAACCAGTTAGCACAAAATGTCTGTGATTTATAATTCAAAATGTCTGTATCCCTTTAGTGAAAAACTAAGTGAAACCTCAAAATTCAAAGTGTTCCTTCAAATTAATCCTACAACATATAAGAGTAAAAATTCGGGCAGCCAGATGCAACTGGTATACTCATCTTTGGTGACAAGATTAAACAAGATGGTGTAAAAAATATTTCCTGAGATTCCTGTAAACTCGAGTTCTGTGGAAGCTCGGCAATTATTTTCAAATGAAATGTATTTTCCTTGCCTCTGATTAGGGCTAATTCAACAGTGAAAAAGTCATAGAGATCACACTGAGAAAAAATTTTGTGAGTCAAGTTTTAAGCAATTAGCCCAAACATATTTGATTACGAGATCCAAATGCAAGTATCCCAATAGAGGAACATGAAAGGAAAGATCAGAATTCAAAGTGTTCCTGCAAACGAACGCCTCAACCAAGAAGAACAAAATTTGGGCAACGAAATGAAACTGGTGTACTCATATTTACTGCCAAGTATCAACAAGTTTGGATTCAAATATTTGCTGAAATTGCATTAAACTTGGAGGTCTGTAGAAGCTCTAAAACGCTTTCAAATTAAAGTATATTTTCTTTGCCTCTATTTAGGGATACTTCAAGAGGGAGCAAATCATAGATGGCAGACTGAAACCTAATTGAGTGAGCAAATTTTTAAGCAGCTAGCACAAACCGTGTTTTATTTAGAGTTCCAAAAGCATGTATCTCCCAGGGAAAATCAAAGTGAAACCAAAAAGTTAAAGTCTTCTTGCAAACGAAAGTTTCAACATAGAAGAATAAAATTTTGTCAGCCAAGTGCAACTGGTATACTAATCTATTCTGCCAAGGATCAACAAGATTGGGTGAAAAAACCTGGAGTTCCATGGAAACTCTCCAAATGCTTGAAATAAAAGTGTATTTCCTTTGCCTCTGTTTAGGGATATTTAAATAGGGAACAAAGAATGGAGAATGCAGTGAGATCTAATTCAGTGATTCAAGTTTCAAGCAAGTAGCACAAACAGTGTTTGATTTAGAGTTCAAAATGAATGTATCCCTATAGGAAAAAATGAAGTGAAAGCTCAAAATTAAAAGTATTCCTGCCAAGTTACGCTATGACCTAGAAGAAAGAAATTTTGGTAGCAAAATGCAACTCCTATACTCATCTTTCCATCCAAGTATCAACGAGATTGGGTGAAAAAATATTTCGTGAGACTACAGTAAAAATGATGTTCTGTGGAAGCTCTGAAAACACTTTTAAATGAAAGTGTATTTTCCTTGAATCTGCTTATAACTATGTCAACAGGGATCAAAGCATAGAACACATTGAGAACTAGTTGAGTGAGACAAGTTTCCATCAGCTAGCAGAAACCATGTATGATTTAGTGTTCCAAATGTTTCTATTCCTATAGTGAAAAACTAAGTGAAACCTCAAAATTCAAAGTGTTCCTGCCAACGAACGCTTCAACCTAGAAGAATGAAATTTGGCAGCCTAGTGCAAATGGCATACTCATCTATCCTGCCACGTATCAACAAGATTGGATGAAAAAAAATATTTCCTGAGCTTCCAGTAAACTCAGAGTTCTGTGGAAGCTCTGCAAATGCTGACAAATGAAAGTCTATTTTCCTTGCCTCTGTTTAGGCCTACGTCACAAGCAAAAAAAAGCATAGAGAGCACACTGAGAACTAATTGAGTGAGTCAAGTTTCTGGCAGGTAGCAAAAACCTGTTTCATTTAGATTTCTAAATGCATGTATCTCTATAGGGTAAAACGAAGTGAAACCTCAGAAATCAAAGTGTTCCTGCAACATATGCTTCATCCTAGAAGAACAAAATTTGGGCAGCCAAGTACAACTGGTATACTCATCTTTTCTGCTAAGTATCAACAAGAGAGGGTGAAAAAATATTTGCTGAGATTCCAGTAAATGCTGAATTCTTTGGAAGTGATGCAAATTCTTTCAAATGAATGTGTATTTTCCTTTCATCTTCTGAGGGGTACTTCAACAGGGAAGAAAGCAAAGAGGCCACACAGAAAACTAATTGAGTGAGTCAAGTTTCAGGCAGCTAGCAAAAACCGTGTTTTATTTAGATATCCAAATGCATGTATCTCTATAGGGTAAAACGAAGTGAAACCTCAGAATTCAGAGTGTTCCTGCCAACGAATGCTTGACCTAGAAGAACAAAATTTGGGCGGACAAGTGCAAATGGTATACTCTTCTTTCCTGCCAAGTATCAACAAGTTCAGGTGAAAAAATTTTTGCTGAGATTCAAGTAAAATCGGAATTCTGTGGAAGCTCAGCAAATACTATCAAATGAAGGTGTATTTTCCTTGGCTCTGCTTAGGGATACATCAACAGGGAACAAAGCATAGAGAGCACACTGAGAACTAATTGAGTGAGTCAAGTTTCAAGAAGCTAGCACAAACATGTTTGATTTACAGCTCCAAATGCATATATCCCTATAGGGGGAAATGAAGTGAAAGCTCAAAATTAAACGTGTTCCTGCAAATGAACACTTCAACCTAGAAGAATGATATATGGGCAGCCAAGTACAACTGGTATACTCATCTTTCTTGACAAGATTCATCAAGATCAGCTGAAAAAAGAAATATTTCCTGAGATTCCAGTAAACCTGAGATCTCTGGAAGCTCTGCAATCACTTTCAAATGAAAGTGTATTTCCTTGCCTATGCTTAGGATCACTTTAACAGGCAACAATTCATAGAGATCACATTGAGAACAATTTGAGTGAGTCAAGTTTCAAGCAGCTGGCTGAAACAAGTTTGATTTAGAGTTCCAAATACATGTATCCTTATAGGGAAAAATGAAGTGAAATCTAAAAATTCATAGTGTTCCTGCCAAAGAATGTTTCAAACTAGAATGAAATTTCGGAAGCCAAGTGCAATTGGTATACTCATCTTTCCTCCCTGCCAAAAAATGTTTCAAACCAGAAGAATGAAATTTCAGAAGTCAAGTGCAATTGGTGTACTCATCTTTCCTGCCAAGTATCAAAAAGATCAGGTCAAAAAATATTGAGATTCCAGTAAACTCAGAGTTCTGTGGTAGCTCTGCCAATGCTTTTAAATAAAATTGTATTTTCCTTGCCTCTGATTAGAGCTACTTTAACAGAGAACAAAGGATAGAGAGCACACTGAGAACTAATTGAGTGAGTCAAGTTTCAAGCAGGTAGCACAAACTGTGTTTGATTTAGAGTTCCAAGTGCCTGTATCCCTATAGAGGAAAACTAAGTGAAACTTCAAAATTCAAAGTGTTCTTGCAAATGAATGTTTCACCTAGAAGAACAACATTTTTTCACCCAAGTGAAACTTGTATAGTAATCTATCTTGCCAAGGATCAACAAGATTTGCTGAGATCCCAGTAAACTTGGAAGTCCATGGAAGCTCTCCAAATGCTTTCAAATAAAAGTGTATTTTCCTAGCCTCTGTTAGGGCTACTTCAACTGTGAACAAAGAATGGAGAACGCACTGAGAACTAATTCAGTGATCAAGTTTCAAGCAGGTAGCACAAACAGTGTTTGATTTAGAGTTCCAAATGCATGTATCCCTATAGAGAAAAATGAAGTGAAAACCCAAAATTAAAAGTATTTCTGCCAAGGATTGCTTTGACCTAGAAGAAAGAAATTTGGTAGCCAAATACAACTCCTGTACTCTTTTGAGAGCCACAGTTTAGTCAGAATGATGCCTGGCATTTTTCCAGAGGGAATGGTTGAAATGTTACCCTGCTCTGGGATTAGGACGGCTCCGGAATTAGGGCGGCTCCTGCTGGGAATAGGGTGGCTCCAGGATTAGTATGGATCCTATTGGGATTAGTGCGGATCCTGCTGCCTTGGGCACCCGCTACGTGGGAGTTCCCATTGAGTTCTCACAAGGTTCTGGGAGAAATGGTGTGCAGAGCATGGTGGAGGGAGTGTGTTCCCGGGAAGTGTGTGTAGAGGGCCAGTGAGAGTTTGGGAATAAAGTTGGCTGTTTGAACCTACAAGGCTTTGTGGTGGCTCGGTTATTTTGTGCCCAGCCAGACTGCGGCATTTGGTGGCCCATGCTGTGAATGCCTGAAGCTTGGATGTAAGTGAAATTACTCGCCCTTGAAGGAGAGTGAAAGATTGGGTGTACATTTCAAAAAACAATGTGTTCTTATTTTGATTTATTTTGTTTTTATTTCAAGCTGCCTGTTCCTAAAATTTTCTCAGGCAAACTGGGGAAAATGGTTGGCTCAAGGTTTGAAGTTTTTCGCCCCTGAGGAATAGTTAGAGATAGACCACAAATGCACATGTCAAGAAAATAGAAAAACTGATACAACGATTTTTTGTTCCGTTTTTGTTTCATTCTGTTTAAGTTTCATTTTGTGTTATTTTGTTCACTTGCATTATGTTTATAGTAGATCAGACATTAGTAAAAAAACAAAAAAAATAATGTTAAGTGAACTGTTAGAGGTTCAGACTATTGTAGATCAAGTAAAAGAGAAGGTCTTTTGAGTTAGTCAGATAGAAGAAGATAATTTAAAGGAAAAGGGGCTATCAGAAAAAAAGTTACAATGGGATGTTTCTACTTACACCTTTCTATCACCAGAGGGCATAAGTGTCCAGCAAACAGCTCCACCAATAGAGACAAAATTTGCTGTGGGGCCCCAATCCCGTAATTGATAGATTGGATCCTGAGACAGGACCTCAAAGATTATCATGTCCTGTATTGAGCAGACAGGAGGGCAGCGAATTCACTGCACATTAGATTTCAAAACAGTGAAGCAGCTAAAAGAGGCTGTAACAACCTATGGTCCCTAAGCACCCTTCACTGTAAGCATGGTCGAATCCATTACCAACTTGGATACGACGCCAGCAGATTGGGCTAGCATGTGTAAAGCTGTGCTAAATGGAGGGCAATATTTGTTATGGAAGGTTGCCAATCAAGAATTCTGCACAGCAACAGTTAGGAGAAATGCAGAAGCCAGTTATCCTCAGAGAAATCTAGATATGTTGTTAGGACAGGGACCTTATGAGGGTCAGCAGCAACAAATTGAATATGATCCTGCTATATATTCACAAATTGCTGCAAATGCAGTTTAGGGCATGGAAGACTTTATAAGGACATGGAGATTTACATGATGCTGATGCAGTTTAGGGCATGGAAGACTTTATAAGACATGGAGATTTACAAGGACAGTTATCTTAGGGTATACAAGGAACTAATAAACATTACGCTGAATTTGTAGATAGGCTTATTCAAACAGCTACCAGAGTTTTGGGGGATATAGAACAAGCAATGCCATTAATTAAATGTCTAGCCTTTGAGCAATCAAATCATTGATGCAAGGAAGCCATTAGACCATGGAAACATGAAGATTTAAACACATATAGTAAATTATGTAGAGACATTAATGAACAAGGGCAAGTCTTGGCAGCTGCAAAACAACAGGCCAAAAACATGCTACGATTGCAAACAAACAGGACATTTTAAAAGGAATTGCCCCATAGGAAGGGGGTTTAACAAAACTAGGTATCAAAGGGGAAGAATACCGGGTATTTGCCCACAAAGCCATAGAGGGAGACATTGGGCTAATGAATGCCATTCTCAAACCACCATAGAGGGTACTCCATTATCAAAAAATGGACAAGGGCCAAGTATTTACCCACGATATCATGGAGAAAAGCATCAGGCTCCATTGCCAAAAAACAGACAAGGGGGCCCAATGATCTGGGGCCCATGACCACAAATATATGGGGCAATGTAGGAACACCATCAGGGTACTAACAAGGACACATTATCCATTAGATCCCTCATCAGACAAACCAGAGGGAGTGCAGGGTTGGACATATATGCCTCTGCCAGAGCAGTACTAACTTCAGAGATGGGAGTACAACTCATTCCCACAGGGGTAAAAGGACCTCTTCCCCAAGGAACAGTAGGCTTATTATTGGGATGGAGTTCTTCCACTCTAAAGGGACTTATTATAAGTCCTGGGGTAATTGATCCCAATTATGAAGGTGAAATAAACATTATAGCCAGTTCTCCAAGGGGTATATCAGTAATTTCACCAGGAGATAGAATAGCACAATTATTAATAATACCTAGCCAGCTTGATAAATTTTATAGCTGTACTATAGAAAGAGGTTCCAGAGGATTAGGCTTCACAGGTGTAGATTGGGCAATGCTTTCTTTAAATTTAGATTCTTGCCCCATGCTAAAACTAAATATTCAAAATCATGAATTTAATTGGCTACTGGATACAGGTTCAGAACTTACCATTATCTCATCAAGGATGGCCAAAACATTGGCCATTACAACAAGCCACACAAACACTTTGAGGCCTAGGAGTGGCAACTAATCCCCCATAGAAGTGCAATGGTATTATATTGGCAGGATCCTGAAGGATGTGAAGGGACTATACAGCCATATGTATTGGATCATCTTCCTATAAATTTATTGGGACGAGACATCCTAGATCAATTAGGACTAACATTAACAAATAACATCAATTCAAATGTGTCCACTATTAGGGCTAGACAATGTTTTAGGAAAGAAAAAAGATTAGGAGAACAAGAACAAGGTATAGCAGCACCAATTCAAATAGATCAAGGAATAGATACACATGGATTGGGTTTTCAGAAGGGGTCACTGAGACAATAAAAATTACTTGGAAATCAGAAAGACAAGAATGGGTTCCTCAGTAGCCCCTGACTAAAGAAAAGATAAAATTAGCCCATGACCTGGTCAAACAACAATTAGCAGAGGGACTTATACAACCTTCCATATCTCCCCATAATACTCCCATTTTTATCATTAAAAAGATATCTGGTAATTGGAGATTATTGCAAGATTTAAGAGCCATTAATAATGAGATGGTTATAATGGGACCTGCCCAATTGGGGATTCCCCAATTGTTTGCTTTGCCAAAAACCTGGTATGCTTTAGCCATATGTATTAAAGATTGTTTTTTCTCAACTCCAATTCATCCTTAGGATAGTCCACGTTTCGCATTTACTATCCCTGCACTGAATCATGAAGGTCCTGATCAGAGATATAAATGGAAAGTACTCCATCAAGGGATGGCTAACAGCCCAACAATGTGTCAAATTTACCTTAACAAAGCAATCCAGTTACTTAGAAATCAAAATCCTGAACTACAAATATTTCACTATATGAATGATGTATTATTAGCGCACAAAGATAGAAACACATTCCTAGAATGTTATGCCACAGTTACGAACTTATTAAAAAATTATAATTTATGATAGCAATAGACAAAGTACAATTAAAATTTCCAATTAATTATTTATGAGTTTTATTATCCTCAACCATGGTCTGTCCACCAAAAATGTTTATACTAGTATAGGAACTCAAATCACTTAATGACTTTCAAAAGTTATTAGGAGACATAAATTGGATAAGGCTTTATCTAGGCATACCAACAGGAGAGTTAGGACCTTTATTTGATATCCTACAAGGTCCATCAGATCCAAATTCACCCCAGATGTTAATGCCTGAACTAAGAAAGGCATTAAAAATCATTGAAACATATATGGAAAATATGATTTGGATAGAATTGATATGTTTTCCTTTATTATTTATTGTACTACCAACAAAAAATATTCCTACAGGAGTATTTTGGAAAGAAGTTTCATTTTGTGGATACATTTATCTTATTGTCCTAACACTATTCTTACTAGGTATCCTGAGGCTGTAGGACAATTAATACTCAAAGGAATAAAAGCATCAAAGGAAGTGTTTGTAATTTCTCCCAATAAAATTATTACTACATATACTATGGATCAAATTGATGAGTTAGCTAATGAGTTAAATACTTGGGCAATAATCATGTGTAAATCTAATGTTTCATTTGATAACCACTTAACATCTAATCCTTTGTTATCTTTTTGGTCTTTGCATCCTGTAGTTTTTTCCAAAAAATGACAAGAAAAACACCTATCATGAATGCTCCAAATATATTCACTGATGGGTCAAATAATGGTACAGGAGAAGTAGTTACCCCTGGTAAAACTTTTACATTTTTAGTACCCAAACAATCAACTTAAAAGGTAGATCTTAATGCAGTATTACAAGCTTTTGTGATGTTTAAAGATTCTGTATTTAATTTATTTTATGATAGTCAGTATATAGTTAATGATATAGTATCCCTTGAAGATGCTGGTAGGATATCCCCTTCCTCTACTGTTTTCTCTTTGTTTTCCACTATACAAAGTCTAATCTGGGACAGAAAAGATCAATTCTTTATAGGACATATCAGGGCACATACAGGATTGCCTGGAACCCTTAGTTTGGGCAATGATTTAGCAGATAAAACTTAACATGAAATACATATTTTCTCTACACTAGAAGAAGCAACAAATTTTCCTAAAAGGTTCGATGTCAATGCTAATACTTTACAAAAGTGTTTAAAAATAACTAAGGAACAAGATAGAAAAATAATTAAACAATGTCAAAATTGTGTGACCTTTTTACCAGAAGTTAATCTTGGAGTCAATCCTAGAGGTCTGATACCTAATCATCTTTGGCAGATGGACGTCATACAATTGCCAGAATTTGGAAAATTAAAATATTTGCATGATTCAGTTGATACTTCTTCTGGATTTTTGATGGGCTCCCTTCATGCCAGAGAAAAACTAAAGATATTATAGCTCATTGCTTACAAAATTTTGCCACTGTGGGTGTTCCAAAACAGTTAAAAACAGATAATGCCCCTGGCATTAAACAATTTTGCTCATCATTTGGCATTACTCATATAATAGGAATCCCATACAATCCACAGGTACAAGGCATAGTTGAAAGAGCTCATCAAACTATTAAAATGTACTTATTCAAACAAAAGCAGGGAATTGGAAAGGGGTATATACCCCCCAAAGGTAAACTTAAAATAACCATTTTTACTCTAAACTTTTTAAATTTGGATTCATCAGGGCCTAGTGCTACAGAAAGGCATATGTGTCCAAAAAATGTACATAAGCCTAAGGTACTTTGGAAGGATATTCTAACTGGGTAATGGAAAGGTTCTGACCCAGTGATTGTCTGGAGTCGGGGGTATGTTTGTGTGTTTCCACAGGGAGAACAGCAGCTGATTTGGATTCCAGAGAGATTAACTAAAGCGATTTCTACAGACCAAAAAAAAAAGACGATTTGGCTCAAATCCATAACAGCTGATATTCAGAACTCCAGTTTGACTATTCTTACATCTGCAACAGTGATTCTCCTACACCTGGAAACTAATGAGTAATGAAAACCATTAAGGCCTATTTCAAATGTATGAAAACTTGAGGCTTACTTGTGGGAATGCCTTCAGACTCATATGGAAGTTTCAGTTAGAAGGATGTGATATCATAAGAAGAGTCAAACCCAGGTGGTAACCAAGATGCTTTTTTTCCCTCAATATCTATTTTATTATTGCCTTTTCCCATATCATGTATTTCTATTTTATTTTTTGAGCTCATACAGACCTAGGTTAATGTTTTGCTGATCAGTTATATTTTTTGACTGGATTTCTTAAACATTGCAATGGAGATTTCACCTGTGAAAAGGTACAAGGCCTTTACTATTATGTTATGTGTTGTATGTATTGTGTTATGGTGCACAATTCTGTTTTGTGTTGTATGTCTGTATGTGCGTATGTCCATATATATGAGGAGTGCTCATGAAAAAATGGATCTGAATATTTTTTTATTCACGTGATTTAAGTGGTTTAATTTAAATTAGGTAAACAGCTGTTGAGGATTGTTTATAAAGGTTGTTAACAGATCTGTGTGTTAACTTTTACCTTTCCTTTTCATTATATTAAATAATTCTATTCAGGATAATGTAAATTGTTTAGAAAATTGCATTCTTTTAGTGCCTACTGGAATGTTACACATTTTTTTAGCCATCATTGACAGAATTCCTATCTTCATCCCAGTGCTGGTGAAGACAAAGATAAAACTAAACTACAGCTTCTTTGATAGCTATCACAATAAACTGTATAAACTGATGCATCAATAACTAATAACTCAACAAATGATGCTCAATCAAGAAGTCAATTTCCTTTGGGAGGAAATGGACATATTAATAGATTCCTCTGCTTTGAACTACTTGCAGAACTTGCATGGACTATGTATCATTTTCATGCATTGGGAACTATCTGTTGGTATAGGAAATTGTGGTATTGCAGGGGTATCTTGCTGATGGTGTCATTGGTGGTACAATTTTTCCAAAAAGAGCCCTCATTTGGCTTTGTGCTATGGCCTTTTGCATCCTCCTCCTTTTCTGTTTGTGATGCTCTAAAATTTGGGGGCCAACAGAGTTGAGGCAAAGAACCTCACCCCCTGAGTAGCACCAAGGCCAAATTTGGGGTCAACAGATGTAAAGCAAAGAACCTCACCCACCCACTGGTACCAAGGCCAAATTTGGGGGCCAATGGAAGTGAGGCAAACAACCCCTCCTCCCCACTGGTGCAAAGACCTACCCACAAGTATGGCTATATGCTGGACCAGTAGCCAATGACGGGTAAGATCTAATTACAATGCTACCAACCTAAGACAGGAGGCTGACGCCTTGAGGTCAGCTCATCCGATGAGATGTAAGGACCATATGTAGTATTGGACAACCTAAGACAGGCACGGTCCCTAAGTCACAAGCTTGTTGTTTAATTAAACAGAAGGGGGAGATGTTGAGAGCCACAGTTTAGTCAGAATGAAGTCTGGCATTTTTGCCAGAGGGAATGGTTGAAAGGTGACCCTGCTCCTCAATTATGGCTGCTCTGGGATTAGTGAGGATCCTGCTGGGAATAGGGCAGCTCCAGGATAAGGGCGGATCCTGCTGGGGTTATGGTGGATCCTGCTGGCTCAGGCGCCCAGCACTTGGGAGTTCCCATTGAGTTCTCCTGGGGTTCTGGGAGAATTGGTGCTAGAAGCCCTGTGGAGGAAGTGTGTTCCCCGGAAGTGTCTGTAGAGGGCCGGTGACAGCTTGGGAATAAAGTTGGCTGTTTGAACCTACAAGGCTGTGTGGTGGCTTAAGTATTTTGTGCCAAGCAAGACTGTGGCAATACTCACCTATCCATCCAAGAACCAACAAGATTGGGTGAAAAAATATTTCCTGAGATTCCAGTAAACATGAAGTTCAGTGGAAACTCTGCAAGTTCTTTCAAATGAAATTGTATTTTCCTTGCCTCTGCTTAGAACAACTTCAACAGGGAACAAACAATGGAGAACGCACTGAGAACTAATTCAGTGATTCAAGTTTCAAGAGGGCAGCACAAACAGATTTGATTTAGACTTCCAAATGTATGTATCCCTTTAGAGAAAAATGAAGTGAAAACTCAAAATTAAAAGTATTCTTGCCAAGTAACGCTTCAACCTAGAAGGAAGAAATTTTGGTAGCCAAAGGCAATTCATATACACATCTGTCCATCCTAGTATCAACAATATTGGGTGAAAAAATATTTCCTGAGTTTCCAGTAAACACGAAGTTCTGTGGAAGCTCTGCAAACACTTTGAAATGAAAGTGTATTTTTTTCTCTGCTTAGAAATACGTCAACACGGACCAAAGCATAGAGCACACTGAGAACTAATTTAGTGAATCAAGTTTCCATCAGCTAGCAGAAACCATGTATGATTTAGAGTTCCAAATGTTTCTGTCCCTATAGTGAAAAACTAAGTGAAACCTCAAAATTCAAAGTGTTCCTGCCAATGAACACTTCAACCTAGAAAAATGAAATTTGGCAGCCTAGTGCAAGTGGTATACTCATCTTTCCTGCCACGTATCAAAAAGATAGGGTGAAAAAATATTTCCTGAGATTCCAGTAAACTCGGAGTTCTGTGGAAGATCTGCAAACTCTTTAAATGAAAGTGTGTTTTCCTTGCCTCTGCTTAGGCCTACATCACAGGCAACAAAACATAGAGAGCACACTGAGAACTAATTGAGTGAGTCAAGTTTCCGACAGGTACCTAAAACCTGTTTTATTTAGATTTCTAAATGCATGTATCACTATAGAGTAAAACTAAGTGAAACCTCAGAAATCAAAGTGTCCCTGCCAATGTATGCTTCAACCTAGAAGAATGAAATTTGGGCAGCCAAGTACAACTGGTATACTCATCTTTCCTGGCAAGTATCAACAAGATCAGGTGAAAAAATATTTACTGAGATTACAGTAAACCCGGAGTTCCTTGGAAGTGAGGCAGAAGCTTTCAACTAAAAGTGCATTTTCCTTGCCTCTTCTGAGGGGTAAATCAACAGGGAACAAATCACAGAGACTTCACTGAGAACTAATTGAGTGAGTCAAGTTTCAGGAGGCTACCAAGAACCGTGTTTTATTTAGATTTCCAAATGTATGTATCTCTATAGGGTAAAACAAAATGAAACCTCAGAATTCAGAGTGTTATTGCCAATGAATGCTTCATCCTACAAGAACAAAACTTGGGCAGAGATGTGCAACTGATATACTCATCTAACATGCAAGTATCAACAAGATGGCATAAAAAAAATATTTGCTGAGATTTCAGTAAACTCGGATTTCTGTGGGAGCTCTGTAAACGCTTTCAAAATAAAGTGTATTTTCATTGGCTCTCCTTAGGGACACATCAACAGGGAACAAAGCATAGAGAGCACACTGAGAACTGATTGAGTGATTCAAGATTCAAGCAGCTAGCACAAACCATGTTTGATTTACAGCTCCAAATGCATACCTCTACTTCAACAGGGAAAAAATAAGTATGGAGATTGAACTGAGAACTAATTGAGTGAGTCAAGTTTTATGCCGCTAGCACAGTGTTTGATTTAGTATACCAAATGCATGTATCCATATATGGGTAAATGAATTGAAACCTCAAAATTCAAACTGTACATGCAAACGAACACTTCAAAATAGAAGAAAAAAACTGGTAGCCATGTGCACTGCTACACTCATCTTTACTGCGAAGTATCAACAAGATCGGTTGAAAAAAATATTTACTGAGATTACAGTAAACTCAGAGTTCTTTGGAAGCTCTGCAAATGCTTTCAAATGAAAGTGCATTTTTCTTGTCTCTGGATAGGGCTATTTCAACAGGGAACAAAACATAGAAAGATCACTAAGAACTAATTCAGACAGTCAATTTCAAGATAGCACAAACTGTGCATGTAACCCTATAGGGGAATACAAAGTAAAACCTAAAAATTCAAAGTGTCCTTGCAAACGAACGCTTCAAACTAGAAGAACAAAATTTGGGCCGCCAAGTGCAACTTGTATACTCATCTATCCTTCCAAGTATCAACAAGATTGGGTGAATAAATATTTGCTGAGATTCCAGTAAATTCGGAGTTCTGTGGAAGCTTTGTAAATGCTTTCAAACGAAAGTGTATTTTTCTTACCTCAGCTTATGGCTACTTCAACACTGAACAAAGCCTAGAGAATGCACGATGTATTAATTGATTGAGTCAATTTCAAGCAGCTACCACTAATGGTGTTTGATTAGAATTCCAAATGCATGTATCCCTATGGGGGAAAATGAAGTGAAACCTGAAAATTCAATGTGTTCCTGCAGATAAAAACTTTAACCTAGAAGAACGAAATTTGGGCAGAAAAGTCAACTGGTATACTCATATTTCCTGCCAAGTATCTACAAAATTGGGTGAAAAAATATTTGCTGAGATTACAATAAACTCAGAGTTCTGTAGAATCTCTGCAAAAGCTTACAAATGAAAGTTTATTTTCCGTTCTGATGCTTATGGCTACTTCAACAGACAACAAAGCATAGAGAATACAATGAGAACTAATTGAGTCTGTCAAGTCTCAAGCAGCTATCAAAAATAGTGTTAGATTTAGTGTTCCAAATAAATGTATTCTTAAAAGGGAAAATGAAGGGAAAACTCAAAATTCAGAATGTTCTTGCAAACGAACGTTTCAACCTAAAAACACAAAATTTTTGTAGCCAAGCGCAACTGGTAAACTCATCTTTTCAACCAAGTATCAACAAAATTGGATGAAAAAAATATTTGCTGAGATTCCAGTAAACTTGTAGTTCTGTGGAATGTCTGCAAACGCTTTCAATTGAAAGTTTATTTTCCTTGCCTATCCTTAGTCTACTTCAACAGGAAACAAAGCTTAGTGAGTGCACTGAGAAATATTGGAGTGAGTCAAGATTCAAGAAGCTAGCATGAACCCTGTTTGATTTAGAGTTCCAAATGCAAATAACCCAATATGGGAAAATGAAGAGAAACCTGAAAATTCAAAATTTCCCTGCAAAAGAATGCTTCAACCTAGAAGAACAAAATTTGGGCAGCCAAGTGCAATGGGTGCACTCATCTTTTCTGTCACATATCAACAAAATCCGGTGAAAATAATATTTTCTGAGATACCAGTAACCTCAGAGTTCTGTGGAAGCTCTGCAATCACTTTTAAATGAAAGGGTATTTTCTTTGCCTCTGCTTAGGGTTACTTCAACAGAGAATAAAGAATAGATAGTGCACTTATAACAAATTGAGTGAGTCAACTTTCAATCAGCTAGCACAATCGGTGTTTGATTTAGAGTTCCAAAGGCATGTATCCTTATATGGGAAAAGAAAGTGAAACCTCAAATTCAAAGTGTCCTTGCAAAGGAATGCTTCAACATGTAAGAAAGAAATTTGGGCCTCCAAGAGCAACTGGTATACTCATCTTTCCTGACTAGTATCAACAAGTTCAGGTGAAAAAATATTTGCTGAGATTCCAATAACTGGGAGTTCCGTAGAAACTCTGAAAACGTGTTCAAAAGAAAGTGTATTTTTCTTGAGTCTGTTTAGGGCTACTTCAATAGGAAAAAAACATACACTGCACACTGAGAACTAATTTATTGAGTCAGGTTCAAGCAGCTAGCACAAACTATGTTTGATTTAGAGTTGCGAGTTCATGTATCCCTACAAGGGACAATGAAGTGATACGTCAAAATCTAAAGTGTTCCTGCAAACAAACCTTTCAACCTAGAAGAATGAAATTTGGGCAGCCATGTGCAAATGGTAGACTCATCTTTACAAACAATTATCAACAAGATCAAATTAATAAACATTTGCTGGGATTCCAGTAAAGTCAGAGTTCTGTGGAAGCTCTGCAAATGCTTTCAAACGAGTTTTATTTCCTTTCCTCTACTTAAGGCTGCTTCAAGAAGGAACAAAGGATAGAGAGTGCACTGAGATCTAATTGAGTCAGTCATGTCTCAAGCAGCTAGCAAAAGTAGTGTTAGATTTAGTGTTCCAAATGCATGTATCCCTAAAGGGAAAAATTAAGGGAAACCTCAAAATTCAAATTATTCATTCAAGTGAATGCTCCAACCTAGGAGCACAAAATTTGGGCAGTCAATTGCAACTGATATACTCATCTATTGGACAAGTATCAAGAAGATCATGCACAAAATATTTGCTGAGATTTCAGAAAACTGGGAGATTTGTGGAAGCTCTGCTAATGCTTCCAAATGAAAGTGTATTTTCCTTGCCCCTGCTTAGGTCTACTTCAACAAGAAAAAAAGCATGGAGATTACATTGAGAACTAAATGAGTGAGTCAAGTCTCAAGCAGCTAGCACAAACTGTGTTTGAGTTAGAGTTCCAAAAACATGTATCTGTATAGAGGTAAATGAATTGAAACCTCAAAATTCAAACTGTTCTTGCAAATGAATGCTTCAAGATAGAAGAATGAAATTTGGGTAGCCATGTGCAACTATTACACACATCTTTCCTTCCAAGTATCAACAGGATTGGGTTAAAAAAATATTTGCTGATATTCCAGTAAACTCAATTAGTGTAAGATCTACAAACACTTTCAAATGAAAGTTTTATTTTCTTGTGTATGCTTAGGGCTACTTCAACAGGAAACAAAGCTTAGAGAGTGCACTGAGAACTAATTGAGTCAGTCACGTCTCCAGCAGCTATCAAAAATAGGTTTAGATTTAGTTTTCCAAATGCGTGTATCCCTATAGGGGAAAATGAAGGGAAACATAAAAATTCAAAGTGTTCCTGCAAACAAACACTTAAAACAAGAAGAACAAAATTTTGGTCACCAAGTCCAATTGTTATACCCATTTGTCCTGCAAAATAACTACAAGATTGGGTGAAAAAAATATCTGCTGAAATTCCAGTAAACTCAGAGTTCTGTGGAAGCTCTGCAAAGGCTTTCAAATAAAAGTTTATTTTCTTTGCCTCTGCTTATGGCTATTTCAACAGGGAACAAATCATAGAGAGTGCACTGAGAACTAATTGAGACAGTCAAGTCTCAAGCAGCTATAAAAATAGTGTTAGATGTAGTGTTCCAAATGAATATATCCCTAAAGAAGAAAACGAAGGAAAATCTCAAAATTTCAAATTGTTCCTACAAATGAACGCTTCAACCTGTCCTACTGGACAGCCATGTGCAACTGGTATACTCATCTTTCCGCCAAGTATCAACAAGATAAGGTGCAAAATATTTGCTGAGATTCAAAAAAACTCGGATTTCTGTGGAAGTTCAGCAAATGTTCCAAATGAAAGTGTATTTTTCTTGTCTGCTTAGGTCTACTGCAACAGGGAAAAAACACATGGAGTTTACACTGAGAACTAATTGAGTGAGTAAAGTTCCAAGCAGCTAGCATAAACCATGTTTGATTTAGAGTTCCAAATGCATGTATCCATATATGGGTAAATGAATTGAAACCTCAAAATTCAAAGTGTCCTTGCAAAAGAATGCTTGAACCTAAAAGAAGGAATTTTTGGCTGCCAAGTGCAACTAGTACACTCATATTCCTGCCAAGAATCAACACGATCAGGTGAAAAAATATTTGCTGAGATTCCAGTAAACTTGGATTTCTTTGGAAGCTCTGCAAACGCTTTCAAATGAAAGTGTATTTTCCTAATGTCTACTTAGAACTACATCAACAGGTAACAAAGAATAGCAACCACTCTGAGAACTAAATGAGTGAATCAAGTTTCTAAAAGCTAGCACAAATCTTGTTTTATTTAGAGTTTTAAAATCATGTGTTCGTATATTGGCAAATGAATTGAAACCTCAAAATTTAAACTGTTCTTCCAACAAATGCTTCAAGCTAAAAAAACAAAATTCGGGTACCCATGTGCAACTGGTACACTCATCTTTCCTACCAAGTATCAACAAGTGTGGGTGACAAAATATTTGCTGATATTCCAGTAAACTCAGATTTCTGTAGAAGCTCTGCAAACACTTTCAAATGAAAGTGTATATTCCTTGCCTCTACATAGGGCTACTTCAACAGGGAACAAAACGTAGAGAGAGCACTAAGAACTAATTGATTGAGTAAATTTTAAGAAGCTAGCACAAATTGTGTGTGATCTACAGTTCCAAATGCATGTATCCCTGTAGGGGAAAACAAAGTGAAACCTCAAAATTCAAAGTGTCCTTGCAAATGAATGCTTCAACCTAGTAGAAAGAAATATGGGCTGCCTAGTGGACCGTGTATACTCATCTTTCCTGCCATGTATCAACAACAAGATAGGGTTAAAAAATGTTTGCTGAGATTCCAGTAAACTTGGAGTTCTGTGGCAGATCTTCAAATGCTTTCAAATGTAAGTGTGTTTTCCTTGCCTCACCTTGGGTTACTTCATCAGGGAACAAATAATACAGTGTGCACTGAGAACTAATTTAAAGATTCAAGGCTCAAGCAGCTAGCAAAAACCGTGTTTGATTTTGAGTTCCAAATGCATGTATCCCTAAAGGAAAAAACTAAGTGAAACCTAAAAATTCAAAGTGTTCTTGCAAACAAACACTTCAACCTAGAAGAACAAAATTTGGGCAGCCAAGAACAACTGGTATAATCATCTTTCCTGCCAAGAATCAAAAAGGTCAGTTAAAAAAACATTTGTTGAGGTTCCAGTAAACTTTGATTTCTGTGGAAGCTCTATAAATTCTTTTAAATGAAAATATATTTTCTTTGCCTCACCTTATGGCTATGTCAACAGGGAAAAAAGCATATAGATGGCACTGAGAACTAAGTGATTGAGTCAATTTAAAGCAGCTTACACAAACAGTGTTTGTTTTAGAATTTCAAATGCATGTATCCCTAAAGGGGAAAATGAACTGAAACCTCAAAATTCAAAGTGTTCCTGCAAATGAATGCTTCAATCAAGAAGAACAAAATTTTGGGAGCCAAGTGCCACTCTTGTCCCCGTCTTTCCTGCCAAGTATGTATTACTTCAGGTGGAAAAATATTTGCTGTGATTCCAGTAAACTCGGAGTTCTGTGGAAGCTCTGCAAACACTTTCAAATGAAAGTTTATTTTCATTTTTTTCTGCTTACAGCTACTTCAACAGGGAATAAATCATAGAGAGCACACTGAAAACTAATTCAGTCAGTCAATTCTCAAGCAGCTATCAAAAATAGTGTTATATTTAGTGTTCCAAATTCATGTATCCCTAAACGGGAAAATGAAGAGAAACCTCAAAATTAAAATTGTTCCTGCAAACGAACGCTTCAAACTAGAAGTAGAAAATCTGAGCAGCCAAGTGTAACTGGTACACTCATCTTTACACAAAGTGTCAAGAAGATCGGGTGGAAAATATTTGCTGAGATTCCATAAAACTTGGAGTTTTGTGGAAGCTCTGCAAATGCTTTTAAATGAAATTGTATTTTCCTTGCCTCTCCTTAGGTCTACTTCAGCAGAGAAAAAAGCATGGAGATTTTACAGAGAACTAACTGAGTGAATCAAGTTTCAAGCAGCTAGCACAAACCGTGTTTGATTTAGAGTCGAAAAATCATGTATCCATATATAAGTAAATTAATTGAAACCTCAAAATTCAAACTGTACTTGCAAATGAATGCTTCAACCTAGAAGTACAAAATTTGGGTAGCCATGTGCAACTGGTACACTCATCTTTCCTCCCAAGTATCAACAAGATTGGGAGAAAAAATATTTGCTGAGATTCCAGTATACTCAGAGTTTTGTGGAAGCTCTGCAAACACTTTCAAATGAAAGTGTACTTACCTTGCCTCTGCTTGGGATACTTCAACAGGGAACAAAGCATAGAGAGCACACTGAGAATGAATTGAGTGAGTCAAGTTTCAAGCAGGTAGCACAAACTGTGTTTGATTTAGAATTCCAAGTGTCTGTATCCCTATAGAGGAAAACTAAGTGAAACCTCAAAATTCAAAGTGTTCCTGCAAAGGAACGCTTCAACATAAAAGAACAAATTTGGGCAGCCTAGTATAACTTTCCTGCCAAGTATCAACAAGATAGGGTGAAAAACTATTTGCTGATATTACAGTAAACTCAGACTTCTGTGGAAGCTCTGTAAACACTTCCAAATGAAAGTGTATTTTCCTTGCCTCAGCTTAGGGCTACTTCAATAGGAAAAGAAGCTTTGAGAGCACACTGAGAACTAATCGTTGGAGTCAATTTCAAGCAGCTAGCACAAACCATGTTTGACTTAGAGTTCCAAATGCAAGTATCCTAATATGGGAAAATGAAGAGAAACCTAAATTAAAATTGTGTCTACAAACGAACTCTTCAACCTGTAAGAACGAAATTAGCACAGCCAAGTGCAACTGATATACTGATTTTTTCTGCCAAATATCAAAAAGATCAGGTGACAAAATATTTTCTGAGATTCCAGAAAACTCAGAGTTCTGTGGAAACTCAGCAAATGCTTTCAAATGAAAGTTTATTTTCCTTGCCTCTGCTTAGGGCTGCTTCAATAGGAAACAAAGCATAGAGAGGACACTATAACTAATTGAGTGAGTCAATTTCAAGGAGCTAGCAAAAACTATGTTTGATTTAGTTTCCCCCATAGGGGAAAACAAAGTGAAACCTCAAAATTCAAAGTTTCCTTGCAAAAGAATGCTTCAACCTAGAAGAAAGAAATTTGGTCTGCCAAATGCAACAGGTATACCCATCTTTTCTGCCAAGTATCAACAAGCTCAGGTGAAAAAAATATTTTCAGAGATACTAGTAAACTCGGAGATTTGTGGAAGCTCTTCAAACGCTTTCAAATGAAAGTGTATTTTCCTTTCCTCTTCTTTGGGTACTTCATCAGGGAAGAAATCATAGAGTGTGAACTGAGAACTAATTTAATGAGTACAGTTTCAAGCAGCTAGCACAAACCGGGATTGATTTAGAGTTCCAAATGCATGTATAGAGGAAAACTAAGTGAAACCTCAAAATTAAAAGTGTTCTTGCAAACAAATGCTTCAACATAGAAGAACGAAATTTGGGCAGCAAAGTGTAACTGGCATACTCATCTTTCCTTCTAAGTATCAACAATATTGGTTAAAAAATATTAACTTACCTGGCAAGTATCAAACAGATTGGGTGAAAAAATATTTGCTGAGATTCCAGTAAACTCGGAGTTCTATGGAAGCTCTGCAAATGCTTTTAAATGAAAGTGTATCTTACTTGACTCTGATTAGAGCTATGTAAATGGGAACAAAGCATAGAGAGCACAGTGAGAACTAATTGAGTAAGTCAAATTTCAATCAGCTAGCCAAAACAGTGTTTGACTTACAGAAAAATACAATTCTATTGAAATCCCTATAGTGAAAAACTAACTGAAACCTCAAAATTCAATGTGTCCTGCAAACGAATGCTTCAACCTAGAAGAAAGAATTTTGGGCTTCCAAGTGCAACCTATATACTCATCTTTCCTGCCAAGTATCAACAAAATCGGGTAATAAATATTTGCTGAGATTCCAGTAAACTCGAAGTTCTGTGGAAGCTTTGAAAAGGCTTTCAACTTAAAGCTTATTTTCCTTATGTCTGTTTAGGGCTACTTCAACAAGTATCAAAGCATGGAAAGTGCACTGAGAACTAATTCAGTGAGTGTAGTTTCAAGCAGCTAGCATAAACCATGTTTGATTTACAGTTCCAAATGAATGTATTCTTCTAGGGAAAAACGAAGTTAAACATCAATATTCTAAATATTCCTGCCAATGAACGCTTCAATCTAGATGTTCTAAATTTGGGCAGCTAAGTGCAAATGGTATACTCATTATACTCATATTTCCAGCCAAGTATCAACAAGATCAGGTGTAAACATATTTGCTGAGATTCCAGTAAACTCATAGTCCTGTGGAAGCTCTGAAAACACTTTCAAATGAAAGTGTATTTCCTTTCCTCTGCTGAGAGCTAGGTAAACAGGAAACAAAGCATAGATAGTGCTCTGAGAACTAATGGAGTGAGTCAAATTTCAAGGAGCTAGCACAAACTGTATTTCATTCACAGTTCCAAATGCATGTATCCCTATATGGGAAAATGAAGTGAAAGTTCAAAAATGAAAATGTTTCTGAAAATGAATGCTTCAAACAAGAAGAACAAAATTTTGGGAGCCAAGTATAACTGGTATACTCATCGTTCCTACCAAGGATCAACAAGACCAGGTGAAAAAATATTTGCTGAGATTCCAGTAAACTTGGAGTTCTGTGGAAGCTCTGTGAACACTTTCAAACTAAAGTGTATTTTCCTTGCTTCTGCTTATGGCTATTTCAACAGGGAACAAAGCATAGAAAGTGCATGGAGAACTTTTTCAGTGACTAAGGTTTCAAACAGGTAGCACAAACTGTGCTTGATTTAGTGTTCCAAATGCATGTATCCCTATAGGAAAAAATAAAGTGAAACCTAAAAATTCAAAGTGCTCCTGCAAAAGAATGCTTCAACCTAGAAGAACTAATTTTCTGCAGCCAAGTGCAACTGGTATTCTCATCTCTCCTGCCAAGTATCAACAAGATAGGGGGAAAAATATTTGCTGAGATTTCAGTAAACTCGGAGTTCTATGGAAGCTCTGCAAATGCTTTTAAATGAAAGTGTATTTTCCTTTCCTCTTCTTAGGGGTACTTCAACAGAAAACAAAGCATGGAGAGTACACTGATAAGTAAATCAGTGAGTCAAGTTTCAACACTTTGCATTTGATTTTTCATTTGATTTCCCTTATAAGCATACACACACTGAGTACAAATTGAGTGAGTCAAGTTTCAAGAAGCTAGCACAAACCATGTATAATTTAGAGATCCAAATGCATGTATCATAAATGGGGAAAAAGAAGTGAAACCTCAAAATTTAAAGTGTCCCTTCAGATGAACACTTCAACCTAGTAGAAGAAAACTTGTCATCAAGTGCAATAGGTATACTCAACTTTCCTGCCAAGAATCAACAAGATCATGTGAAAAAAAAATATTTCCTTAGATTGCAGTAAACTCGGAGTTCCGTGGAAGCTCTGCAAACTCTTTCAAATGAAGGTATATTTTCCTTGCCTCTAGTTAGGGCAATTTGGACAGAATACAAAGCATGGAGAGAACACTGAAAATCATTCAGTGAGTCAAGTTTGAACACTTTGAATCTGGGGATTTCCTTTTGATTTCCCATAAAAGGATACATGTACTGAGAACAAATTGAGTGAGTCAAGGTTCAAGAAGCTAGCACAAACCATATTTGATTTACAGTTCCAAATGCATGTATCCCTAATTTGCAATATGTAGTGAAACCTCAAAATTCAAAGTGTTCCTGCAGACAAGTGTTTCAACCTAGAAGAACAAAACTTGTGCAGCCATGTGAAACTGTATACTCATCATTTCTGCCAAGTATCAACCAGATATTGTGAAAAAATATTTTCTGAGATTCCAGAAAGTGCAGAGTTCTGTGGAAGCTCTGCAAACGATTTCAAATGAAAGTGTATTTTCTTTACCTCTGCTTAGAGCTACATAAACAGAGAACTAAGTATAGAGAGCAAGCACACTGAGAACTAATTGAGTTAGTACAGTTTCAAGGAGCTAAACAAACTGTGTTTGATTTAGAGTTCCAAATGCATGTATTTGTATAGGAAAAAAAATGATGTGAAACCTCAAAATTGAAAGTATGTCTGTAATCAAATGCTTCAATCTAGAAGAATGAAATTTGGGAATCCAAGTGCCTAGTATCAATAAGACTGGGTGAAAAAATATTTGCTGAGATTCCAGTAAACTCGGAGTTCTGTGGAAGCTCGGGAAATGTTTTGAAATGAAAGTGTATTTTCCTTGTCTCTGTTTAGGGCTACTTCAACCTGGAACAAAGTATGGAGAGTGCACTGAAAACTAATTCAGTGATTCTTGTTTCAAACAGCTACCAAAACTGTGTTTGATTTTGAGTTCCTTATGCTTGTATCCGTATAGGGGAAAATGAATTGAAAACTCAAAATTCAAAGTATTCCTGCCAATGAACGCTTCAACCAAGAAGAAAGGAATTTGGGCAGCCAAATGCAACTCCTATCCTCATCTTTCCAGCCAAGAATCAACAAGATCAGGTGAAAAAATACTTGAAAAGATTCCAGTAAACTCAGAGTTTTACGGAAGCTCTGCAAATGCTTTCAAATGAAAATGTATTTTTATTGCCTCTGATTAGGGCTACTAAAACAGGGAACAAACAATAGATAGGGCACTGAGAACTAAGTGAGTGAGTGAAGTTTCAAGTAGCTAGCACAAACTGTATTTGATTTACAGTTTCATATGCATGTATCCCTGTAGGGGAAAACGAAGTGAAACCTCAAAAATGAAAGTGTTCCTTCAAATGAATGTTTCAACCAAGAAGAACATAATTTTGGAAGACAAGTGCAACTGGTATACTCATCTTTTCTGACACATATCAACAAGATCAGGTGCAAAATATTTGCTGAGATTCCAGTAAAATCAGAGTTCTGTGGAAGCTCTGCAAATGGTTTCAAATGAAAGTATATTTTCCCTTCCTCTTCTAAGGGCTACTTCAACACAAAACAAAGCATGGAGAGCACACTGAGAACTCATACAGTTAGTCAAGTTACAACCATTTGAATTTTAGGGTTTCATTTTGATTTCCCATATAAACATGCATGCACTGAGAAAAAAATGAGTGATTCAAGTTTTAAGAAGCTAGCTAAAACCATGTTTGATTTAGAGTTCCAAATGCATGTATCGCTAATAAGGAAAATGAAGTGAACCCTCAAAATTCAAAGTGTTTCTGCAGATGAATGCTTAATTCTAGAATAAGTTTGTGCAGCCAAGTGCAACTGGTATGTTCATCTTTCCTTCCAAGTATCAACCAGATCTGGTGAAAAATATATTTGCTGAGATTCCAGTATACTTGAATTCTGTGGAAGCTCTGCAAATTATTTAAAATGAAAGCATATTTTCCTTGCCTCTGCTTAGAGGTATGTAAACAGGGAACAAAGAATAGAGAGCACCCTGAGAACTAATTGAGTGAGTCATGTTTCAAGAAGCTAGCACAAACTGTTTTTGACTCAGAGTTCCAACTGCATGTATCCTTATAGTGAAAAACCAAGTGAAACCTCAAAATTCAAAGTGCTCCTGCAAATGAACACTGCAACCTAGAAGAACAAAATTTGGGTAACCCTGTGATACTGGTATACTCATCTTTCCTGCCAAGTATCAACAAGTTCATGTGAAAAAATATTTTCTGAGATTCCAGTAAACTCGAATTCTGTGGAAGCTCTGCAAACACTATTAAATTAAACTGTATTTCCCTTGCCTCTGCTTAGAGCTATGTCAAAAATAAACAAATCATAGAGAGTGTTCTGAGAACTAATTGAGTGAGTAAAGTTTCAAGCAGCTACCACAAATCGTTTTTGACTTAGAGTTCCAACTGCATGTATCCCTATTTTGAAAAACTAAGTGAAAACTCAAAATTCAAAGTGTTCCTGCAAATGAATGCTTCAACATAGAAGAAGGAAATTTGGGCAGCCAAGTGCAACTGGTATTCTCATCTTTACTGACAAGATTCAACAAGATCGGGTGAAAAAATATTTCCTGAGATTCCAGAAAACTCGAGCTCTCTGTGAGCTCTGAAAACACTTTCAAATGAAAGTGTATTTTCCTTTCCTCTTCTTAGGGCTACTTCAACAGGGAACAAGTCATAGAAATCACACTGAGAACAAATTGAGTGAATCAAGATTCAAGCAACTAGCTCAAACAAGTTTAATTAAGTTTTCTAAATGCATGTATCCTATAGGGGAAAACGAAGTGAAAGCTCAAAATTCAAAGTGTTCCTGCAAACGAATGCTTCAACCTAGAAGAACAAAATTTGGGCATCAAAGTGAAAAGGATGTACTCATCTTTCCTGCCAAATATCAACAAGATTGGGTGAAAAAAATATTTGCTGGGATTCCAGTAAACTCTGAGTTCTGTAGATGCTCTGCAAACATTGTCTATGAAAGTGTATTTTTTTGCCTCTGGTTAGGATTACTTCAAAAGGGAACAAATCATAAAGAGTACTCTGAGAACTAATTGAGTATGCCAAGTTTCAAGCAGTTAGCACAAACTGTATTGATTTAGAGTTTCAAATGCACTTTGGGGGAAATGAAATGAAACCTCAAAATTTAAAGGGATGCTTCAAATGAATGCTTCAACCTAGATGAAGGAAATTTGGGCAGCCAAGTGTAACTGGTATACTCATCTTTCCTGCCAAGTATCAACAAGATCGGGTGAAAAAATATTTGCTGAGATTCCAGTAAACTCAGAGTTCTGTGAAAGCTCTGCAAACGCTTTCAAATCTAAGTGTATTTTCCTTGCCTCTACTTATGCCTACTTCAAGAGGGAACAAAGTATAGAGAGGGCACTAAGAACTCATTGAGTGAGTCAAGTATCAATCAGCTAGCACAAACAGTGTTTGATTTAGAGTTCCAAATGCAAGTATCCCTATAGTCAAATACGAAGTGAAACCAAAAAATTCAAAGTGTTCCTGCAAATGAACGCTTCAACCTAGAAAGAAGAAATTTGGGCAGCCAAGTGCAATTGGTAAAATTATCTTTCCTACAAAGTATTAACATGTTTGGGTGAAAAAATATTTCTTCATATTCCAGTAAAATCAGAGTTCTGTGGAAGCGCTGAAAACACTTTCAAATGAAATTGTATTTTCCTTGCCTCTTCTTAGGGCTATGTAAACATAGAACAAAGTATAGATACCACACTGAAAAGTAACTGAGTGAGTCAAGATTCAAGCAGCTAGCACAAACCTTGTTTGATTAGAGTACCAAATGCTTGTGTCCCTATAGGGGAAAATGAAGTGATACCTCAAAATTCAAAGTGTTCCTGAAATCGAATGCTTCAATCTAGATTAACAAATTTGGGGCAGTCAAGTGCAACTGGTATAGACCTCTTTCCTACCAAGTATAAAGAAGATGGGGTGGAAAAATATTTGTTGAAATTCCAGTAACTCGTTGTTCTGTGAAAGCTCTGCAAAAGCTTTTAAATGAAAGTGTATTTTCCTTGCAACTGCTTAGAGGTACTTCAACAGTGAAAAAAGCATAGAGAGCACACTGAAAATTAATTTTGTGAGTCAAGTTTCAAGCAGTTAGCAAAAACAATGTTTGATTTAGCTTTCCAAATGCAAGTATACCTATAGGCAAAAATGACATGAAACCTCAAAATTCAAAGTGTTCCTACAAACAAACGCTTCAACATGGAAGAACAAAATTTGGGCCACCGAGTGCAAGTGGTATATTCATCTTTCCTGCAAATTATCAACAAGATTGTGTAAAAAATATTTGCTCAGATTCCAGTAAACTTGGTGTTCTGTGGAAGCTCTGCAAACACTTTCAAATGGAAGTGTATTTTCCTTGCCTCTGCTAGAGGTACTTCAACTTGAAACAAAGCATGGAAATTGCACTGAGAACTAATTGAGTGGGTGAAGTTTCAAGCAGCTACCACAAGCATGTTTGATTTAGAGTTCCAAAAGCATGTATCTGTATAGGGGTAAATGAATTGAAACCTCATAATTCAAACTGTTCTTGCAAACGAATGCTTCAATCTAGAAGAACGAAACTTGGGTAGCCATGTGCAACTTGTACACTCATATTTCTTTCCAAGTATCACCAAGATTGGGTAAAAAAATATTTGCTGAGATATCAGTAAACTCGTAGTTATGTGGAAGCTCTGGAAAAGCTTTCAAATGAAAGTGCCTATGCTTAGGGATACTTAAACAGGGATAAGGGCTTAGAGAATACACTGAGAACTAGTTGAGTTATTCATTTTCAAGCAGCAGGCACAAACCGTGTTTGATTTAGAGTTCCAAATGCATGTATCCCAATAAGGGAAAATGAAGCAAAACCTCAAAATTCAAAGTGTTCCTGTAAATGAACACTTCAACTTAGAATAACAAAATTTGGACAGCCAAGTGCAAGTGGTATACTCAGCTTTTCTGTCAAGTATTAACAAGATCAGGTGAAAAAACATATTTGCTGGGATTCCAGTAAACTCGGAGTTCTGTGGAAGCTCTGCAAATGCTTTCAATTGAAAGTGTATATTCCTGGCCTCTGCTTAGAGCTATTTCAATAAGGATCAAAGCATAGAGAGTGCACTGAGACCTAATTAAGTCAGTGAAGTCTCAAGAAGCTATCAAAAATAGTGTTGAATTTAGTGTTCCAAATGCATGTATCCCTATAGGAGAAAAGGAAGGGAAGCCTCAACATTTAAAGTGTTCATGCAAACGAATGCTTCAAGGTAGAAGAACAAAATTTGGGCAGGCAACTGCAACTGGAACACTCATCTTTCCACCAAGTATCAAAAAAATTGGGTGAAAAATATTTGCTGAGATTCCACAAAACTCGGATTTATGTGGAAGCTATGGAAACACTTCCAAATGAAAGTGTATTTTTCTTACGTCTGCTTAGGTCTACTTCAACAGGGAAAAAAATCATGGAGATCACACTGAGAACTAATTAAGTGAGTCAAGTTTCAAGCAGCTAGCACAAACTGGGTTTAATTTTGAGTTTCAAAATCATGTATCCATTTAGGGGTAAATGAATTAAAATCTCAAAATTCAAACTGTCATCGGAAACGAATACTTCAACCTAGAAGAACAAAATTTTTGTAGCCATGTGCAACTGGTATGCTCATCTTTCCTACCAAGTATCAACAAGATTTTGGTTGAAAAAATATTTGCTGAAATCCCAGTAAAAGCGGAGTACTGTGGAAGCTCTGCAAACGCTTTCAAATGAAAGTGTATTTTCCTTGCCTATACTTAGGGCTACTTCAACATGGAACAAATCATTGAGATTGCACTGAGAACTAATTGAGTGAGTCACGTTTCAAGCTGCTATCACAAACCGTATTTGATTTACAGTTCCAAATGCATGTATCCCTACAGAAGAAAATGAAGTGACACTTCAAAATTTAAAGTCTTCCTGCAAACAAATGCTTCAACATAGAAGAACAAAATTTGGGCAAATTTGTGCAAATTGTGCACTCATCTTTCTTGCCAAGTATCAACAAGATCTGGTGAAAAAATATTTGCTGAGATTCCAGTAAAATCAGAGTTCTGTGGAAGCTCTGCAAACGCTTTCAAATGAAAGTATATTTTCCTTGCATCTGCTTAGGGCTACTTCAGCAGGGAACAAAGCATAGAGAGTGCACTGAGAACTAATTGTGGGTGTCAAGTTTCAAGCAGGGAGTACAAACTCTGTTTGATTTAGAATTTCAAATTCATGTATCCCTACAGGGGAAAACGAAGTGAAACCTCAAAATTCAAAGTGTCCTTGCAAACGAATGCTGCAAACAGGAAGAACGAAATTTGGGCCACCAAGTGCAACTGATATACTCATATTTCCTGCCAAATATCAACAAGATCGGGTTAAAAAATATTTGCTGAGATTCCAGTACACTCGGAGTTCTGTGGAAGCTCTGCAAACGCTTTCAAATGAAAGAGTATTTTCCTTGTCTCTTCTTATAGCTATTTCAACAGGGAAAAACACATACAAACCACACTGAGAATTAACTGAGTGATTGAATTTCAAGCAGCTAGCAAAAACCGTGTGTGATTCAGAGCTCTAAATAAATGTATCCCTTTAGGGGAAAATGAAGTGAAACCTCAAAATTCAATGTGTTCCTGAAAATGAAAGCTTCAACCTAGAAGAACAAAATTTGTGAAGGAAAGTACAGCTGGTATATTCATGTTTCCTCCCAAATATCAATAAGTTAGGGTTCAAAAATATTTGCTGAGATTGCACTAAACTTGGAGTTCTGTGGAAGCTCTAAAATGCTTTCAAATGAAAGTATATTTTGTATGCCTCTGTTAAGACTACGTGAAGAGGGAACAAAGAATTGACTGCACACTGCACCTAATTGAGTGAGTCAAGTTTCAAGCAGCTACACAAACCATGTTTTATTTAGAATTTCAAATGCATGTGTTCTCACAGAGAAAATCAAAGTGAAACCTCAAAATTCCAAGTATTCCTGCCAATGAACACTTCAACCTAAAAGAAGGACATTTAGGCAGCCAAATGCACCTGGTATCCTTATCTTTCCAACCACGTATCAACAAGATCGGTTGGAAAAATATTTGCTGAGATTCCAGTAAACTCGAAGTTGGTGGAAGCTTTGCAATTGCTTTTAAATTGAAGTCTATTTTTCTATCCTCTGCTTAGAGTTACTTAATCAGGATACAAAGCATGGGGAGCACACTGAGAACTAATTGAGAGTGTCAAGTTTCAACAAGCTAGCATAAACCCTGTATGATTTAGAGTTTCAAATGTCTGTATCCCTATAGTGAAAAACTAAGTGAAACCTCAAAATTCAAAGTGTTCCTGCAAATGAATGCTTCACCCTAGAAGAATGAAATTTCAGCAGCCAAGTACAACTCGTATACTGATCTTTGCTGACGAGTTTCAAGATCAGGTGAAAAAATATTTCCTCACATTCCAGTAACCTCAAAATTCTGTGGAAGCTCTGCAAAGGCTTTCAAATAAAAGTGTATTATCCTTGCCTCTGCTTAGAGCTACATCGAAAGGAAACAAAGGATACAGAGTGCACTTAGAACTAATTCAATGACTCAAGTTTCAAGCAGCTAGCACAAACCATGTATGATTTAGAGTTTCTAAAGTCTGTATCCGTACAGTGAAAAACTAAGTGAAACCTCAAAATTCAAAATGTTCCTGCCAATGAACACTTTATCCTAGAAGAACAAAATTCAGCAGCCTACTGCAACTGGTATACTCATCTTTCCTGCCATGTATCAACAAGTTCGGGTGAAAAAATATTTCCTGAGATTCCCATAAACTTGGTGTTATGTGGAAGCTCTGCAAATGCTTACAAATGAATTTTCCTTACCTCTGCTTAGTGCAACTTCACAATGATAAAAGCATAGAGAGTGCACTGAGAACTAATTGAGTGAGAAAAATTTCAAGCAGGTAATACAAACCATGTTTGATATAGAGTTCCAAATTCATGCAATCCTATAGGGGAAAACAAAGTAAAAAGTAAAAATTCAAAGTGTTCCTGCCAATGAACGCTTCAACCTAGAAGAACAAAATTTGGGAACTAATTGAAAGTGGTATACTCATTTTTCTTGCCTAGTTTCAACAAGATTTGTTGAAAAAATATTTGATGACATTCCAGTAAACTCGGAGTTCTGTGGAAGCTCACCAAATGCTTTCAAATGAAAGTATATGTTCATTGCCTCTGCTTAGGGGTACATCAACAGGAAAAAAAGCATTGACAGAACACTGAGACCTAATTGAGTGAGTCAAGTTTTAAGCAGCTGGCACAAACTTTGTTTGATTTAGATATCCATATGTATGTATCCCTATATGGGAAACGAAGTGAAAACTCAAAATACAAAGTGTTCCTTCCATGACTGCTTTAACCTAGAAGAACAAAATTTGGGCAGCCAAGTGTAACTTGTATACTAATATTTCCTACCAATTAACAACAAGATTTGGTGAAAAATATTTGCTGACATTGGAGTAAACTCAGAGTTCTGTCAAAGCTCGGCAAATGCTTTCAAAGAAAAGTGTATTTCCCTTGCATCTGCTTAAGGCTACTTCAACAGGGAACAAAGAATAGATATCACACTGAGAAAAAAAATGAGTGAGTCTCGTTTCAAGCACCTAGCCCAAACATGTTTGAATTAGAGTTCCAAAAGCAGGCATCCATATAAGAGAAAATGAAGTGAAATCTCAAAATTAAAAGTGTTCCTGCCAACAAAACCTTCAAATTACAATAATGAAATTTAGGCAGCCAAGTGCAACTGGTATACTCATCGTTCCTGCCTAGTATTAACCAGATAATTGAAAAAAAAATATTTGCTGAGATTGCACTAAACTCAAAGTTCTGTGGGAGCTATAAAATTCTTTCAAATGAAAGTGTATTTTCTTTGCCTCTATTTAGGGCTTCTTCAACAAGGAACAATGCATAGACTGAACACTGAGACCTAGTTCAGTGAGTCACTTTTCAAGCAGCTAACCCAAACCGTGTTTGAATTAGAGTTCCAAATGCACATATCCCTATTGGGGAAACTAAGTGAAAGATCAAAATTCAAAGTGTTTTTGCAAACGAAAGCTTCAACCTAGAAGAACAAAATTTGGGCACCCAAGAGCAACTGGAGTACTCATCTTTCCTGTGAAGTATCAAAAAGATTGGATTCAAAAATATTTGCTGAAATTGCACTAAACTCAGAGGTCTGTGGAATATCTAAAATGCTTTCAAATGAAAGTGTATTTTCCTTGCCTATCTTTAGGTCTACTTCAACAGGTAACAAAGCAAATACTGCGCACTGAGACCTAATTGAGTGGGTCAAGTTTCAAGCAGCTACCCAAACCGTGTTTGATTTAGAGTTTAAAATAAATGTATACCCTCAGAGGAAATCGAAGTGAAACCTGAAAATTCAAAGTTTTCCTGCCAATGAATGATTCAACTTAGAAGAACAAAATTTGCGCAGCTAAATGCAAGTGGTATTCTCATCTTTCCAGCCAAGTACCAAAAAGATCAGGTGAAAAAATGTTTCCTCAGATTTCAGGAAACTTGAGTTCTGTGGAAGATCTGCAAACGCTTTCAAATGCAAGTGTATTATCTTTGCCTCTTCTTTGGGCTCCTTCAACATGGAACAAAACCTAGAGAGCACAATGAGAACTAATTGAGTGAGTCAAGATTCAAGCAGCTGTCACAAACCGTGTTTGATTTGTTGTTCCACACTCATGTATCCCTATAAGGGAAAACGAAGTAAAACCTCAAAATTCAAAGTGTTCCTGCAATCGTATGCTTCAAACAAGAAGAATGAAATTTGGGCAGCCAAGTTCAACTCGTATACTCATCTTTCCTGCTAAGTATCAAGAAGATCAGGTGAAAACATATTGGCTGAAATTTCAGGAAACTCAGAATTCTGTGGCAGATCTGCAAACACTTTCAAATGAAAATGTATTTTCCTTTCCTTTTATAGGGCTACATCAACAGGAAACAAAGCATAGAGAGTGCCCTGAGAACTAATTGATGTGTCAAGTTTCAGCCAGCCAGCACAAACCTTGTTTGATTTGGAATTTCAAATGGATGTATTCCTCTAGGGGAAAACAAAGTGAAGTCTCAAAATTCGATGTGTTCATACAAAGCAAAGCTTCAACCTAGTAGAACAAAATTTGGGCAGCCAAGTAAAACTGGTATACTCATCTTTTCTGCCAGGAATCAACAAGATCTGTTTAAAATGATTTGGTGATATTCCAGTATATGTAGACTTCTGTGGTAGCTCTGCAAATGCTTTCAATTGAAAGTGTGTTTTTCTTGCCAATTCTTAGTGCTACTTCAAAAGAGAACAAAGGATAGAGAGTGCACCTGGAACTAATTGAGTGAGTCAAGTTTCAAGAAGCTAAAAAAAAACGAGTTTGATTTAGTGTTCAAATGCATATATTTCTATAGGAGAAAAAAAAAGTGAAACATCAAAATTCAAAGTGTTCCTGCAAAGTAACTCTTTAACCTAGACACAAAATTTGGGCAGCCAAGTGCAACTGGTATAATCATCTTTCCTGCCAAGTATCAATAAGATCGGATGAAAAACAAAGATATTTGCTGAGATTCTAGTAAACTGGGTGTTCTTTGGAAGCTCGACAAATGCTTTAAAATGAAAATGTATTGCTCTTGCCTCTGCTTAGGGCTCCTACGACAGGGACCAAAGCCTTGAGAGCACACAGAAAACTAATTGAGTGAGTAAAGTTTCAATCAGCTAGCAGAAACCATGTTTGATTTTGTGTTCCAAAAGCACGTATCTCTATACGGGAAAATGAAGTAAAACTCCAAAATTCATAGTGCTCCTGCAATAGTATTCTTTAACCTACAAGAAGGAAATTTGGGCAGCAAACTTCAACATGAACACTCCTTGTCACTGCCAAGTATCAACAAGATTGGGTGAAAAAATATTTGCTGAGATTCCAGTAAACTCAGAGTTCAGTGGGAGCTCTGCAAGCGCTTTCAAATCTAAGTGTATTCTCCTTGACTTTGCTTAGGCCTACTTCAACAGGGAACAAAGCACAGAGAGCACACTGAGAACGAATTGAGTGAGTCAAGTTTAAAGCAGTTAGCACAAACCATGTTTGATTTAGAGTTCCAAATGCATGTATCCCTATAGGGAAAATGAAGTGAAACCTCAAAATTCAATGTGTTCCTGCGAACGAACGCTTCAACCTAGTAGAACGATATTTGGGCAGTCAAGTACAATGGGAATACTCACCTTTCTGCCCAAATTTCCACAATATCAGACTACGAAATATTTGCTGAGATTCCAGTAAGCATGGAGTTCTGTAGAAGCTCTGCAAAAGTTTTCAAATGAAATTGTGTTTTCCTTGCCTCTGCTTAGGGCTACTACAAAATGGAACAAAGCATAGAGAGTGCACTGAGAACTAATTGAGTGATTCAAGTTTCAACAGGTAGCACAAATCATGTTTGATTTAGAGTTCCAAAGGCATGTATCCCTCTAGGGGAAAATGAAGTGAAATTACCAAATTTAAAGTGTTGCTGCAAAGGAACACTTAAACTTAGATGAATAAAATTTGGGCAGCCAATTGCAAGTGGTTTACTTATCTTTCCTTTCAAGTATCAACAATATCGGGTGAATAAATATTTGCTGAGATTCCAGGAAACACGGAGTTATGTGGAAACCCTGCAAATGCTTTCAAATGAAAGTGTATTTTTTACCTCTGCTTAGGGCTACTTCAACAGGAATCAATGCATAGAGAGTGCACTGAGAACTAATTGAGTGATTCAACTTTCAAGCAGCTAGGACAAACCATGTTTGATCTAGAGTTCCAAATACATGTAGGCCTAATGGGAAAATGAAGTACAACATCCATGGTATACTCATGTTTCCTGCCAAGTATCAAGATCGGGTGAAAGAACTATTTGCTGAGATTCCAGTAAACTCGGAGTTCTGTAGAAACTCTGCAAATGCTTTTAAATGAAAGGGTATTGTTCATCCTTTGCTTAGGGATACTTCAACAGGGAAAAAAGCATACAGAGCTCATTGAAAACTAATTGAATGAGTTGAGTTTGAAGAAGTTAGATAAAGTGTGTTTCATTTAGAGTTACAAATGCTTGTTTCCATTCAGGGGAAAGTTAAATGAAACCTAAAAATTCAAAGTGTTCCTGCCAATGAACTCTTCAACCTAGAAGAATGAAATTTGGTCAACCAAGTGCAACAGATATACTCATCTTTCCTGCCAAGTATCAACAAGATCTGATCAAAAAATATTTGCTGATATATTAGTAAGCTCGGAGTTTTGTGGAAGCTCTTCAAATGCTTTCAAATTGAAGTGTATATTCCTTGCCTCTGGTTAGGCCTACTTCAACAGGGAACAATGCATACAGAGCACACTGAGAATTAATTGAGTGAGTCAATTTTAAGCAGCTACCACAAACCGTGTTTATTTACAGTTCCAAATGTATGTATAACTACAAGGGAAAACAAAGTGAAACCTAAAAATTCAAAATGTTCCTCTCAATGATCGCTTCCACCTAGAAGAAAAAAATTAAGCAGCCAAATGTAACTGGTATACTCACATTTCCACCAAGTATCAACACAATTGGGAAAAATAGAAGGCCATTAGGTGGAATCCCACCAGCCAAGCCCACACGGACCCTTGGGCCGAGCACGGGTTCTCAGAAGGGGAAGGAAGCGGTACAGTCCCATCCCCCACAGCGGACACTCCGCCGAGGCAGTCAGCGGCCACCATCCGGGAAAGCTGAAGGATACACCGCCACTCTCCTTCAGAGTGCAACATCAAAACAGGTCGGTGTCATTCAGCTCACCCCCCAGACAGCGGGAATTCGCATAAAATCTCTCCTAGGCTTGCAGGGAGAGGGAGTATCAAGCTGAGCCTCCATACAGACTAGGGGGAAACCAGAGACACCTGACCTCCAACCCCTCCTCCCAGTAGCAGCCAAAAGGAAACCTGGCTAGCCAGCGCTGGGGGAGGGGCAAGCAGAAAAAATCAAAGTGATAGAGTGCCAGGGATCCCAGCAGCCTGCAGCAGGGCCCCGGAGATCCAGGCCAACTGATTCGCGTGGCCTGCCCTGCGGCTACAGAAGGCGTGGCGCCTCAGTGAAGCCATTAATTGGCAAGCAGGGAGGTTAGGGAAGGCCATTAGGTGGAATCCCACCAGCCAAGCCCACACGGACCCTTGGGCCGAGCACGGGATCTCAGAAGGGGAAGGAAGCGGTACAGTCCCATCCCCCACAGCGGACACTCCACCGAGGCAGTCAGCGGCCACCATCCAGGAAAGCTGAAGGATACACCGCCACTCTCCTTCAGAGTGCAACATCAAAACAGCGGACACTCCATCCAGGCAGTCAGCGGCCACCATCCGGGAAAGCTGAAGAATACACCACCACTCTCCAACAGCTTGCAACATCAAAACAGCCAGCAGCAGGACCCCGGAGATCCAGGCCCACTGATTCGCGCGGCCTGCCCCGCAGCTACAGAAGGCGTGGCGCCTCAGAGAAGCCATTAATTAGCAAGCAGGGAGGTTAGGGACTGCCATTAGGTGGAATCCCGCCAGCCAAGCCCACGGCCCACGCCCGGAACAGGCCCAACGACCTGCCAGCATTGTAGTCACGACACCCCAATTGGAATAGGGACAGAGCAGAGCCGCCTTCCACTCCCGGAACAGGCCCAGAGAGCCGCCAGCGTGGTAGACACGTCACCCCATTTGGAGTAGGGGCACAGCCGCCGCCCGCACCTGCAAGGGAGACTTTTCAAGTATACAAGAGCAACATAAATAAATAGGGGGTAAATTTCAAAACACAACAGTTGCACCAAGCAGAAAGAAATGCGAGCAGTATGAAAAGACAAGGAAAGAAAGGACCACAAGCAATGCAGGTCAACTCAACTTTAGAAGAGGTAATAGCTGCAACAGATGGAATATCAGATAAAGAGTTCAGGATATATATGCTTCAGATGATCTGGAGTCTCAAGGAAGACATGAGACAGCAAAATCAGACAATGAAAGATCACATTGACAAACAAATCCAGGAAGTAAAAGATCAATTTCACAGGGAGATAGAGGTAATAAAAAACAAACAAATTGAAATTCTAGAAATGCAGGAAACAATAAACCAACTTAAAAACTCAATTGTGAATACTACCAGCAGAGTAGATCACTTAGAAGAGAGAACATCAGACAATGAAGACAAAGTATTTCAACTGGAAAAGAACATAGACAGCTCAGCAAGTCTGCTAAGAAACCATGAGCAGAACATCCAAGAATTATGGGACAATATCAAAAGACCAAATTTAAGAGTCAATGGGATACAGGAAGGCACAGAGCTCCATTCCAAAGGAATAAACAGTCTATTCAGTGAAATAATACGAGAAAACTTCCCAGAATTGAAGATTGAGACAGAATCCCAAAACCTAGAAGCCTATAGGACGCCGAATGTGCAAAATCATAAGAGATCCACACCTAGACACATTATAATGAAGATGTCCAACATACAGAATAAGGAGAGAATTTTAAAAGCTGCAAGAGAAAGAAAGCAGATTACATTTAGGGGTAAACCAATCAGGATAACAGCTGATCTCTCAACACAGACTCTGAAAGCTAGAAGATCCTGGAATAACATATTTCAAACACTGAAAGACAATGGGCTCCAACCAAGAATCGTGTATCCGGCGAAATTAAGCTTCAGGTTAGAAGATGAAATTAAAACCTTCCACAATAAACAAAAGTTAAAAGAATTCGCAGCTAGAAAACCATCTCTTCAAAAAATCCTTGGCAAAACATTACAGGAAGAGGAAATGGAAAACAACATTGAAAACCAACAATGGGAGGTAGGACAGTAAAGGGGGGAAAGTAGTCAAAGAGGATAACAAATCAGGTTTAGTAACATCAATAAACAAATATGGATAGAAGAACAAACCATATCTCAATAATAACCCTAAATGTTAATGGCTTAAACTCACCAATTAAGAGACACAGGCTAGTAGAATGGATCAAAAAACAAGACCCAACAATATGCTGTCTACAGGAGACGCATTTGATAGGAAAAGATATACATAGACTGAAGGTGAAAGGTTGGGAAAAATCATATCACTCATATGGACCGCGGAAACAAGCAGGAGTGTCCATACTCATATCTAATAAAATAGATTTCAAGCCAAAGCTAATCAAAAGGGATATAGAAGGACACTTCATACTGCTCAAGGGAACCATACACCAACAAGACATAACAATCATAAATATATATGCCCCAAATAATGGTGCAGCTGTATTCATCAAGCAAACTCTTCTCAAGTTCAAGAGTCTAATAGACCAACATACAATAATCATGGGAGACTTCAACACACCTCTCTCACCACTGGACAGATCTTCCAAACAAAAGTTAAATAAGGAAACTATAGAACTCAATAACACAATTAACAACCTAGACTTAATTGACATATATAGACTATACCACCCAACATCAAGTAGCTACACTTTTTTGTCAGCAGCACATGGAACCTTCTCAAAAATAGACCATATACTATATCACAGGGCAACTCTTAGACAATACAAAGGGGTAGAGATAATACCATGCATCTTATCTGATCATAATGGAATGAAACTGAAAATCAATGATAAAAGAAGAAAGGAAAAATCAAGCATCACCTGGAGAATGAACAATCGGTTGCTGAGTGATCAATGGGTTTTAGAAGACATCAAGGAGGAAATTAAAAAATTCCTAGAGTTAAATGAAAACACAGACACAACATATCGGAATCTATGGGACACATTGAAAGCAGTTCTAAGAGGAAAATTCATTGCTTGGAGTTCATTCCTCAAAAAAAGAAAAAACCAACAAATAAATGATCTCATACTTCATCTCAAAATCCTAGAAAAAGAAGAGCAAAAGAACAGCAAAAGAAGTAGAAGGCAAGAAATAATTAAAATCAGAGCTGAAATTAATGAAATTGAAACAAAAGAAACAATTGAAAAAATTGACAAAACTAAAAGCTGGTTCTTTGAAAAAATAAATAAAATTGACAGACCCTTAGCCATGCTAACGAAGAGAAGAAGAGAGAGAACCCAAATTACTAGCATACGGGATGAAAAAGGCAATATCACAACAGACACTTCAGAAATACAGAAGATAATCAGAAATTAATTTGAATCCTTATACTCCAATAAAATAGAAGATAGTGAAGGCATAGATAAATTCCTTGAGTCCTATGATCTGCCCAGATTGAGCCAGGAGGATATAGACAACCTAAACAGACCAATAACAATAGAGGAAATAGAAGAAACCATCAAAAGACTACCAACTAAGAAAAGCCCAGGACCGGATGGGTATACAGCAGAGTTTTACAAAACCTTTAAAGAGGAACTAACACCAATACTTTTCAAGCTATTTCAGGAAATAGAAAAAGAGGGAGAACTTCCAAATTCATTCTACGAGGCCAACATCACCCTGATTCCGAAACCAGATAAAGACACATCAAAGAAGGAAAACTACAGACCAATATCTCTAATGAACCTTGACGCAAAAATCCTCAATAAAATTCTGGCGAATCGGATTCAAATACATATCAAAAAAATTATACATCATGATCAAGTAGGATTCATCCCTGGGATGCAAGGCTGGTTTAATATACGGAAATCAATAAATGTTATTCACCACATCAATAGACTTAAAAATAAGAACCATATGATCATCTCAATAGATGCAGAAAAAGCATTCGACAAAGTACAGCATCCCTTTATGTTCAAAACGCTAGAAAAATTAGGGATAACAGGATCATACCTCAACATTGTAAAAGCAATCTATGATAAGCCACAGGCCAGCATCATTCTGAATGGAGAAAAATTGAAGGCATTCCCTCTAAGATCTGGTACAAGACAGGGATGCCCTCTCTCACCACTTCTGTTCAACATAGTCCTCGAAACACTGGCCAGAGCAATTAGACAGTCAAAAGAAATTAAAGGCATAAAAATAGGAAAAGAAGAACTTAAATTATCACTATTTGCAGATGATATGATTCTATACCTAGCAGACCCAAAAGGGTCTACAAAGAAGCTATTAGAGCTAATAAATGAATTCAGCAAAGTGGCAGGATATAAGATCAACACGCATAAATCAAAGGCATTCCTGTATATCAGCGACAAATCCTCTGAAACGGAAATGAGGACAACTACTCCATTCACAATATCCCCCCAAAAAATAAAATACTTGGGAATCAACCTAACAAAAGAGGTGAAAGATTTATACAATGAAAATTACAGAACCCTAAAGAAAGACATAGAAGAAGACCTTAGAAGATGGAAAAACATACCCTGCTCATGGATAGGCAGAACTAACATCATCAAAATGGCGATATTACCAAAAGTTCTCTATAAGTTCAATGCAATGCCAATCAAAATCCCAACAGCATATCTTGTAGAAATAGATAAAAGAATCATGAAATTCATATGGAATAATAAAAGACCCAGAATAGCAAAAACAATACTAAGCAGGAAGTGTGAATCAGGCGGTATAGCGATACCAGTCTTCAAACTATACTACAGAGCAATAGTAACAAAAACAGCATGGTACTGGTACCAAAACAGGCGGGTGGACCAATGGTACAGAATAGAGGACACAGTAACCAATCCACAAAACTACAACTATCTTATTTTTGATAAAGGGGCTAAAAGCATGCAATGGAGGAAGGATAGCTTCTTCAACAAATGGTGCTGGGAAAACTGGAAATCCATTTGCACCAAAATGAATCTGAATCCCTATCTCTCGCAGTGCACAAAAGTTAACTCAAAATGGATCAAGGACCTTGATATTAAATCAGAGACATGGCATCTGATAGAAGAAAAAGTTGGTTATGATCTACACGCTGTGGGATCGGGCTCCAAATTCCTCAATAGGACACCCATAGCGCTAGAGTTAACAAATAGAATCAACAAATGGGACTTACTCAAACTAAAAAGTTTTTTCTCAGCAAAAGAAACAATAAGAGAGATAAATAGGGAGCTTACATCCTGGGAACAAATCTTTACTCCACACACTTCAGATAGAGCCCTAATAACCAGAATATACAAAGAACTCAAAAAATTAGACAATAAGATAACAAATAACCCAATCAATAAATGGGCCAAGGACCTGAACAGACACTTCTCAGAGGAGGACATACAATCAATCAACAAGTACATGAAAAAATGCTCACCATCGCTAGCAGTCAGAGAAATGCAAATCAAAACTACCCTAAGATACCATCTCACTCCAGTAAGACTGGCAGCCATTAGGAAGTCAAACAACAATAAGTGCTGGAGAGGATGCGGGGAAAAGGGCACTCTTGTTCATTGCTGGTGGGACTGCAAATTGGTGCAGCCAATTTGGAAAGCAGTATGGAGATTTCTCGGAAAGCTGGGAATGGAACCACCATTTGACCCAGCTATTCCCCTTCTCGGTCTATTCCCTAAAGCCCTAACAAGAGCATGCTACAGGGACACTGCTACATCGATGTTCATAGCAGCTCAATTCACGATAGCAAGACTGTGGAACCAGCCTAGATGCCCTTCAATAGATGAATGGATAAAAAAAATGTGGCATTTATACACTATGGAGTATTACTCTGCATTAAAAAATGACAAAATTATAGAATTTGGAGGGAAATGGATGGCATTAGAGCAGATTATGCTAAGTGAAGCTAGTCAATCTTTAAAAAACAAATACCAAATGACTCCTTTGATATAAGGGGTGTAAACAAGGACAGGGTAGGGACGAAGAGCTTGAGAAGAATATTTACAGTAAACAGGGATTAGAGGTGGGAGGGAAAGGGAGTGAGAAGGGAAATTGCATGGAAATGGAAGGCGATCCTCAGGGTTATACAAAATGTCATATAAGAGGTAAGGAGGGGTAAGTCAAGAGAATACAAATGGAAGACATGATTTACAGTAGAAGGGGTAGAGAGAGAAAAGGGGAGGGGAGGGGAAGGGAGGGGAGGGGGGATAGTAGACAATAGGACAGACAGCAGAATACATCAGACACTAGAAAGGCAATATGTCAATCAATGGAAGGGTAACTGATGTGATACAGCAATTTGTATATGGGGTAAAAGCGGGAGTTCATAATCCACTTGAATCAAACCATGTAATATGATGTATTAAGAACTATGTAATGTTATGAACGACCAATTAAAAAAAATAAAAAATAAATAAAAAATAAATACTAAAAAACAACAACAAAAAAAAAAACAATTGGGAAAAATATTTGCTGAGATTCCAGTAAACTCAAAGTTCTGTGGAAGCTCTGCAAATGCATTCAAATGAATGTGTATTATTCTTGCCTCAGCTTAGGGCTACATTAACAGGGAACAAAGCATAGAAAGTGCACTGAGACCAAATTGAGAGTCAAATATCAAGCATCTAGTACAAACCATGTTGATTTAGAGTTCCAAAAGCATGGATCCCTACAGAAGGAAACGAAGTGAAAGCTAAAAATTCAAAGTGTTCCTGCCAACGAATGCTTCAACCTAAAGAACCAAATTGGGGCAGCCATGTGCAACTGCAATATTCATCTTTCCTGCGAAATATCAACAAGATTGGGTGAAAAAATATTTGCTGAGATTCCATTAAACTCTGAGTTCTGTGGAAACATTGTAAATGCTAGCAAAATTTGCATTTTTTTCTCTGTTTAGGACTACTTTAACAGGGAACAAAGCATAAGTGCACACTGAGAACTAATTGAGTGAGTCAAGTTTCTACAAGTTAGCACAAACCATATTTGATTTAGGATTCCAAATGTAAGTTTCCCTATAGGGAAAAAGGAAGGGAAACCTAAAAATACATAGTGTTCCTTACAATGAACGCCTCAACGAAGAAGAACAAAATTTGAGCAGCCTAGTGCAACAGGTATAGTAATCTTTCCGGAGAAGTATCAGCTAGTTAGATTGAAAAAAATATTTGCTGAGATTCCAGTAAACTCAGAGTTCTGTGGAAGCTCTGCAAACTCTTCCAAATGAAACTGTATAACTCATGGCTCTGCTTAGGGCTAATTCAACAGGGAATGAAGCAGAGAGTTCAGTGAGAATTAATTGAGTGAGTCAAGTTTCAAGCTTCTAGCACAAATCTTGTTTGATTTAGATTTCCAAATGCCTGTTTCCCTATACATGAAAACAAAGTGAAACCTAAGATTCAAAGTGTTCCTGCCAATTATTGATTCATCCTACAAGAATGAATATTGGTCAGCCAAGTGCAATTGGTATATTCATCTTTGATACCAAGTATCAACAAGATAGGGTGAAAAAATATTTGCTGAGATTCCAGTTAACTCAGGGTTCTGTGGAAGCTCTGCAAACGCATTCAAATGAAAGTGTATTTTCCTTGCCTCTGCTTAGGGCTACTTCTACAGGAAACAAAGCATAGAGAGTGCCATGAGAACTAATTGAGTGATTCAAGTATCAGCAGCTAGCTCAAACTATGTTTGATTTAGAGTTCCTAATGCATGCATTTGTGTAGGGGGAAATGAAGTGAAACCAAAAAAAAATTAAAGGGTTCCTGCCAACAAATGCTTCAAACTGGAAGAACAAAATTGGACAGCCAAGTGTAACTGGTATACTCATCTTTACTGCTAAGTATCAAAATCGGGTGAAAAAATATTTGCTGAGATTCCAGTAAATACGGAGTTCTGTGGAAGCACTGCAAATGCTTTCAAATGAAAGAGTATTTTTCTTGCCTCTGCTTAGGGAAACTTCAACAGGGATCAAAGCATAGATAGCACACTGAGAATTAATTTACTCAAGTTTCAAGCAGCTACCACAAACCTTTTGGATTTAGAGTTCCAAATGCCTCTATCTCTATGGGGGAAAACAAAGTGAAACCTTAAAATTCAAAGTGTTCCTGAAAACGAATGCTTCAACCTAGAAGAACGAAATTTGGGCAGCCACGTGCAACATGTATAGTCATCTTTCCTGCAAGGCATCAACAAGATCGCGTGGATAAATATTTGCTGAGATTCCAGTAATATCGGATATCTGTGGAACCTCTCCAAATGCTTTCAAATGAAAGTGTATTTTCCTTGACTCTGCTTAGTGATACATCAAAATTGAACAAAGCATAAAGAGGGCCCTGAGAACTAATTGAGTGAGTCAAATTTCAAATAGCTAGCACAAACCGTGTTAGATTTAGTGTTCCAAAATCGTGTATCCTTATAGGGGAAAATGAAGTGAAACCTAAATTTTCAAAATATTTCTGCAAAAAAAAAAAAAAAAAAAAAAAACCCTTCAACCTAGAAGAATGAAATTTGGGCAGCCAAGTGGAACTCATGTAATCATCTTTCCTGCCAATATAATCATGATGGGGTGAAAATCTATTTGCTGAGATTTCAGAAAAATCAGAGTTCTGTGGAAGCTCTGCAAACACATTCAAATGAAAGTGTGTTTTGCTTGCCACTGCTTAGTTCTACTTCAACAGGGAACAAACATAGAGAGTGCACTGAGAAATAATTGAGTGAGTCTAGTTTCAAGCAGCTAGCACAGTGTTTGATTTAGAGTTCCAAAATCATGTAACCCTAAAGGGGAAAACAAAGTAAAACGTAAAAATTCAAAATGATCCTGCCAACTAACACTTCAGCCTAGAAGAAGGAGATTTGTGCAGCCACATGCAAATTGTGTACTCATCTTTCCTGCCAAGTATCAAAAAGATCAAGTGAAAACATTTGCTGAGATTGCAGTAAACTCACAATTCTCTGGAAGCTCTGCAAATGCTTTCAAATGAAAGTGTATTTTCCTTGCCTCTGCTCAGGACTACTTCAACTGGGAAGAAAGAGAGCGTACTGAAAAATAATTGAGTTATTAAAGTTTCAAGAAGCTAGCACAAACTATATTTTATTTAGAGTTAAAAATGCATGTAGTTTTGTAGGGGAAAATGAAGTGAAACCTAAAAAATCAAAGTGGTCCTGACAATGAAAGCTTCAAACTTGAAGAAAGAAATTGAGCAGCCAAACGCAACCACTATACTCCTTTTCTCTGACAAGTATCAAGATCAGGCAAAAAAAAAATTTTCTGAGATTCCAGTAAACTCTGAGTTCTTTGGAAGCTCTGCAAATGCTTTCAAACGAAAGTGTTTTTTCCTTGCCTCTGCTTAGGGTTACTTAAAGAGGGAACAAGCATAGAAAGCTCCCTGAGAACTAATTTAGTCCCTCAAGTTTTAAGATGCTAGCACAAATAATGTTTGATTTGGAGATCCAAATGCCTGTATCCCTATAGGGAAAAATGAAATGAAAGCTAAAAATTCAAAGTTTTCCTTCCAAAGAACACTTCAACCAAAAGAATGAAATTTGGGCAGCCACGTGCAACAGGTATAAACATCTTTCCTGCCAAGTATCAACAAGATCCAGTGAAAAAACTATTTGCTGAGATTCCAGTAAACTTAGAGTTATGTGGAAGATCTGCAAATGCTTCCAAATAAAAGTGTATATTCCTTGCCTATGCTTAGGCAAAATGGAACAGTTTAGAGAGGGCACTGAAAACGAATTGAGTGAGTCAAGTTTCAAGAATCTAGTACAAACCATGTTATTTTTAGAGATACAAATGCATGTATACCTATAGGGGAAAACGAAGTGAAAACTTAAAATTCAAAGTCTTCCTGCCAACGAAAGCTTCAATCTAGAAGAACAAAATTTGGGCAGTCATATGCAACTGGTGTACTCAACTTTCCTGCTAATATAAAAAAAGATGGAGTGAAAAAAATATTTTTTGAGATTACAGTATACTCAGAGTTCTGTGGAAGATGTGAAAATGCTTTCAAATAAAAGTGTATGTTCCTTGCCTCTACTTAGGGATACTTCAACAGGGATTGAAGCATCGAGAACACTCTGAGCAACAATTGAGTGAGTCAAGTTTCAAGCAGCTAGCACAAACCATGTTTGTTTTAGAGTTCCAAATGCATGTATTCTATAGGGGAAAATGAAGTGAAACCTAAAAATTCAAATTGTTCCTGCAAACGATCGTTTTAGCCTAGGAGAATGAAATTTGGGCAGCCATATGCAACTGGTGTAGTCATCTTTCTGGCCAAGTATCAACAAGATCGGGTAAAAAAATATTTGCTGAGATTCCAGTAATGTCGGAGTTCAGTGGAAGATCTGCACAAGCATTCAAATGAAAGTGTATTTTCCTTGCCACTGCTTAGGGCTACTTCAACAGGGAACTAATCATAGAGAGCACATGGATAACTAATTTAGTGAGTCAAGTTTCTAGCAGCTAGCACAAACTGTGTTTGATTTAGAGTTCCAAAAGCATGTAATCCTAAGGAAAAAAAAAAGTAGTAAACCGTAAAAATTCAAAGTGATCCTGCCAACTAAAGTTTCCACCTAGAAGAACAAAATTTGTGAATCCATATGCAAATGGTGTACTCATCTTTCTTGCCTAGTATCAAGAAGTTCAGATGAAAATGATTTGCTGAGATTCCAGTAAACTCTGAGTTCTGTGGAAACTCTGAAAAGGCTTTCAAATAAAAGTGTATTTCCCTTGCCTCTGATTAGGGCTACTTCACCAGGCAAAAAAGCATAGAAAGTGCACGGAGAAATAATTGAGTGAGTCAAGTTTCAAGTAGCTAGAAAGACCGTGTTTGATTTAGAGATCCAAAAGCATGTACTCCTATAGAGAAAATAAAATGAAGCCTAAAAATTCAATATTCCTGCCAACGAACGCTTCAACCTAGAAGAAGGGAATTTGTGCAGCCAATTTGCAACTGGTATACTCATCTTTTCTGCCCAGTATCAATAAAATCGGTTAAAAAATATTTTCTAAGTTTCCAGTAAACTTGGAGTTCTGTGAAAGATCTGCAAATGCTTTCAAATGAAAGTGTATTTTTCTTGCATCTGCTTAGGGCTACTTGAACAGGGAGCAAAAAAAAAAAAAAAAAAAAAAAAAACACAGAGCACTGAGAACTAATAGTCTCAGTCAATTTTCAAGCAGCAAGCACAAACTGCATTTGATTCAGATTTCAAAATGCATGTATCCATATAAGGGAAAAAGAAGTGAAACCTAAAAATTCTAAGTGTTCCTGTCAACAATCGCTTCAGCCTAGAAAAAAATTTGGCCAACCATATGCAACTTCTGTACTCATCTTTTCTGCCATGTATCAGCAAGTTCAGGCTAAAAAAATATTTACTGAGATTACAGTATACTCAGAGTTCTGAGGAAGCTTTGCAAACACATTCAAATGAAAGTGTATTTTACAAGCCAGTGCTTAGGGCAAGAGGGAACAAAGCATACAGAGTCCACTGAGAAATAATTGAATGAGTCAAGTTGCAAACAGCTAGCACAAACAATGTTTGATTTAGAGTTCCAAAAGAGTTAACCCTATAGGGGAAAATGAAGTAAAACGTAAAAATTCAAAGTGATCCAGCTAATTAAAGCTTCAACCTAGAAGTACGAAATTTGGACAGCTAAGTGGATCTGGTATATTCATCTTTCCTGCCAAGTGTCAACAAGATCTGGTGAAAAAAATATTTGCTGAGGTTCCAGTTCACTCGGAATTCTTTGATATCTGCAAATTCATTCAAATGAAAGTGTATTGGCCTTGATTCTGCTTAAGGCTACTTCAAAAGGGAACAAAGCATAGAGAGTACACTGAGAACTAATGGAGTGAGTCAAGTTTCAAGCAGATAACACAAACCCTGTTTGATTTAGGGTTTCAAAATCATGTGTCCCTATAGGGGAAAGAAGTGAAACCTAAAAATTCAAAGTGTTCCTGCCAAAGATCACCTCAACCTAGAAGAACGAAATTTGGGCACCCAATTGCAACTGGTATAGTCATCTTAGCTGCCAAGTATCAAAAATATCATGTGAAAAAAAATATTTGCTGAGATTCCAGTAAACTCAGAGTTCTGTGAAAGCTCTGCAAATGCTTTCAAATGAAAGTGTATTTTTTGGCCACTTCTTAGCCCTATTTCAACACAGAAAAAGCATAGAAAGTGCACCAAGAATTAATTGAGTTCCTAAAGATTCAGGCAGCTCGCACAAACCCTGTTTGAATTAGAGTTTCCAAAGCATGAATCCCTTTAGTGGAAAATGAAGTGGAACCTAAAAATTTAAAGTGTTCCTGCCATCTATTGCCTCAACCTAGAAGAACAAAATTTGGGCAACCAAGTGCAACTGGTATACTCAGCTGCCAACTACCAACAATATCATGAGAAAAAAATATTTCCTGAGATTCCAGTAAACTTGGAGTTCTGTGGAAGTTCTGCAAACACTTTCAAATGAAAGTGCATTTTTTCTGCCACTTCTTAGGATTACTTTAACACAGAAAAAAGCATAGAAAGTATATGGAGAATTATTTGAGTGAGTCAAGTTTCAAGTAGCTTGCACAAAACCAGTTTGATTTAGAGTTTCAAATACATGAATCCCAGAAGGGGAAAATGAAGTGAAACTTAAAAATTCAAAGTGTTCCTGGCAATGATCAATTCAACTTAGAAGAATGAAATTTGGATAGCCAAGTTCAAGTGGTAGACTCCTCTTTCCTTCCAAGTATCATCAAAAATATCAGGTAAAAATATATTTGTTGAGATTCCAAAAATCTCGGAGTTCTGTGGAAGTTCTGCAAAAGGTTTTAAATGAAAGTGTATTTTTCTTGCTTCTGCTTAGGTCTACTTCAACAGGTAACAAAGCAGAGAGAGCACACTGAGAACTTATTGTCTGAGTCAACTTTCAAGAAACTAGCACAAACCATGTTTGATTCAGATTTTCAAATGCACATATCCATATATGAGAAAACAAACTGAAACCTAAAAATTCACAGTGTTCCTGCCAATGAACACTTCAGCCTAGGAGAACGAAATTTGGGTAGCCATATGGAATTCATGTACTCATCTTTCTTGCCATATATCAACAAAATCAGGTGAAAAAATACTTGCTGAGATTCTAGGACAATCAGAGTTCTGTGGAAGCTTTACAAACGCATTTAAATGAAAGTGTATTTTCCTTAACACTGCTTAGAGCTACTTCAACAGGGAACAAAGCATTGAGAGTGCACTGAGAAATAATTGAGTGAGTCAAGTTTCAAGCAGCTAGCACAAACTGTGTTTGATTTAGAGTTCCAAAAGCATGTAACCCTACAGGGGAAAATGAAGTGAACCATAAAAATTCAAACTCTTCCTCCCAACGAATGCTTCAACCAAGAATGAAATTTGGGCAGTCAAGTGCAACTGGTATTCTATTTTTCCTGCTAAGTATCAACAAGATCGTGTGAAAAAATATATGCTGAGACTCCAGTAAACTCGGAGTTCTGTGGAAGTTCTGCAAAGTCTTTCAAATGAAAGTGTATTTTCCTTACCTCTGCTTAGGGATACTTCAAAATGGTACAAAGCATAGAGAGCAAACAGAGAACTAATTGAGTGAGTCAAGTTTCAAGCAGCTAGCACAAAACGTGTTTGATATGGTGTTCCAAAAGCATGTATCCATATAAAGGAAATGAAGTTAAACCTAAAAATTCAAAGTGTTCCTGTCAAAGATCGCTTCAATCTAGAAGAATGAAATTTGGGCATCCAAGTACAAGTTGTATACTCATCTTTGTTGCCAAGTATGAAAACTATCGGGTGAAAATATATTTGTTGAGATTCCAAAATACTGGGAGATCTCAGAAAGCTCTGCAAATGCTTTCAAATGAAAGTGTATTTTTCATGACTGCTTGCAGCTACTTCAACAGGGAACAAAGCAAAGAGAGCACACTGAGAAATAATTGAGTGAGTCACGTTTCAGGTAGCTAGCACACACCGTTTTTGATTTTGAGTTCCAAATGCATGTATTCAGATACGAGAAAAAGAAGTAAAACCTAAAAATTCAAAGTGTTCCTGACAACGAATGCTTCAACCTAGAAGAACGAAATTTGGGCAGCTATATGCAACTGGTATACTCATCTTTCCTTTCAATGTCAACATAATCAGGTGAAAACCTATTTTCTGAGATTCCATTAAACTTGGAGTTCTATGGAACCTCTGCATATGCTTTCAATAGAAAGTGTGTTTTCCTTTCTTCTTCTTAGGGCTACTTCAACAGGAAACAAATTCTAGAGAGTGCACTGAGAACTAAATAAGTGAATCAAGTTTAATGCATCCAGTACCAAGTCTGTTTTTTTTTTTTTAAGAGATCAAAATCATGTATCCCTATAGGGAAAAATGAAGTGAAACCTAAAAATTTAAAGTGTTCCTCTCAATGAACGCTTCAACCTAGAAGAAGGAAATTTGGGCAGTCAAGTGCAACTTGTAAATTCATCTTTCCTGCCCAGTATCAACAAAATCGGGTAAAAAAAATATTTGCTGAGTTTCCAGTAAACTTATAGTTCTGTGGATGATCTGCAAACACTTTAAAATAAAAGTATTTCCCTTGCCTCTGCTTAGGGATAATAATACAGGGAAAGAAAAAAGGGGAGAACACTGAGCACTAATTGTCAGAGTCAAGTTTCAACCAGCTAGCACAAAGCGTGTTTGATTCAGAATTGCAAATGCAAGTATCCATATAGGGGGAAATGAAGTTAAAATAAAAATACAAACTGTTCCTTCCAATGATTGCTTCAGCCTAGGAAAATGAAATTTGGGCAGCCATATGCAACTCTTGTACTCATTTTTCTTGCCATGTATCAACAAGATGGGGTGAAAAATATTTGCTGAGTTTCCAGTAAACTCAGAGTTCTGTGGAAGCTCTGCAAACACATTCAAATGGAAGTGTATTTTCTTTGCCAGTGCTTAGGGCTAGGTCAACAGGGAATAAAGCATAGAGAGCGCACTGAGAACCAATTGAGTGAGTCAAGTTTCAAGCATCTAGTACAAACAATGTCTTTATTTTTTATAGTTACAAATGCATGTATCCCTATAGGGGTAAATGAAGTGAAAGCTAAAAATTCAAAGTGTTCCTGCCAACGAAGACTTCAACCTAGAAGAACAAAAGTTGGGCAGCCACGTGTAACTGGTAAACACATCTTTCCTGCCTAGTATCAACAAGATCAGGTGAAAAAACATTTGCTAAGATTACAGTAAACTCATAGTTTTGTGGATGCTCAGCAAATGCTTTCTAATGAAAGTGTATTTTCCTTGCCTCTGCTTAGGGCTACTTCAATAGGGAATGAAATGTTGAGAACGCACTGAGAAATAATTGAGTAAGTCAAGATTAAAGCAGCTAGTACAAACAATGTTTTTTTTTTTTTTTTTTTTTTTTTTTTTTTTTTTACAGTTACAAATGCATGTATCCCTATAGGGGTAAATGAAGTGAAACCTAAAAATTCAAAGTGTTCCTGCCAACAAACACTTCAAACTAGAAGAGCAAAAGTTGGGCAGCCACGTGGAACTGGTATACACATCTTCCTGCCCACTATCAACAAGATCAGGTGAAAAAAAATTTGCTAAGATTACAGTAAACTCATAGTTTTGTGGATGCTCAGCAAATGCTTTCTAATAAAAGTGTATTTTCCTTGCCTGTGCTTAGGGCTACTTCAATAGGGAATGAAATGTTGAGAACACACTGATAAATAATTGAGTGAGTCAAGTTTAAAGCAACTAGCAGAAACCGTGTTTGATTTCAAATTCCAAATGCATGTATACCTATAGGAGAAAACGAAGTGAAAGTTAAAAATTTAAAGTCTTCCTGCCAAAGAATGCTTTAACCTAGAAGAATGAAAGTTGGGCAGCCAAGTGCAACTGGTATACTCATCTTTCCTGTCCAGTATCAACAGGATCAGGTGAAAAAAATTTTGCTGACATTCCAGTAAACTCAGACTTCTGTGGATGCTCTGCAAATGCTTTCGAATGAAAGTGTATTTTCCTTTCCTCTGCTTCAGGCTACTTCAATAGGGAATAATGCATAGAGATTGTACTGAGAATTAATTGACTGAGTCAAATTTCAAGCACCTAGTACAAACTGTCTTTTTTTAGAGTTCCAAATGCATGTATTCCTATAGGGGAAAATGAAGTGAAACCTAAAAATTTAAAGTGTTCCTGCCATTGAATGCTTCAATGTAGAAGAACAAAAATTGGGCATCCAAGTGCAAATGGTATATTCATCCATTCTATCAAGTATCAACAGAATCTGGTGAAATGAAATATTTGCTGAGATTTCAGTAAACTCGGAGTTCTGTGGAAGCTCTGCAAATGTGTTAAAAGTAAAGTGTATTTTCCTTACCTCTGATACTTTAAAATGGAACATACCGTAGAGTGGGCACTGAGAACTAATTGAGTGAGTCATGTTTTAAGCAGCTAGCACAAACCGCGTTTAATTTAGAGTTCCAAAAGCATGTATCCCTCTAGGGGAAAAGGAAGTGAAACTTAAAAGTCAAAAGTTTCCTGCCAATGAACGATGCAACCAAGAAGAATGAAATTTGGGAAGCCAAGTGCAACTGGTATACTCATCTTTCCTGCCAAGTAGCAACATGATCGGGTGAAAAACATATTTGCTGAAATTCAAGTAATTTTGGAGTTCTGTGGAAGTACTGCAAATGCTTTCAAATGAAAGTGTATTTTCCTTGCCTCTTCTTAGGGCTACATAAACATGGAACTAAGGATAGACAGGGCACTGAGATCTAATTGAGTGAGTCAGGATTCAAGAAGCTAGCACAAACCATGTTTGATTTAGAATTCCAAATGCCTGTATCCTTATTGGGGAAAATGAAGAGAAACCTAATAAATAAAAGTGTTCCTGCCAAAGATAGCATCAACTGAAAAAAAAAAAAAAAGAAAGAAATTTGGGCACCCAAGTGTTACTGGTATACTCATATTTCCTGCTAGTATCAACAAGTTTGGGTGAAAAAATATTTGATGAGATTCCACGCAGCTCTGAGTTCTGTGGAAGATCTGGAACATTTTCAAATGAAAGTGTATTTGCCTTACCTCTGCTTAGGGCTACTTCAACAGGGAAAAAGCATTGAGAAGTCACTTAGAACTAAATGAGTAGTCAAGTTTCAACCATCTAGCACAAACCTTGTGTGATTTCGATTTTTAAAAGTATATATCCCTACAGGGGAAAACGAAGTGAAACCTAAAACACAAAGTGTTCCTGCCAAAGAACGCATCAACCTCGAAGAACGAAATTTGGGCAGCTGAATGCAACTGGTATACTCATCTTTCCTGCCAAGTACCAACAAGATCAGGTGAAAAAATATTTTCTGAGATTCCAGTAAACTCAGAGTTCTGTGGAAGCTATGCAAATGCTTTCAAATGAAAGTTTATTTTCCATGCCTCTGCTTAGTCCTAGTTTAACAGGGAACAAAGATAGAAATTGCACAGAGAATTAATTGAGTGAGTCATGTTTCAAGAAGCTAGCAAAAACCCTGTTTAATTTAGAGTTCCAAACGCATGTATCCTTATAGGAGAAAAAGAAGTGAAAGCTAAAAATTCAGAGTGTTCCCAATAATGATTATTTCAACCTAGAAGAACAAAATTTGCACAGCGAAGTGTAACTGGTGTACTCATCTTTCCTATCAAGTATCAACAAGTTTGGGTGAGAAAATATTTGCTGAGATTCCAGAAAACTTGGAGTTCTCTCAAAGCTTGGCAAACGCTTTCAAATGAAAGTGTATTTTCCTTGCCTCTGCTTTGGGATACTTCAATAGGGAACAGAGCATAGAGAGAACAACAAGAACTAATTGAGTGAGTTTATTTTCAAGCAACTAACAAAAACCGTTTTTGATTTAGAGTTCCAAAGCCTGGTTCCCTAGAGGGGAAATTGAAGTGAAATGTAAAAATTCAAAGTGTTCCTGCCAACCAATGCTTCAACCTAGAAGATTAAAATTTGGGAAACCAAGGGCATCTGGTATACTAATCTTTCCTTCCCAGTATCAACAAGATCATGTAAAAAAGTATTTGCTTAGATTCCAGTAAACTCAGAGTTCTGTGAAAGGTCTGAAAAACTTTCCAATGAAAGTTTATTTCCTTGCCTCTGCTGAGGGCTACTTCAACAGGGAACAAAGCATAGAGAGAGCACAGAGAACTAATTGAGTAAATCAAGTTTCAAGCAGCTAGCACAAACCATGTTTGATTTAGAGTTCCTAAAACATGTCTCCCTGTAGTGGATAATGAAGTGAAACATAAAAATCCAAAGTGTTCCTGCCAATGAACACTTGAACCTAGAAGATCCAAATTTAGGCAGCCAAGAGAAACTAGTATACACATTTTTCCTGCCAATTGTCAAATGTTCAGGTGAAAAAATATTTACTGAGATTCCAGTAAACTCTGAGATCTAGGGAAGCTCTGAAAACGCTTTCAAATAAAAGTGTATTTTCCTTGCCTCTGCTTATGGCTACTTCAACAGGAAACAAAACATAGAAAACCCACTGAGAGCTAATTGATTGATTCAAGTATCAAAGAGCTAGCACAAACCATGTTTGATTTAGAGTTCCAAATACATGTATCCCTAAAGCAGTAAATCAAGTGAAACCTAAAAATTTAAAGTGTTCCACCAACAAACGATTCAACCTAGAAGAACGAAATGTGGGCAGCCAAGTGCAACTGGAATACTCATCTTTCCTGCCGTGTGTCAACAAGTTCGGGTGAAAAATTATTTGCTGAGATTCCAGTAAACTGGAAGTTCTGTGGAAGCCATGCAAACGCTTTCAAATGAAAGTGTATTTTCCTAGCCTCTACTTAGGGCTACTGTACCAGGGAATAAAGCACAGACAGCACCCTGAGAACTAATTGAGTTATTCAAGGTTCATGTAGCTAGGACAAACCATGTGTGATGTATAGTTCCAAATGCATGTATCCCTAAAGCGGAAAATGAAGTGAAACCTAAAAATTCAAAGTGTTCCTGCCAAGGAATGCTTCAACCTAGAATGAAATTTAGGCCACCAAGTGCAACCGGTATACTCATCTTTCCTGCCAAGTATCAACAAGATCGGGTGAGAAAATATTTTCAGAGATTTCAGTAAACTCGGAGTTCTCTGGAAGCTCTGCAAATGCAATCAAATTAAAGTGTATATTCCTTGCCTCTGCTTAATGCTACTTCAACAAGAAACAAACCTTAGTGAGCACACTGAGAATGAATTGACAGAGTTAAGTTTCTAGCAGCTAACACAAACCCTATTTGATTTGGAGTTCCAAAAGTATGTATCCTTATAGAAGAAAACGAATTGAAACCTAAAAATTCAATGTGATCCTGCCAACAAACGCTTCAGCGTAGAAGAACGAAATTTGGGAAGCCAACTGCCACTGATATCCTCATCTTACCTGCCAAGTGTCAACAAGTTTGGGTGAAAAAACAGTTACTGAGATTTCAGCAAACTCGGAGTTCTGTGGAAGCTCTGCAAAAGCTTTCAAATTAAAGTATATTTTTCTTGACTCTGCTTAGGGCTACTTCAAGAGGGTAAAAAGTATAGAGAGTGCATTGAGAACTAATTGACTGAATCAAGTTTCAAGCAGTAAGCACAAACGTTGTTTGATTTAGAGTTCCTAATGCATGTATCCCTGTAGTGGTAAATTAAGTGAAACCTAAAAATTCAGAGTGTTCCTCCCAACAAACGCTTCAGCCTAGAAGAACCAAATTTAGGCAGCCAAGTGCCAATGGTATACAGATTGTTCTTGCCAATTTTCAACAAGTTTGGGTGAAAGAAATGTTTGCTGAGATCCCAGTAAATTTGGAGATCTCGGGAAGCTATGCAAAATCTTTCAAATGAAAGTGCATTTTGCTTGCCTCTGCTTATGGCTACTTCAACAGAGAACAATGCACAGAGAACCAAGTGAGAACTAAGTGATTGATTCAAGTTTCAAGCAGATAGTACAAACCATGTTTGATTTAGAATTACAAATGAATTTATCCCTATAGGAGAAAAAGTAAAATCTAAAAATTCATAGTGTTCCTTCCAAGGAACCTTCAAACTAGAAAAACAAAGTTTGGGAAACGAAGTACAATTGATATACTCATCTTTTCTGCCAAGTATCAAAAATATCGGGTAAAAAAATATTTTCTGATATTCCCCCTGTTAAATCGAATTTCTGTGAAAGATCTGCAAACGCTTTCAAATGAAAGTTTATTTTCGTTGCCTGTGCTTAGGGCTATTTCAACAAATATCAAAACATAGAGAGCGCACTCAGAACTAATTGCATGTGTCAAGTTTCAAGTAGCTACCTCAAGCCCTGTTTCATTTAGAGTTCCAAATGCATGTATCACTAAAGGGAAATATGAAGTGAAACCTAAAAATTCAAAGTGATTCTGCCAATGATTGATTCAACCTAGAAGAACAAAACTGGGTCAGCCAAGTGAAACTGGAATAATGATTTTTCCCAACATGTATCAACAAGATCGGGTGAAAAAAATATTTGTTGAGGTTTCATTAAACTCAGATTTCTGTGGAAGCTCTGAAAATGCTATCAAATGATAGTGTATTTCCTTGCCTCCTCTATGGCTACTGCAACAGGAAACAACACATAAAGAGTTAACTGAGAACTAATTGATTGAGTCAAGTTTCAAGCAGCTAGCACTAACCATGTTTGATTTAGAGTTCCAAATGCATGTATGTCTATAGGGAAAAACAAAGTGAAACCTCAATATCAAAGTGTTCCTGCCAACGAACTGTTCAACCTAAAAAAACAAAATTTTGGAAGCCAAGTGCAACTCATATACTCATCTTTCCTGCCTAGTGTCAACAAGAGTAGGTGAAAAAATATTTCCTGAGATTCCAGTAAATTCTGAGTTCTGTGGAAGCTCTGCAAATGCTTTCAAATGAAAGTGTATTATCCTTTCCTCTGCTTAGGATACTTCAACAGGGAACAAAGAAAAGAGAACACTCTGAGAAGTAATTGATAGAGTGAACTTTCAAGAAGGTAGCCAAACCTTTTTTGATTTAGAGTGCCAAATGCCTGTGTCCCTAAAGGGGAAAATGAAGTGCCAACTAAAAATTCAAAATTTTCTTGTCAAAAAAGGCTTCAGCCAAGAAGAATGAAATTTGAGGAGCCAAGTGCAATTGATATACTCATCTTTCCTGCCGAGTATCAACAATATCAAGTGAAAAATATTTGGTGAAATTCCAGGAAACTCGGAGTTTTCTGCAAGCTCTTCAAATGCTTTCAAATGAAAGTGTATTTTCCTTGCCTCTGTTTAGAGCTACTTCAAAGTGAGGAAAGCATAGAAGGCACACTGATAATTAATTGAGTGAGTTAAGTTTCAAGCAGCTAGCACAAACCATGTTTTATTTAGACTTCCAAATGCATGTATCCATATAGGGGAAAACTAAGTGGAACCTAAAAAATTAAAGTACTCCTCCCAATGAATGCTTCAACATAGAAGAACAAAATTTTGGCAGCCAAGTCAAAATAGTAAACTCATCTTTCCTGCAAAGTAACAACAAGATGGGGTGAAAAAATATTTGCTGAAATTCCAGGAAAATCAGAGTTCTAAGGAAGCTCTGCAAACACAATCAAATTAAACTGTATATCCTTTGCCTCTGCTTAGAGCTACTTCAACAGGAAAAGCATCACCATAAGCCCACTGAGAACTAATTGAGTGAGTCAAGTTTCAAGCAGATAGCACAAACCGTGTTTGGTTTAGAGTTTCAAATGCTTGTATCCATATGGGGGAAAAGATGTTAAATCTAAAAATTCATAGTGTTCCTGCCAATGAATGCTTCCAACTAGAAGATCAAAATTTGGGAAGCCAAGTGCAATTGGTATACTCATATTTTTTGCCAAGTATCAAAAGTTTGGATGAAAAACTATTTTCTGACATTCCAGTAAACTCTGAGTTCTGTGGAAACTTTGCAAATGCTTTCAAACGAAAGTGTATTTTCCTTGCCTGTGCTTAGGGCTATTTCAACAGAGAACAAAGCATAGAGAACACACTCATAACTAATTGTGTGAATCAAGTTTCAAAGAGGTACCACAAACCGTGTGTGATTTAGAGTTCAAAATGCATGTATTGCTAAAAAGGAAAATGAAGTGAAACCTAAAATTTCACAGTGGTTCACCAACGAATGCTTCAACCTGGAAGAATAAAATTTGGGCAGCCAAGTGCAACAGATATACTCATCCTTTGTGCCCATTATCAACAAGATAAGGTGAAGAAATATTTGCTGATATGTCATAAAACTCGGAGTTCTCTGGAAGCTTTGCAAACGCAATCAAATTAAAGAGTATATTCATTGCCTCTTCTTAGGGCTACATCAAAAGGGAACAAACCATAGTGAGTGCACAAAGAACAAATTGACACAGTTAAGTTTCAAGCAGCTAGCACAATCCATATTTGATTTAGAGTTCCAAAAGCATGTATTTCTAAAGAAGAAAATGAATTGAAACATAAAAATTCAATGTCTTCCTGCCAACGAATGATTAAACATAGTAGAATAAAATTTGGGCAGCCAAGTGCAACTAGTATACTCATTTTTTCCTGCAAAGTGTCAACAAGATCAGGTGAAAAAAATATTTGCTGAGATTCCAGTAAACTCGGAGTTCCATGGAAGCTCTGCAAAAGCTTTCAAATTAAAGTGTATTTGCTTTGCCTCTGCTTAGGGCTAATTCAACAGGGAACAAAGAATAGAGAGCACACTGAGAATTAAATGAATGAATCAAGTTTCAAGCACCTGGCACAAAAGTTGTTTGATTTGGAGTTCCTAATGCATATATCCCTGAAGGGGAAAATGAAGTGAAACCTGAAAATTTAATGTGTTTCTGCCAACGAACGATGCAACCTAGTAGAACAAAATTTAGGCAGCCAAGTGAAACTGGTATACTCTTTTCTCTTGCCAATTATCAACAAGTTCGGGTGAAAGAATATTTGCTGAGAGTCCAGTAAACTGAAAGATATCAGGAAGCTCTGCAAAAGCTTTCAAATGAAAGTGTATTTAACTTGCCTCTGCTTATGCCTCTTTCAAAAGAGAACAAAGCATAGACAACCCAATGAAAATTAATTGAGTGATTCAAGTTTCAAGTCCTAGAACAAACCATGTTTGATTTAGAGTTCCAAATGCATTTATCCCTACAGAGAAAAACAAAGTGAAATCTAAAAATTCATAGTGTTCATTACAATGAATGCTACAAACTAGAAGAATAAAATTTGGAAAGCCAAGTGAAATTTGTATACTCATCTTGTATACCAAGTATCAAGAAGATTGGGTGAAAAAATAGTTGCTGAGATTCCAGTAAACTCAGAGTTCTGTGGAAGCTCTTCTAAGGCTTTCAAATGAAATTGTATTTTCCTTGCCTATACTTAGGGATACTTCAAAAGAGAACAAACCTAGAGAGCACACTCAGAACTAATTGCATGAGTCAAGTTTCAAGGAGATACCACAAACCGTGTTTGATTTATAGTTCCAAATATATCTATTGCTAAAAGAGAAAATGAAGTGAAACCTAAAAATTCAAAATGATTCTGCCAAGAATCAATTCAACCTAGAAGCACAAAATTTGGAAAGGCAAGTGAACTGGTATACTCATCTTTCCTGCCAAGTATCACAAGATTGGGTGAAAAAATATTTGCTGTGGTACCAGTAAACTCAGATACCTGTGGAAGTTCTGCAAATGCTATCAAATGGAAGTGTATTTTCCTTGCCTCATCTTAGGGCTACTTCAAGAGGGAACAAAGTGTAAAGAGTGCACTAAGAACTAATTGAGTGAGTCAAGTTTCAAGCAGTTAGCACAAACCTATGTTTGATTTAGTTTTCCAAATGCATGTATCCCTATAGTGGTAAACAAAGTGAAACCTCAAAATTCAAAGTGTTCCTGCCAATGAATGCTTCAACCTACAAGAAAAAAAATTGGAAGCCAAGTGAAACTCATATACTCATCTTTCCTGCCTAGTATCAACAAGATCAGGTGAAAAAATATTTCCTGAGATTCCAGTAAACTCTGTGGAAGCTCTGCAAATGCTTTCAAATGAAAGTGTAATTTCCTTGCCTCTGCTTAGGGTACTTCAACAGGGAACAAAGCATAGAGAATACTCTGAGAACTAATTGATAGAGTGAACTTTCAATCAGCTAGCACAAACCGTGTTTGATTTAGAGTTCCAAAAGCTTGTGTCCCTAAAGGGGAAAATGAAATTCAACCTAAAATTCAAAGTGATCCTGCCATCGAATGCTTTAACCTATAAGAATCAAATTGGGCAAGCCAAGTGCAATTGATATACTCATCATTCCTGTCAAGTATCAACAAAATCAAGTGGGAAAATATTTGCTGAGATTCCAGTAAACTCCTGGTTCTCTAGAAGCTCTTCAAACACTTTCAAATAAAATTATATTTTTTTTGCCTCTTCTTAGGGCTATTTCAAGTGCAGAAAGCATTGAAGGCACACTGATAATCAATTTAGTGAGTTAAGTTTCAAGCAGCTAGAACAAACCATATTTTATTTAGACTACCAAATGCTTGTATCCTTATAGGGGAAAACTAAGTGAAACCTAAAATTTCAAAGTGTTCCTCTCAAAGAATGCTTCAACATAGAAGAACAAAATTTGGGCAGCCAAGTGGAACTTGTATACTCATTTTTTTTTCTGAAAATAGAAACAAGATCTTGTGAAAAAATATTGGGTGAAATGTCATTAAAATCAGAGTTCTGTGCAAGCTCTGCAAAGTACTTCAAATGAAAGTCTATTTTACTTGCCTCTCCTTAGGTATACTTCAACAAGGAAAAAAGTGTACAGATTGGACTGAGATCTAATTGAGTTAATCAAGTTTCAAGGAGCTAGAACAAACTGTTTGATTTAGAGTTCCAAATGTCCGTATCCCAAAGCAGAAAATGAAGTGAAACCTAAAAATTTGAAGTTTTACTGCCAATGAATGCTTCAACCTAGAACAAAATTTGGGCAGCCAAGTACAACAGGTATATTCATAATTTCAACCAAGTTTCAACAAGACCAAGGGAAAAGATATTTGCTGAGAGTCCATTAAACTCAGAGTTCTGTTGAAGCTCTGCAAACGCAATCAACTTAAACTGTATATTCTTTGCCTCTGCTTAGGGATACTTCAACAGGGAAAAATCATAGTAAACCCACTGAGAACTAATTGAGTGTGTCAAGTTTCAAGCAGATAGCACAAACCATGTTTGATTTAGACTTTCAAATGCTTGTATCCATATAGGGGAAAATGAAGTGAAATCTAAAAATTCATAGTGTTCCTGCCAATGAATGCATCCAACTAGAAGAACAAAATTTGGGAAGCCAAGTGCAAATGGTATACTCATCTTTTTTGCCAAGTATCAAAAAGATCGGATGAAAAACTATTTTCTGAGATTCCAGTAAACACTGAGTTCTGCGGAAACTCTGCAAATGCTTTCAAATGAAAGTGTATTTTTCTTGCCTGTGCTTAGGGCCACTTCAACAGAGAACAAAGCATAGAGAACACACTCATAACTAATTGGGTGAGTCAAGTTTCAAGGAGGTACCACAAACAGTGTTTGATTTAGAGTTCAAAATGCAAGTATCCCTAAAGGGGAAAATGAAGTGAAACCTAAAAATTCAAAGTGGTCCACCAACAAATGCTTCAACCTATAATTAAATTTGGGCAGCCAAGTGCAACTCAAATACTCATCTTTTCTGCCATATGTCAACATGTTCAGGAGAAAAAATATTTGCTGAGATCCAGTAAACTCTGAGTTCCGTGGGGCTGAGGGATACTGCAACAAGGAATAACCATAGACAGCATACTGAGAATTAATTGAGTGGGTTAACTTTCAATCAGCTAGCACAAACCATGTTTGATGTAGAGTTAAAAATGCATGTATGCCTATAGGGAAAAATGACGTAAAACCTAAAAATTCAAAGTGTTCCTTCCAATGAACGCTTCAAACTTCAAGAACAATATTTGGGAATCCAAGTGCAACTGGAATACTCATCTTTCCTGAGAAGTATCAAATATATCAGTTAAAAAAATATTTCCTGAGTCTCCAGTAAATTCGGAGTTCTTTGGAAGCTCTGCAAATGCTTTCAAATGAAAGTGTATTTTTTTTGCCTCTGCTTAGGATACTTCAACAGGGAAGAAAGCATAGAGAATGCTCTGAGAAGTAACTCATTGAGTCAACTCTCAAGCAGCTAGCACAAACCGTGTTTGATTTAGAGTTCCAAATTCCTGTATCCCTAAAGGGAAAAATGAAGTGAAACCTAAAAATTCAACGTATTCCTACCAATGAACGCTGCAACCTAGAAGAACGTAATTTAGGCAGCCAAGTTCAACAGGTATACTCATCTTTCGTGCCAAGTATATACAAGTTCTGGTGAAAAAATATTTTCTGATATTCCAGTAAACTTGGAGTTCTGTGGAAGCTCTGTAAACCCTTGCAAATAAAAGTGTATATTCCTTGCCAGTGCTTAGGTCTACTTAAACAAAAAACAAGGTATAGAGAGGACACACACAACTAATTGTGAGAGTCAAATTTCAAAGAGATATCACAAATCATGTTAGGTTTAGAGTTCAAATTTTCTGTGTCCCTATAGGGGACAACAATCTGAAAACTATAAATGCAATGTGATCATGCCAATGAATGCTTCATCCTAGAAGAACGAAATTTAGGCTGACAAATGCAACTGATATACTCACCTTTTCTGCCAAGTTTCATCAAGATTGGGTAAAAAAAATTGCTAATATTCCATTAAACTACGAGTTCTGTGGAAACTCTGAGGATGCTTTCAAATGATATTGTATTTTCTTTGAGTTTGCTTAGGGCTACTTGAACAGGAAACAAAGCATAGAGAGTGCACTGAGAACAAATTGAGGGATTAAAGCTTAAAGCAGCTATCATTAACCATGTTTGTTTTAGAGTTCCAAATGCATGTATCAATATAGGGGAAAACAAAGTAAAACCTAAAAATTCAAAGAGTTCCTACCAATGAATGCTTAAACCTAGAAGAATGAAATTTGGGTATCTATGTGCAACTGGAATACTCATATTTACTGCTAAGTATCACCAAGTTTGGGGGAAAAAATATTTGCTGACTTTCCAGTAATCTCAGAATTCTGTGGAAGCTCTGCAAATGCACTCAAATTAAAGTGTGTTTTCCTTGCCTCTCCTTAGGGCTACTTCAACAGGCAATGAACCACAGGAGCACACTGAGAACTAAATGAGTGAGTCAAATTTCAACCAGCTAGCACAAATCATGGTTGATTTATAGTTCCAAAAGTCTGTCCATATAGAAGAAAACAAGTGAAACTTAAAATTCAAAGTGTTGCTGCCAATGAACACTTCAACCTAGAAGAACGAAATTTGGGCAGCCAAGTGCAACTGCTATACTCATGTTTCTTGCTAAGTATCAATGAGATCAGGTGAAAAAATATTTTCTGATATTCCAGTAAACACGGAGTTCTGTGGAAGATCTGCAAGCCCTTTAAAATTAAAGTGGATATTCCTTGGCAGTGCTTAGGGCTACTTCAACTAAGAACAAAGCATAGAGAGAACTCTCAGAACTAATTTTGTGAGTCAAGTATCAAGGAGCTACCACAAACTGTGTATTATTTAGACTTCCAAATTCCTGTATCCCTAAAAGAGAAAATAAAATGAAAACTGAAAATTAAACATATTTCTGCCAAAGAATGCTTCAACCTAGGATAATGAATTTTGGACAGCCAAGTGCAACACGTATACTCATCTTTCCTGACAAGTATCAAAACGATCAAGTAAAAAAATATTTGCTGATATTCTAGTAAACTCGGAGTTCTCTTGAATCTCCGAAAAGCATTCAAATGAAAGTGTATTTTTTTGCATCTCTTCAGGGCTACTTCAACAGGGAAGAAAGCATACTGAGTGTGCTGAAAAGAAATTCACAGAGTTAAGTTTCAAGCAGCTAGCATCAATCGTTTTTGACTTAGAGTTCCAAAAGCATGTATGCCTTTAGAAGAAAATGAAGTGAAACCTAAAAATTTAAAGTGTTCCTGCCAACAAACGCTTCAACTTAGAAGAAAGAAATTTGGGCAACCATACGCAACTGGTGTACTCATCTGTCCTGACAATATAAACAATATCCAGTGAAAAAATATTTGCTGAGACTCCATTAAACTCAGAGTTCTGTGAAGCTCTGTAAATGCTTTCAAATGAAAGTGTATTTTGCTTGCCTGTGCTTAGGGCTACTTCAACAGGGAACAAAGCAAAGAGACCACACTGAGAACTAATTGAGAGAGTCAAATTTTAAAAAGGTAGCACAAACCATGGTTGATTTTGATTTCCAAAAGCATGTTTCCGTATAAAAGAAAACAACTGAAACCTAAAAATTCAAAGTGTTCCTACAAAGGGACACTTCAACCTAGATGAACAAAATTTGGGCAACCAAGTGCAACTGGCATACACATCTTTCCTGCCAATTATCAACTAGATATGGTGAAAAATATTAACTGAGAGTCCAGTAACCTCAGATTTCTGTGAAAGCTCTGCAAATACTTTCAAATTAAAATGTATTTTCCTTGCCTCTGCTTAGCGTACTTGAACAGGGAACAAAGCATAAAAAAATGCTCTGAGAACTACTTGATTGAGTCAACTTTCACTCAGCTAGCACAAACAATTTTTGGTTTAGAGTTCCAAATGCCTGTGTCCCTATAGCAAAAAAAACAAAGTAAAAGCTAAAAATGCCAAGTGATCCTGAGAACAAACACTTCAACCTATAAGAACGAAATTTAGACAGCCAAGTAAAACTGGAAAATTCATCATTCCTGCCAAGGATCAACAAGATTGGGTGAAAAAAATATTTGCTGAGATTCCATTAAACTCGGAGTTCTGTGGAAACAATGTAAACGCTTTCAAGTGATATTGTATTTTCTTTGAATCTGCTTAGGGCTACTTCAACAGGAACCAAAGCATAGAGAGCACACTGAGAACTAATTGAGTGATTCAAGTTTCAAGCAGCTAGCACAAACCGTGTTTGATTTAGAGTTCCAAATGCATATAACCCTAAAGGGGAAAACAAAGTGAAACCTAAAAATTCAAAGTGTTTCTCCTATTGAACGCTTCAATTTACAAAAATGAAATTTGGGCATCCATGTGCAACTGGTATAATCATATTTCCTGCCACATATAAACTAGAATGGGTGAAAAAATGTTTGCTGGTTTTCCAGTAAAGTCAGAGTTCTGTGGAAGCTCTGAAAATGCACTCAAATGAAAGTTTATTTTCCTTGCCTCTCCTTAGGGCTATTTCAACACGGAAAAAAGCGTAGAGAGGGCACTGAGAACTAATTGAGTGAGTCAAGTTTAAATCTGCTAGAACAAAGCAATATTGATATAGAGTTCCAAAAGCATGCGTCCCTATATGAGAAAATGAAGTGAATCCAAAAAATCCAAAGTGTTCCTCGCAATGAACACTTCAACCTAAAGAACAAGATTTGGGCAGTCAAGTGTAACTGGTATACTCCTCTTTTCTGTAAAGTACCAAAAGTTTGAGTGAAAAAAATATTTGTTGAGATTCCAGTAATCACAGAGTTCACTCAAAGCACTGCAAAGGCTTTCAAAGGAAAGTGTATTTTCCTTTGCTCTGCTTAGGGCTACATGAAGACGGAATAAAACATAGAGAGCAGACTGAAACCTAATTGATTGAGTCAAGTTTCAAGCAGCTGGCAAAACATTGTGTTTGATTTAGAGTTCCAAATGCATGTATCCCTATAGTGTAAAATGGAGTAAAACCTAAAATTTCAAAGTTTTCCTCCCAATGAAGGCTTCAACCTAGAAGAATGAAATTTGAGCAGCCAAGTGCAACTTGTATACTCATATTACCTTCCAAGTATCAATAAGATTGTTGACAAAATATTTGCTGAGATACAAGTAAACTCGGAGTTCTGTGAAAGCTCTGTAAATGCATTCAAATTAAAATTTATTTTCATTGCATCTACTTAGGGCTATTTTAAAAGGACAAAGCATAAAATATACACTGAGAACTAACTGACATATTCAAATTTCAAGCAGCTAGACAAACCATGTTTGATTTAGATTTCCAAATGTATGTATCCCTAAAGGGAAAAATGAAGTGAAACCAAAAATTTCAAAGTGGTCCTACAAACAAATGCTTCAACCTAGAAGAATGAAATTTGGGGACCAAGTACAAATGGAGGACCGATAATTCCCCCAAGTATCAACAGAGAGGGTGAAAAAAATATTTGCTGAGAATAAAGTAAACTCAGACTTCTGTGGAAGCTCTGAAATCATTTACAAATGTAAAGGTATTTTCCTTGCCTGTGCTTAGGGCTACTTCAAAATGGAACACAGAATAGAGGGCATCCTGAGAACCAATTGAATGAGTCAAATTTTAAGCAGCTAGCACAACCCCTGTTGATTTAGAGTTTCAAATGCATGTATCCCTATAGGGGAAAATGAAATAAAACCTCCAATTTCAAAGTGTTCCTGCAAATGAACACTTCAACCAAGAAGAATAAAATTTGGACAGTCAAGTTCAACTGCTAAACTCATCTTTCATGCCATGTATCAACAAGATCTGGTGAAAAAAAATTGCTGAGATTCCACGAAACATGGAGTTCTGTGGAAGCTCTGCAAATGCTTAAAAAAGATAGTGTATTTCCCTTTCCCCTGCTTAGGCCTAATTCAAAGGCCTAAGGGAACAAAGCATAGAGAGTGCCCTGTGAACTAATTGAGTCAATTTTCAAGCAGCTAGAAAAAACAATGTTTGATTAAGAGTTCCAAACACATGTATCCCTACATGCAAAAATAAATTGAAACTTCAAAATTGAAAGGGTTCCTGCAAATTATCACTTCAACCATGAAGAACAAAATTTGAGCACCCAATTGCAACTGATATACTCATCTTTGTGCCAAGTATCAACAAGTTCAGGTGAAAAAAATATTTGCTGACATTCCTGTACACTTGGAGTTCAGTGGAAGCTATGCAAATGCTTTCAAATGAATTTTAATTGCCTTGGCATAGTGTATTTCAACAGGCAACAAAGCATAGAGAGTGCCCTGAGAACTAATTGAGTGAGTCAAGTTTCAACCAACTAGCATAAACCATGTTTGATTAAGATTTCCAAACGCATGTATCCCTATCAGGGAAAACCAAGTGAAACCTCAAAATTCAAAGTTTCCTGCAAACGAATGCTTCAAACTAGTAGAAAGAAATTTTGATAGCCAAGTACAAGTGGTATTCTCATCATTTTTCTCAAGTATTAACATCATTGGGGAAAAATATTTGCTGAAATTCCAGTAAACTTGGTGTCCTGTGGAAGCTCTGCAAACACATTCAACTGAAAGTGTATTTTCCTGGCCTCTGCTTAAGGCTACTTCAGCTAGGAACAAAGCATAGAGTGTGCACTTAGAACTAATTGAGTGAGTCACGTCACAATAAGCTAGAGAAACCATATTGACTTAGTGTTCCAAATACATGTATCCATATATGGGAAAATGAACTGAAACTTCAAAATTCAAAGTTTTCCTTAAAATGAATGCTTCAACTAGAAGACGGAAATTTGGGCAGACAAGTGCAACTGTTGTACTCATATTTCCTGCCTAGTATCAAGAAGATCAGGTGAAAAAATATTTGCTGAGACTCCATTAAACTCAGAGTTCTTTGGAAGCTCTGAAAACACTTTCGATTGAAAGTGTATTTTTCTTTTCTCTTCTTAGGGCAACTTAAAAAGCGAAGAAAGCATATAGAGGGCACTGAGGACTAATTAAGTGAGTCAACATTCTAGCAGATAGCAAAAAGTGTGTTTAATTTAGAGTTCCAAATGCATGTATCTCTACAGGGGAAACAAAGTGAAACCTAGAAATTCAAAGTGTTCCTGCCAACGAAAACTTCAACATAGAAGAATGACATTTCGGCAACCAAGTGCAACTGGTATACTCATCTTTTCTAACAAGTTTCAACTAGATTGGGTGATAAAATATTTGCTGAGATTCCAGTTAACTCGGAGTTATGTTGAAGCTTTACAAATGCTTACAAATGAAAGTATATTTTTCTTGCCTCTGCTTAGGGTTACTTCAAAATGGAAAAAAAAAATCATTGAGAGTGCACTGAGAACTTATTGAGTGAGTCAAGTTTCAAGCAGCTAGCACAAAAAAATTTTGATTTAGAGTTCCAAATGCATGTATCCCTGCAGGAAAAGAGGAAGTGAAACCTAAACATTCTAAGTGCCCCGAAAATGAAGGCTTCAAATTAGAAGAATGAAACTTAGGAAACCAAGTGCAAATGGAGAACTGATTATACCTTCCAAGTATCGACTAGATAGGGTGAAAAAATATTTTCTGAGATTCCAGTAAACCCGACGTTCTTTGGAAGCACTGAAAATGCTTTCAAATGATAGTGGATTTTCCTTGCCTCTGCTTAGGGCTACTTCAACAGGAAACAATGCATAGAGAGTACACTGAGAAGTAATTGAGTGAGCCAAGTTTCAATGAGAGAGCACAAACTGTGTTTGATTTAGAGTTCCAAATGCAGGTATCCCTATAGGGGAAATGAAGTGAATGCTAAAAATTCACAGTGTTCCTTCAAACAAACACTTCAACATAGAAGAACTAAATTTGGGGTCCAAGTGCAAATAGAATCCTGATCATTAGCTCTAAATATCAACAAGATTGGGGTAAAAAATATACACTGAAATTCCCATAAACTCATTGTACTGTGGAAGCTCTGCAAACACTTTCAAATGAAAGTGTATTTTCCTTGTATCTGCTTAGGGCTAGTTCAACAGGAAACAATGCATAGAGAGCACACTGAGAACTAAATAAGTGAGTCAAATTTCAAGCAGCGAGCACAAACCGTGTTTGATCTAGAGTTTCAAATATTTGTATCCCTATGGGCCAAAACAAAGTGAAACCTAAAATTTAAAAGTTTTCCTGCAAATGAACACTTCAACCTACAAGAATAAAGCTCGAGAAACCAACTGCAAATGGAGTTCTGATCATTCTCTCTAAGTATCAACAGATAGGTTGAAAAAATGTTTGCTGAGATTCCAGTAAACTCGGAGTTTGGTGGAAGCTCTGCAAACGCTTTTAAATGAAAGTGTATTTTCCTTTACTTTGTTAGGCCTACCTCAATGGAGAAGAATGCATAGAGAGTGCACTGAAATCTAATTCAGTGAGTCAAGTTTCAAGCAGCTAGCACTCTCTGTGTTTGATTTAGAGTTCCAATTACATGTATCCCTATAGTGGAAAACAAAGTGAAACCTGAAAATTCAAAGTGTCCCTGCAAAAGAACACTTCAACCTAGTGGAATGAAACTTGGACCACCAAGTGCAAGTGGTATTCTCATCTTTCCTGTCAAACATCAACAACATTGTGTGAAGAAATATTTGCTGAGATTCCAGTAAACTTGGAGTTCTGTGAAAGCTTTGCAAATCTTTCAAATGACAGTGTATTTTCCTTGCCTCTGCCTAGGGCTACTTCAACAGGGAAAGAAGCATTAAGAGTGCACAGAGAAATAATTAAGTGAGTCAAGTTTCAAGAAGCTAGCAAAAAACGTATTTGACTTAGTGTTACAAATGCATGTATCTGTATAGGGAAAAATGAAGTGAAACCTCAAAGTGTTCCTGCAAATTAATGCTTAAACTAGAAGCATGGAATTTGGGAATACAAGTGCAACTGTGTTCTCATCTTTCCTGCCAAGAATAAATAATATGGGGTGAAAAAATATTTGCTGAGATTCCAGTAAAGTCAGAGATCTGTAGAAGCTCTGAAAATTTTTCAACTAAAATTTTATTTTCTTTCCTCTGCTTAGGGCTACTTTAACAGAGAAAAAAGCATATAGATTGCACTGAGGACTAATTTAGTGAGTCAAACTTCCTAGCAGCTAGCATATACCATGTTTGATTTAGAGTTCCAAATGCATGTATCCCTGTAGGAAAAAAAGAATTGAAGCCTAAAAATTTAAAGTGTTCCTGCAAATGAACGCTTCAACCTAGAAGAATGAATTTTGGGCAACCAAGTGCAACAGGTATACTTATCTTTCCTGCCAATTATCAACAAGATAGGGTGAAAAAATATTTGGTGAGATTTCAGTAAACTCGGAGTTCTTTGGAAGCTGTGCAAATGCTTACAAATGAAAGTGTATTTTCCTTACCTCTGCTTAGGGTTACTTGAACAGGGAAGAAATCTTTGAGAGCACCCTGAGAACTAATTGAGTGAGTCATGTTTCATGAAGCTAGCAAGAATGGAGTTTGATTTAGAGATCCATATACATTTATACCTATAGGAAAAAATGAATTAAAACCTCAAAATTAAAAGGGTTTTTGCAAATGAACGCTTAAGCCTAGAAGAACAAAATTTGGGCAGCCAAATGCAACCGGTATACTTATCTTTCCTGCCAAGAATTAACAACATCAGGAGAAAAAATATTTGCTGAGATTAAAGTAAATTCAGAGCTCTGTGGAAGCTCTCCAAATGCTTTCAAATGAAAGTGTATTTTCCTTGTCTCTGTTTATGTCTACTTCAACAGGGAACAAAATATAGAGAGTGTACTGAGAACTAATTGAGTGAGTCAAGTATCAAGCAGCTAGCACAAACCGTGTTTGATTTAGAGTTCCAAATGCAAGTATCCTTATAGGTGACAACGAAGTAAAATCTCAAAATCCAAAGTGTTCCTGGAAAGGAACATTTCAACCTAGAGGAACAGATATGGGGCAGGTAGTGCAAGTGGTATTCTCATCTTTCCTGCCATGTATCAACAAGTTCACTTGATAAAATATTTGCTGAGATTCCAGTAAACTCAGGAGGTCTGTGAAAGCTCTGCAAAAGCTGTGAAATGAAAGTGTATTTTTCTTGCCTCTGCTTAGGGCTACTTCAACAGGCAACAAAGCATAGATTAAAACTAAGTCAAGTTTTAATCAGAGAGCACAAACCTTGTTTTATTTTGAGTTCCAAATGCATGTATCTCTATAGGGGAAAAGGAAGTGAATCCTAAAAATTCACAAATTCACAGTGTTCCTCCAAACAAACACTTCAAACTTGAAAAACTAAATTTGGAAGACCAACTGCAAATGGAGTCTTGATCATTCTCTCTAAATATCAACAAGATTGAGGAAAAAATATGTTGAGATTCCATTAAACTTAGAGTACTTTGGAAGCTCTTCAAACATTTTCAAATGAAAGTGTATTTTCCTTGCCTCTGCTTAGGCCTACTTCAACTAGGAAAAATTCATAGAGAGTGCACTCTGAACTAATTGAGTGAGTCAAGTTTCATGCCACTAGCACAAATCTTGTTTGATTTAGAGTTCCAAATGCGTGTATCCCTGTAGGGAAAAATGAAGTAAAATCTCAAAATTCAAATTGTTCCTGCAAATGATTGCTTCACCCTAGAAGAATGAAATTGGGGAAGCCAAGTGCAACTGATATACTAATCTTTCCAGGCATGTTTCAACAAGTTCAGGTGAAAAAATATTTGCTGAGATTCCAATAAACTCAGAGTTCAGTGGTAACTCTGCAAATGCTTTCCAATGAAAGTGTATTTTCCCTCCCTCTCTGTTTAGGGCCACTTCAACAGAGAACAAAGCATAGAGAGTGCACTGAGAACCAATTAATGGAGTCAGCTTTCAAGCAGCTCTCACAATCCATGTTTGATTTAGCGTTCCAAATGCATATATCCCTATAAGGGAAAATGAAGTGAACCCTAAAAATTCATAGTGTTCCTTGCAAGGAGCGCTTCAATCTATAGGAACGAAATTTGGTTGGCCAAGTACAAGTGGTATACTCATCTTTCCTGCCAAATATCAACAAGGTCGAGTGAAAATATATTTCCTGAGATTCCAGTAAACACGGAGTAATGTTCTAGCCATGCAAACGCTTTCAAATGAAAGTGTATTTTCCTTACCTCTGCTTAGGGCTACTGAAATAGGGAATAAAGCATAGACAGCACACTGAGAATTATTTGAGTGATTTATTTTTAAAGTAGCTAGCACAAACAGTGCTTGTTTTAGAGTTCCAAATTCATGTATGCCTATAGGGAAAAACGACATGAAAACTAAAAATTCAAAGTGTGCCTGCCAATGAATGTTTCAACCTACAAGATCTAAATTTGGGAAGCCAAGTAAATCAGGTATAATCATTTTTCCTGCCAAATATCAACAAGATCAGGTGAAAAAATATTGCTGAGATTCCACAGTTCAAAGGCATATATCCCTATGGTGGAAAAGGAAGTGAAATCTCAAAATTCAAAGTGTATTTGCAAAGGAACACTTAAGTTTGAAGAACAAAATTTGAGCAGCCAGGTACAACTGGCATAATCATCTTTCCTGCCAAGTATCAACAAGATCGGGTGATAAAAATATTTGCTGTGATTCCCCTAAACTGAGTTCTGTGGAAGCTCTGCAAACACTTTCAAATGAAAGTATATTTTCCCTGCATCTCCTTAGTTTTACTTCAACAGGGAACAAAGCATAGAGAGTGCATTGAAAACTAATTGAGTGAGTCAAGTTTCAAGAAGCTAGGACACACGCTGTTTGCTTTAGAGTTCCAAATGCATGTATTCTTGTAAGTAAAAATGAAGTGATACCTCAAAATTCAGAGTTTTCTTCCAAATGAACACTTCATTCATGAAGGACGAAATTTGGGCTGCCAAGTGCAACTAGTATTCTCATCATTCCTGCCAAGTATCAACATGACTGAATGAAAAAATATTTGCTGAGATTCCAGTAAACTCATAGTTCTGTGGAAGCTCTTCAAATCCTTCCAAATGAAAGTCTATTTTCCTTGCCTCTGCATGGGGTTCTTCAACAGGGAACAAAGCATAGAGAGTGCTCTGAGAACGAATTTAAGGATTCAAGTTTCAAGCAACTAGCGCAAACCGTGTTTAATTTAGAGTTCCAAAAGCATATATTCTATAAGGCTAAATGAATTGAAACCTCAAAATTCAAAGTGTTCTTGCCATCAAATGCTTCAACCTAGAAGAATGAAATCTGTGTAGCCATGTGCAACTGGTATACACATCTTTCCTGCAAATTATCCACAAGTTCGGGTGAAAAAATATTTGCTGAGACTCCAGAAAACTCTGAGTCATGTGGAATCTCTGCACACGCTTTCAAATGAATGTGTATTTTTCATTCCTCTGTTTATGGCTACTTAAACAGGGAACAAAACATAGAGAGCACACTGAGAAATAATTGAGTCAGTCTAGTCTGAAGCAACTATCAAAAATAGTGTTAGATTTAATGTTGCAAATTCCATGTATCCCTATAGGTGAAAATTAAGGGAAACCTCAAAATCCAAAGTGTTCTGGCACACAAATGCTTCAACCTAGATGAACAAAATTTTGGCAGCCAAGTGCAACTGGTATACTCATCTTTCCACAAAGTATCAACAAGATCGGGTGAAAAAATTTGCTGAGATTCCAGAAAACTTGCAGTTTTGTGGAAGCTTTGCAAATGCTTACAAAAGAAAGTGTATTTTCCTAGACTGTTTAGGTCTACTTCAAAAGGGAAAAAAAGCATGGAGATCACAGTGACAAATAAATCAGTGAGTCAAGTTTCAAGCAACTAGTGCAAACCGTGCTTGATTTAGAGTTCCAAAATCATGTATCTGTAATGGGGTAAATGAATTGAAACCTCAAAATGCAAACTGTTCTTGCATACAAAAGCTTCAACCTAGAAGAATGAAATTTGGGTAGCCATGTGCAACTGGTATACTCATTTTTCCTGCCAAGTATCAACAAGTTTGGGTGAAAAAATATTTTATGAAATTCTAGTAACCTCAGAGTTCTGTGGTAACTCTGCAAACACTTTCAAGTAAAAGTTTATTTTTTTGTGCTGATGCTTAGGGCTACTTGAACAGGGATCAAAGCTTAGAGAGCAAACTGAGAACTTAGGGAGTGAGTCAAGTTTCAAGCAGCTAGCACAAAACTTTTTTTTTTTAATTAGAGAACAAAATGCATGTATCCAAATATGGGAAAATGAAGCAAAACCTCAAAATCCAAAATGTTCCTGCAGTAAAAGGCTTTAACCTATAAGAATGAAATTTGGGCAGCCAAGTGCAAAGGGTATACTCATCTTTTCTGCCAAGATTCAACAAGATTGGGTGAAAAAATATTTTCTAAGATTCCAGTGAACTGGGAATTCTGTGGAAGCTCTGTAAACACTTTCAAATGAAAGTGTATATTCCTTTCCCTTGCTTATGGCTTCTTCAACAGGGAACAAAGCATAGAGAGGGCCCTGAGAACAAATTGAGTCAGTCACATCTCAAGCAATTGTCAAAAATAGTGTTAGATTTAGTGGTCTAAATGCAGGTATCTGTATAGGGAAAAATGAAGGGAAACCTAAAAATTTAGAGTGTTCCTTCAAATAAATGCTTCAACCTAGAAGAACAAAATTTGGGCATCCAAGTGCAACCTGTATACTCATCTTTCTTCCAAGTATTAACAAGATCGGGTGAAAAATATTTGCTGAAATTCCAGAAAACTCGGACTTTTGTGAAAGCTATGCAAATGCTTCCAAATCAAAGTGTATTTTCTTTGCCTCTGCTTAGGTCTACTTCAACAGGGAAAAAAAAACAGAGATTGCACTGAGAATTAATTGAGTGAGTCAAGGTTCAAGCAGCTAGCACAAACAGTGTTTGATTAAGAGTTTCAAAATCATGTATCTGTAATGGGGTGAATGAATTGAAACCTCAAAATTCAAACTGTTCTTTCAAACAAATGCTTCAACCTAGAATAACAAAATTTGGGCAGACAAGTGGAAATGGTATACTCATCTTTCCTGCAAAGTAGCAGCAAGATTGGGTGAAAAAAATATTTGCTGAGATTCCCCTAAATTTGAAGTTCTAAGGAAGCTCTGCAAATGCTTTCTAATGAAAGTCTATTTTCCTTGTGTAAGCTTAGGGCTACTCCAACAAGAAACAAAGCTTAGAGAGCACACAGAGAAATAATTGAGTGAGTGAAGTTTCACACAGCTAGCACAAACCATGTTTGATTTAGAATTCCAAATGCATGTATCCCTACAGGGGATCATGATGTGACACCTCAAAATTCAAAGTTTTCCTGCAAAAGAACACTTCAACTTAAAATAATGAAATTCGGGTGGCCATGTGCACATGGTTCACTGATCTTTCTGGCAAAGTGTCACAAGATCTTGTGAAAAAATATTTGCTAAAATTCCAGTAAACTCAGAGTTCTGTGGAATCTCTGCAAACGATTTCAAATGACAGTGCATTTTCCTAGTGTCTGCTTAGGGTTTCAAGTATCTAGTACATTCTGTGTTTGATTTAGAGGTCCAAATGCATGTATCGCTATAGGGGAAAATGAAGTGAAAACTACAAATTCGAAGTGTCCTTGCAAATGAACGCTTCAACCTAGAAGAACGAAATTTGGGCAGCCAAGTGCAACTTGTATACTCATCTTTCTTGCCACGTATCCACAAGAACTGGTGAAAAAATATTTGCTGAGATTCCAGTAAACTCAGAGGTCTGTGGAAGGTCTACAAATGCTTTGAAATGAAAGAGTATTTTCCTTGCATTTGCTTAGTGCTACTTCAACAGGGAACAAAGCTTGGAGAGCATACTGAGAACTAATTTAGTGAGTCAATTTACAAGCACCTATCTCAAACCATGATTGATTTAGAGTTCCAAATGCATGCATCCCAATATTTGAAAGTGAAGCAAAAACTCAAAATTAAAAATGTTCCTGCAAATGAACTCTTCAACATAGAAAAATGAAATTTGGGAATTCACGTGCAACTGGTATACTAATCTTTTCTGCAAAGTGTCAAGAAGATCGGGTGAAAAAAAATATTTGCTGAGATTCCAGTAAACTTGTGGTTCTCTGGATGTTCTGGAAACACTTTCAAATGATACTGTGTTTTCTTTGCCTATGCTTAGGGCTACTTGAACAGGGAACAAAGCATAGAGAGTTCACTGAGAATTAATTGAGTAAGTCAAGTTTCAATCAGCTAGCACAATCCGTGTTTGATTTAGAGTTCCAAAGGCATGTATCCCTCTAGGGGTAAATGAATTGCAACCTCAAATTTAAAGTGACCTTGGGGCTGGGGATGCGGCTCAAGCGGTAGCGCGCCATGCCTGGCATGCTTGCGGCCCGGGTTCGATCCTCAGCACCACATACCAACAAAGATGTTGTGTCTGCCGAGAACTAAAAAATAAATATTAAAAATTCTCTCTTCTCTCTCTCTCTCTCTCTCTCTCTCTCTCTCTCTCTCTCTCTCTCTCTCTCTCTCTCCTCTCTCACTCTCTCTTTAAAAAAAAAAAAATTTAAAGTGACCTAGTAAATGAATGGTTCAACAAATAAGTATGAAATATGGGGAGCCAAGTGCAACTTTTGTACTAATCTTTCCTGCCAAGTATCAGCAATGGTGAGTGAAAATATATTTTCTGAGTTTTCAGTAAACTCAGAGTTCTGTGGAAGCTCTGCAAACACTTTCAAATGAAAGTGTATTTTCCTTTCCTCTGCTTATGGCTACTTCAACAAGGAACAAAGCCTAGAGAGCACACTGAAAATGAATTGAGTCAGTCATGTATCAAAAGCTATCAAAAATAGTGTTAGACTTAGTGTTCCAAATGCATATATCCCTATAGGGGAAAATAAAGGGAAACCTCAAAATTCAAATTGTTCTTGCAAATAGTCGCCTAAACCTAGAACCATAAATTTTGGGCAGTCAAGTTCAACTGGTAAAGTCATCTTTCTGCCTAGTATCAAATTTCAGGTGAAAAATGTTTGCTGATATTCCAGATATCACAAAGTTTTCTGGAAGCTGTGTAATTGCTTCCAATTGAAAGTGTTTTTTCCTGGCCTCTGATTAGGTCTACATCAACAGGGCAAAAAAGCATGGAGATCGCACTGAGAACTAATTCTGTGAGTCAAGTTTCAAACAGGTAGCACAAACCGTGTTTGATTTAGAGTACCAAAAGCATGTATCCCTATAGAAGTAAATGAATTGAAACCTCAACATTCAAATTGTTCTTGAAAACAAATGCTTCAACCTAGTAGAAGAAAATGGGGGGAGCCATGTGAAACTGGTATACTCATATTTCCTGCCAAGTATGAACAAGATCAGGTGAAAAAATATTTGTGGAGATTCCATTAAACTCAGATTTCTGTGGAAACTCTGCTAAGGCTTTCAAATAAAGTGTATTTTCCTTTCCTCTGCTTACGGCTTATACAACAAGGAATGAAGCACAGAGATTGTACTGAGAACAAATTGAGTCAGTCAAGTCTCAAGCAGTATCAAAAAATAGTGCAACTGGTATACTCATATTTCCTGGCACGTGTCAACAAGTTCGGATGAAAAAAAAAATATTTGCAGAGATTTCAGTAAACTCGGAGTTCTTTGAAAATTCTGCAAATGCTTTAAAATGAAGGTGTATTTTCCTTTCTTCTGCTTAGGATACTTCAACAGAAAAAAAAGCAAAGAGAACACCCTGAGTAGTAATTGATAGAGTGAACTTTCAAGCAAGTAGCCAAAACTTTTTTGATTTAGAGTGCCAAATGCCTGTGTCGCTAAAGAGAAAAATGATGTGCAACCTAAAAATTCAAAGTTTTCTTGCCAATAAAGGCTTGAACCTAGAAGAATAAAATTTGGGGGGCCAAGTGCAAGTGATATACTCATCTTTCCTGCCAAGTATCAACAAGATCAGGTGAAAAAATATTTGCTGAGATTCCAGTAAACTTGTAGTTTTCTCCAAGCTCTTCAAATGCATTCAAATGAAAGTGTATTTTCCTTGCCTCTGCTTAGGGCTACTTCAAAGTGAGGAAAGCATAGAAGGCACACTGATAACTAATTGAGTGAGTTAAGTTTCAAGCAGCTAGCACAAACCATGTTTTATTTATACTTCCAAATGCATGTGTCCGTATAGGGAAAAACAAATAAAACCTAAAAATTGAAAGTGCTACTCCCAATGAATGCTTCAAAATAGAAGAACAAAATTTGGGCAGGTGAGTGAAAATAGTAAACTCATCTTTCCTGCAAAGTAACAATAAGATGGGGTGAAAAAATATTTGCTGAGATTCCAGTAAACTCAGAGTTCTGTGGAAGCACTGCAAACACTTTCAAATGAAAGTGTATTTTCCTTGCGTCTGCTTAGGTATAATTCAACAGGGAACAAAACATAGACAGCACACTGAGAACTAATTGAGTTACTCAAGTTTCAAGGAGCTAACAGAAACCAAGTTTGATTTAGGGTTCCAAATGTATGTACCCCTAAAGCAAAAAATGAAGTGAAACCTAAAAATTGAAAGTTTTCTGGCCAATGAATTCTTCAAACTTTGTGCCAATTATCAACAAGATCAGTTGAAGAAGTATTTGCTGATATGTCATAAAACTCGGAGTTCTGTGGAAGCTTTGCAAACACAATCAAATTAAAGTGTATATTAATTGCCTCTTCTTAGGGCTACTTCAAGAGCCTAAGAATGTAGCCTAAGAATGACACAGTTAAGTTTCAAGCAGCTAGCACAATCCATATTTGATTTAGAGTTCCAAAAGCATGTAGTTCTATAGAAGAAAATGAATTGAAACATAAAAATTCAATGTCTTCCTGCCAACGAATGATTAAACATAGTAGAATGAAATTTGGGCAGCCAAGTGCAACTGGTATACTCATCATTCCTTCCAAGTGTCAACAAGATCAGGTAAAAAAAAAATAGTTACTCAGATTCCAGTAAACTCCGTGTTTTGTGGAATCTCTGAAAACGCTTTCAAATAAAAGTGTATTTTTCTTTGACTCTGCTTAGGGCTAATTGAATAGGGAACAAAGAATAGAGAGCACACTGAGAATTAAATGAGTAAACCAAGTTTCAAGCAGCTAGCACAAAAGTTGTTTGATTTAGAGTTCCTATTGCATATATCCCTGTAGTGGAAAATGAAGTGAAACCTAAAAATTCAATGTATTCCTGCCAACGAACGATGCAACCTAGAAGAACAAAATTTAGGCAGCCAACTGAAACTGCTATACACATTTTCCTGCCAATTATCAACAAGTTCGAGTGGAAAAGTATTTGCTGAGAGTCCAGTAAATTTGGAGATCGCAGGAAGCTCTGCAAACTCTTTCAAATGAAAGTGTATTTACCATGCCTCTGCTTATGGCTATTTCAAAAGAGAACAAAGTATAGAGAACCCAGTGAAAATTAATTGAGTAATTTAAGTTTCAAGTCCTAGCACAAACCATGTTTGATATAGAGTTCCAAATGCATGTATCCCTACAAGGGAAAACGAAGTGAAATCTAAAAATTCATAGTTTTCCTGCCAATGAATGCTACAAACTAGAAGAATGAAATTTGAGAAGCCAAGTGCAATCGGTATACTCATCTTTTATACCAAGTATCAAAAAAGATTGGGTGAAAAAAATATTTGCTGAGATTCCAGTAAATTCTGAGTTCTGTGGAAGCTCTTCTAAGACTTTCAAATGAAAGTGTATTTTCCTTGCCTCTACTTAGGGCTACTTCAACAGAGAACAAACCTAGAGAGTGCACTCAGAACTAATTGCCTGAGTCATGTTTCAAGGAGATACCACAATCTGTGTTTGATTTATAGTTCCAAATACATCTATCGCTAAAAGGGAAAATGAAGTGAAACCTAAAAATTCAAAATGATTCTGCTAAGAATCAATTCAACCTAGAAGTACAAAATTTGGTCAGCCAAGTGAACTGGTATACTCATCTTTCCTGCCAAGTATCACAAATTCGGGTGAAAAAATATTTGCTGTGGTTCCAGTAAACTCAGATATCTGTGGAAGTTCTGCAAATGCTATCAAATGAAAGTTTATTTTCCTTGCCTCCTCTTAGGGCTACTTCAAGAGGGAACAAAGTATAAAGAGTGCACTAAGAACTAATTGAGTGAGTCAAGTTTCAAGCAGTTAGCACAAACTTGTGTTTGATTTAGTGTTCCAAATGCATGTATCCCTATAGTGATAAACAAGGTGAAACCTCAAAATTCAAAATGTTCCTGCCAATGAATGCTTCAACCTACAAGAAAAAAAAATTGGAAGCCAAGTGAAACTCATATACTCATCTTTCCTGCCTAGTATCAACAAGATCAGGTGAAAAAATATTTCCTGAGATTCCAGTAAACTCGGAGTTCTGTGGAAGCTCTGCAAATGCTTTCAAATGAAAGTGTAATTCCCTTGCCTCTGCTTAGGGTATTTCTACAGGGAACAAAGCATAGAGAATACTCTCAGAATTAATTGATAGAGTGAACTTTCAATCAGCTAGCACAAACCGTGTTTGATTTAGAGTTCCAAAAGTTTGTGTCCCTAAAGGGGAAAATTAAATGCAACCTAAAAATTCAAAGTATTCTTGAAAACGATCCTGCCAACGAATGCTTCAACCTATAAGAACAAAATTTTATGAGCCAGTGCAATTTATATACTCATTATTCCTGCCAAGTATCAACAAAATCGGGTGAAAAAATATTTGCTGAGATACCAGTAAACTCCTGGTTGTCTTGAAGCTCTTCAAACACTTTCAAATAAAAGTGCATTTTTCTTGCCTCTTCTTAGGGCTACTTCAATAGCGGAAAGCATTGAAGGCACACTGATAACAAATTGAATGAGTTAAGTTTCAGGAGCTAGCACAAACTATGTTTTATTTAGACTTCCAAATGCATGTATCCCTCTAGGGGGAAACTAAGTGAAACCTAAAAATTCAAAGTGTTACTCCCAAAAAATGCTTCAACATAGAAGAACAAAATTTGGGCAACCAAGTGAAACTGGTTTACTATGAGTTTCTGAAAGTAGAAACAAGATCTTGTGAAAAAATATTTGCTGAAATGTTATTAAACTCGGAGTTCTGTGCAAGCTCTGCAAAGGACTTCAAATGAAAGTCTATTTTACTTGCCTCTCCTTAGGTATACTTCAACAAGGAATAAAGCATAGAGATCAGACTGAGATCTTTTTTATTATTTTAATTATTATTTGTTCAAAACATTACAAAGCTCTTGACATATCATATTTCATACATTTGATTCAAGTGGATTATGAACTCCCATTTTTACCCTATATACATATTGCAGATTCACATCGGTTACACATCCAATTTTACCTACTGCCATACTAGTGTATGTTGTATTCTGCTGCCTTTCCTATCCTCTACTATCTGCCCTCCCCTCCCCTTCCCTCCCCTCCCCTCCCCTCCCATCTTCTCTCCCTACCGCATCTACTGTAGTTCATTTCAATCTCTTTCCCCTCACTTCCTTTTACATGTAATTTTGTATAACAATGAGGGTCTCCTTCCTTTACCATGCAATTTCCCTTCTCTCTCTCTTTCCCTCCCCCCTCTCATCCCTGTTTAGTGGTGATCTTCTTCTCATCTCTTCCTCACTATTCTGTTCTTAGTTGCTCTCCTTATATCAAAGATGACATTTGGCATTTCTTCTTAGGGATTGTCTAGCTTCAATTAGCATAATGTGCTCTAGTGCCATCCATTTCCCTTCAAATTCCATGATTTTGTCAATTTTTAGTGCAGAAAAATACTCCATTGTGTATAAACGGACTGAGATCTAATTGAATTACTAAAGTTTCAAGGAGCTAGAACAAACTGTGTTTGATTTAGAGTTCCAAATGTCTGTATCTCAAAAGCAGAAAATGAAATAAAACCTAAAAATTTGAAGTTTTACTGCCAATAAACGTTTCAACCAAGGAGAACGGAATTTGGGCAGCCAAGTACAACAGGTGTACTCATAATTTCAACCAAGTTTCAACAAGACCAAAGGAAAAGATATTTGCTGAGATTCCATTAAACTCAGAGTTCTGTGGAAGCTCTGCAAATGCAATCAAATTAAAGTGTATATTCTTTGCCTCTGCTTAGGGCTACTTCAACAGGGGAAAAATCATAGTGAGCCCACTGAGAACTAATTGAGTGAGTAGTGTTTCAAGCAGATAGCACAAATGGTGTTTTACTCAGATTTCCAAATGCATGTATCCCTGTGGAGGAAAACAAAGTGAAATCTAAAAATTCATACTGTTACTGCCAATGAATGCTTGAAATTACAAGAACAAAATTTGGGAAGCCAAGTGCAATTTGTATACTAATCTTTTTGCCAAGTATCAAAAAGTTCGGATGAAAAAACTATTTTCTGAGATTCCAGTAAACTCTGAGTTCTGTGGAAGCTCTGCAAAAACATTCAAATGAAAGTGTATTTTCCTTGCCTGTGCTTAGGGCCACTTCAACAGAGAACAAAACATAGAGAACACACTCAGAACTAATTGTGTGTGTCAAGTTTCAAGGAGGAACAACAAATCATTTTTGATTTAGAGTTCCAAATCCATGTATCACTAAAGGGGAAAATGAAGTGAAACCTAAAAATTCAAATTGGTCCAACAACGAATTTTTCAACCTAGAAGGATGAAATTTGGGCAGCTATGTGCAACTCAAATACTCATCTTTCCTGCCATGTGTCAACATGTTCAGGTGAAAAAATATTTGCTGAGATTTCAGTAAACCCTGAGTTTGGTGGAAACCATTCAAACGCTTTCAAAGGAAAGTGTATTTTTCTTGCTTCTGCTTAGGGATACTGCAACAAGGAATAATAATAGACAGCATACTGAGAATTAATTGAGTGGTTTAACTTTCAATCAGGTAGCACAAACCGTGTTTGAAGTAGAGTTCCAAATGCATGTATGCCTATAGGAGAAAACAACTTGAAACCTAAAAATACAAAGTGTTCCTTCCAAAGAACACTTCAACCTTCCAAGATGAGTATTCCAAGTGGAACTGGAATACTCATCTATCCTGCCAAATATCAACAAGTTCGACTGAAAAAATATTTCCTGATTTTCCAGTAAACTTGGAGTTCTGTGGAAGCTCAGTAAATGCTTGCAAATGAAAGTGTATTTTTCTTGCCTCTGCTTAGGGTACTTCAACAAGGAAGAAAACATAGAGAATGCTCTGAGAACTAACTCATTGAGTCAACTCTCAAGCAGCTAGCACAAACCGTGTTTGATTTAGAGTTCCAAATGCCTATATCTCTAAAGGGAAAAATGAAGTGAAACCTAAAAATTAAATGTGTTCCTGCCAATGAACGCTTCAACCTAGCGGAATATAATTTAGGCAGCCAAGTTCAACATGTATACTCATGTTTCCTGCCAAGTGTCAGCAAGTTCAGGTGAAAAAATAATTTCTGATACTCCAGTAAACTTGGAGTTCTGTGAAGCTTTTCCAAACCCTTTCAAATGGAAGTGTATATTCCTTGCCAGTGCTTAGGGATACTTCAACAGAAAACAAGGCATAGAGATAACACCCAGAACTAATTGTGTGAGTCAAATTTCAAGAAGAAATCACAAACCATGTTTGATTTAGAGTTCAAAATTCCTCTGTTCCCATAGGGGAAAACAAAGTGAAAGCTATAAATAAAATGTGATTGTGACAACAAATGCTTCATCCTAGAAGGATGAAATTTAGGTCACCAAATGCAACTGGTATACTCATCTTTTCTGCCAAGTTTCATCAAGATTGGGTAAAAAAAATATATATATTTGCTGATATTCAATTAAATTCCGAGTTCTGTGTAAACTCTGAAAATGCTTTCAAATGATATTGTATATTTTTTGGAGTATGCTTAGGGCTACTTGAACAGGAAACAAAGCATAGAGAGTGCACTGAGAACAAATTGAGGGATTAAAGTTTAAAGCAGCTAGCACTACCATGCTTGCTTTAGAGTTCCAACTGCTTGTATCCCTATAGGGGAAGAGGAAGTGAAACCTAAAAATTCAAAGAGTTCCTACCAATGAATGCTTAAACCTAGAAGAATGAAATTTGGGTATCTATGTGCAACTGGTATACTCATATTTACTGCTAAGTGTCACCAAGTTTGGGGGAAAAATATTTGCTGACTTTTCAGTAAACTCGGAATTCTGTGGAAGCTCTGCAAATGCACTCAAATGAAAGTGTATTTTTCTTGCCTCTTCATAAGGCTACTTCAATAGGGAATGAACCACAGTAGTGCACTGAGAACTAAATGAGTGAGTCAAATTTCAACCAGCTAGCACAAACCATGGTTGATTTATAGTTCCAAAAGCCTGTCCATATAGAAGAAAACAAGTGAAACTTAAAATTCAAAGTGTTGAACAGCTTGCAACATCAAAACAGCCAGCAGCAGGACCCGGGAGATCCAGGCCAACTGATTCGCGCCGCCTGCCCCGCGGCTACAGAAGGCGTGGAGCCTCTGAGAAGCCATTAATTAGCAAGCAGGGAGGTTAGGGACTGCCATTAGGTGGAATCCCGCCAGCCAAGCCCACATGGACCCTTGGGCCGAGTACGGGATTTCAGAAGGGGAAGGAAGCAGTACAGTCCCGTCCCATCCCCCACAGCGGACACTCCATCCAAGCAGTCAGCGGCCACCATCCGGGAAAGCTGAAGGATACACCACCACTCTCCTTCAGATTGCAACACCAAAACAGGTTTGTGTCAATCAGCTCACCCCCCAGACATCGGGAATTCGCATAAAATCTCTCCTAAGCTTTCCGGGGGAGGGAGTATCAAAGTGAGCCTGCATAAAGGCTAGGTGGGAATCTTGAGACACCTGACCTCCAACCCCTCCTCCCAGTAGCAGCCAAAATGAAACCTGGCTAGCCAGCGCTGGGAGAGGGGCAAGCAGAAAAAATCAAAGTGATAGAGTGCCTGGGATCCCAACAGCCAGCAGCAGGACCCGGGAGATCCAGGCCAACTGATTCTGATTCGCGCGGCCTGCCCTGCGGCTACAGAAGGCGTGGTGCCTCAGAGAAGCCATTAATAAGCAAGCAGGGAGGTTAGGGACTGCCATTAGGTGGAATCCTGCCAGCCAAGCCCACACGGACCCTTGGGCCGAGTACAGGATTTCAGAAGGGGAAGGAAGCAGTACAGTCCCGTCCCACCCCCACAGCGGACACTCCATCCAGGCAGTCAGCGGCCACCATCTGGGAAAGCTGAAGGATACACCACCACTCTCCGACAGATTGCAACATCAAAACAGGTTTGTGGGGGCTCACGCCAGGGGTACATTGGCAGCCCTTAGTGCTGAGTCCCTGCTTTGAGATAGAGGAGAGAAGCCGTCCAGCCTGGTTCCAGACACCGGTCGGACCACAGTGGAGGACAGCAGCCGCCATTTCAGAGAGATGATGTAATCATCCCCATGTTCTACTGATCTCAGCTCATTCAGCTAAGGAACAGGTGATTTCAGGCTGGTAGTTGCCTGTGTCTAGCAAACAGATTTCTTGCTCAGGCTCTGGACTTGGGATCTTGTGGAGAATATTCCTAGAGGCTCGTGCCAGGCAAGGCGTGTGCTGGGCACTGAGCAGCTGGATTCTAACCTGGCCCAGGTCTGAGGAAACTGCGGAGACTGCCGGTGGAGGCCAGCTCCAAGTGGAGCGTGCGCTGAGCTTGGGGTGACTGGGTTCTGACTCCCGGAACAGTTTTGGCCTGGGGCTGGGGAAGCCGTGGGGGTCGCTCGCTGGAGCCAGCTCCCAGCGGAGAATGTATCGGGATCGGAGAGGTGGGGTTCCGGCTACCTAAGCTGCTTTGGCCCAAGGCTAGGGAACCGGCGGTGACTGCTTCTCAAGCAGGGTCCTGCTGGGTGCTGTGGGGGCAGAGTGAAACTTCCACCTGCGCCTAGAGCAGGCCAAGTGACCCGCCGGCATTGTATCATGACACCCCAAACGCAGCTGGAGCTGAAGAGAGCAGCCGCCCACGCCTAGAATAGGACCAGCGACCCCGAGGCGCGGTAGTCAAGTTACCTCATTTGGAGTAGGGGCTGTGCGGAGCTGCTATCTGAGCAAACAGGGCAGGCAGACCTGCCGCCCACTGGCAACTCAGGCCAGGTAGCTTGCCAGCGTGTGGGACACGTAACACCAAGGCAGTCGCGTCACACTGGTTGGAGTGGGGGTGGAGCAGGGTCACCGCCTGAGTCCGGAGGGGGCTCAGCGGCCTGTTGGAGAGGTAGTCAGGTACCCCCATTGGGAGTGGGGGCTGTGCAGAACTGCGACCCACCGGCCTAGAGGTCTGCCAGCGTGGTAGACACGTCACACCAATTGGAGTGGGGACCCAGCAGAGCCGCCACCCACATCCAGATCAGGACCTACGACCCTAGGGCGTGGTAGTTACGTTACCACAATTGGAGTGGGGGCAGAGCAAAGCCGCCTCCCGTGCCCGCAGGGGGGGCAGACCTGCGACTGATCAGCGTGGTAGACAGACCACCATAATTAGAGGAGGAGCACAGCCACTACCCGCCCTGCAAGGGAGACTTTCCAACTATACAAGAGCAACATAAATAAATAGGGGGTAAATTTCAAAACACAACAGTTGCACCAAGCAGAAAGAAACGCGAGCAGTATGAAAAGACAAGGAAAGAAAGGACCACAAGCAATGCAGGTCAACTCAACTTTAGAAGAGGTAATAGCTGCAACAGATGGAATATCAGATAAAGAGTTCAGGATATATATGCTTCAGATGATCTGGAGTCTCAAGGAAGACATGAGACAGCAAAATCAGACAATGAAAGATCACATTGACAAACAAATCCAGGAAGTAAAAGATCAATTTCACAGGGAGATAGAGGTAATAAAAAATAAACAAATAGAAATTCTAGAAATGCAGGAAACAATAAACCAACTTAAAAACTCAATTGAGAATACTACCAGCAGAGTAGATCACTTAGAAGAGAGAACATCAGACAATGAAGCAAAGTATTTCAACTGGAAAAGAACATAGACAGCTCAGCAAGTCTGCTAAGAAACCATGAGCAGAATATCCAAGAATTATGGGACAATATCAAAAGACCAAATTTAAGAGTCATTGGGATACAGGAAGGCACAGAGCTCCAGTCCAAAGGAATAAACACTCTATTCAGTGAAATAATATGAGAAAACTTCCCAGAATTGAAGAATGAGCCAGAATCCCAAATCCTAGAAGCCTACAGGACGCCATATGTTCAAAATCATAAGAGATCCACACCTAGACACATTATAATGAAGATGTCCAACATACAGAATAAGGAGAGAATTTTAAAAGCTGCAAGAGAAAGAAAGCAGATTACATTTAGGGGTAAACCAATCCGGATAACAGCTGATCTCTCAACACAGACTCTGAAAGCTAGAAGATCCTGGAATAACATATTTCAAACACTGAAAGACAATGGGCTCCAACCAAGAATCGTGTATCCGGCGAAATTAAGCTTCAGGTTAGAAGATGAAATTAAAACCTTCCACAATAAACAAAGGTTAACAGAATTCACAGCTAGAAAACCATCTCTTCAAAAAATCCTTGGCAAAACATTACAGGAAGAGGAAATGGAAAATAACATTGAAAACCAACAATGGGAGGTAGGACAGTAAAGGGGGGAAAGTAGTCAAAGAGGATAACAAATCAGGTTTAGTAACATCAATAAACAAATATGGATAGAAGAACAAACCATATCTCAATAATAACCCTAAATGTTAATGGCTTAAACTCATCAATTAAGAGACACAGGCTAGTAGAATAGATCACAAAACAAGACCCAACAATATGCTGTCTACAGGAGACGCATTTGATAGGAAAAGATATACATAGACTGAAGGTGAAAGGTTGGGAAAAATGATATCACTCATATGGACCGCGGAAACAAGCAGGAGTGTCAATACTCATATCTAATAAAATAGATTTCAAGCCAAAGCTAATCAAAAGGGATAAAGAAGGACACTTCATACTGCTCAAGGGAACCATACACCAACAAGACATAACAATCATAAATATATATGCCCCAAATAATGGTGCAGCCCTGTTCATCAAGCAAACTCTTCTCAAGTTCAAGAGTCTAATAGACCAACATACAATAATCATGGAGACTTCAACACACCTCTCTCACCACTGGACAGATCTTCCAAACAAAAGTTAAATAAGGAAACTATAGAACTCAATAACACAATTAAGAACCTAGACTTAATTGACATATATAGACTATACCACCCAACATCAAGTAGCTACACTTTTTTCTCAGCAGCACATGGAACCTTCTCAAAAATAGACCATATACTATGTCACAGGGCAACTCTTAGACAATACAAAGGGGTAGAGATAATACCATGCATCTTATCTGATCATAATGGAATGAAACTGAAAATCAATGATAAAAGAAGAAAGGAAAAATCAAGCATCACCTGGAGAATGAACAATAGGTTGCTGAGTGATCAATGGGTTTTAGAAGACATCAAGGAGGAAATTAAAAAATTCCTAGAGTTAAATGAAAACACAGACACAACATATCGGAATCTATGGGACACATTGAAAGCAGTTCTAAGAGGAAAATTCATTGCTTGGAGTTCATTCCTCAAAAAAAGGAAAAAACAACAAATAAATGATCTCATACTTCATCTCAAAATCCTAGAAAAAGAAGAGCAAAACAACAGCAATAGAAGTAGAAGGCAAGAAATAATTAAAATCAGAGCTGAAATTAATGAAATTGAAACAAAAGAAACAATTGAAAAAATTGACAAAACTAAAAGCTGGTTCTTTGAAAAAATAAATAAAATTGACAGACCCTTAGCCATGCTAATGAAGAGAAGAAGAGAGAGAACCCAAATTACTAGCATACGGGATGAAAAAGGCAATATCACAACAGACACTTCAGAAATACAGAAGATAATCAGAAATTACTTTGAATCCTTATACTCCAGTAAAATAGAAGATAGTGAAGGCATAGATTAATTCCTTGAGTCTTATGATCTGCCCAGATTGAGCCAGGAGGATATAGACAACCTAAACAGACCAATAACAATAGAGGAAATAGAAGAAACCATCAAAAGATTACCAACTAAGAAAAGCCCAGGACCGGATGGGTATACAGCAGAGTTTTACAAAACCTTTAAAGAGGAACTAACACCAATACTTTTCAAGCTATTTCAGGAAATAGAAAAAGAGGGAGAACTTCCAAATTCATTCTACCAGGCCAACATCACCCTGATTCCGAAACCAGACAAAGACACTTCAAAGAAAGAAAACTACAGACTAATATCTCTAATGAACCTTGATGCAAAAATCCTCAACAAAATTCTGGCAAATCGGATTCAAATACATATCAAAAAAATTATACATCATGATCAAGTAGGATTCATCCCTGGGATGCAAGGCTGGTTTAATATACAGAAATCAATAAATGTTATTCACCACATCAATAGACTTAAAAATAAGAACCATATGATCATCTCAATAGCTGCAGAAAAAGCATTCGACAAAGTACAGCATCCCTTTATGTTCAAAACGCTAGAAAAATTAGGGATAACAGGATCATACCTCAACATTGTAAAAGCAATCTATGATAAGCCACAGGCCAGCATCATTCTGAATGGAGAAAAATTGAAGGCATTCCCTCTAAGATCTGGTACAAGACAGGGATGCCCTCTCTCACCACTTCTGTTCAACATAGACCTCGAAACACTGGCCAGAGCAATTAGACAGACGAAAGAAATTAAAGGCATAAAAATAGGAAAAGAAGAACTTAAATTATCACTATTTGCAGATGATATGATTCTATACCTAGCAGACCCAAAAGGGTCTACAAAGAAGCTATTAGAACTAATAAATGAATTCAGCAAAGTGGCAGGATATAAGATCAACATGCATAAATCAAAGGCATTCCTGTATATCAGCGACAAATCCTCTGAAACAGAAATGAGGACAACTACTCCATTCACAATATCCCCCAAAAAAATAAAATTCTTGGGAATCAACCTAACAAAAGAGGTGAAAGATTTATACAATGAAAATTACAGAACCCTAAAGAAAGATATAGAAGAAGACCTTAGAAGATGGAAAAATATACCCTGCTCATTGATAGGCAGAACCAACATCATCAAGATGGCGATATTACCAAAAGTTCTCTATAAGTTTAATGCAATGCCAATCAACATCCCAGCAGCATTTCTTGTAGAAATAGATAAAAGAATCATGAAATTCATATGGAATAATAAAAGACCCAGAATAGCAAAAACAATGCTAAGCAGGAAGTGTGAATCAGGCGGTATAGGGATACCAGACTTCAAACTATACTACAGAGCAATAGTAACTAAAATAGCATGGTACTGGTACCAAAACAGGCGGGTGGACCAATGGTACAGAATAGAGGACACAGTAACCAACCCACAAAACTACAACTATCTTATATTTGATAAAGGGGCTAAAAGCATGCAATGGAGGAAGGATAGCATCTTCAACAAATGGTGCTGGAAAAACTGGGAATCCATTTGCATCAAAATGAATCTGAATCCCTATCTCTCGCCATGCACAAAAGTTAACTCAAAATGGATCAAGGAGCTTGATATTAAATCAGAGACATGGCATCTGATAGAAGAAAAAGTAGGTTATGATCTACATACTGTGGGATCGGGCTCCAAATTCCTCAATAGGACACCCATAGCGCAAAAGTTAACAACTAGAATCAACAAATGGGACTTACTCAAACTAAAAAGTTTTTTCTCAGCAAAAGAAACAATAAGAGAGATAAACAGGGAGCCTACATCCTGGGAACAAATCTTTACTCCACACACTTCAGATAGAGCCCTAATAACCAGAATATACAAAGAACTCAAAAAATTAGACAATAAGATAACAAATAACCCAATCAATAAATGGGCCAAGGACCTGAACAGAAACTTCTCAGAGGAGGACATACAATCAATCAATAAGTACATGAAAAAATGCTCACCATCGCTAGCAGTCAGAGAAATGCAAATCAAAACTACCCTAAGATACCATCTCACCCCAGTAAGATTGGCAGCCATTAGAAAGTCAAACAACAATAAGTGCTGGAGAGGATGCGGGGAAAAGGGCACTCTTGTTCATTGCTGGTGGGACTGCAAATTGGTGCAGCCAATTTGGAAAGCAGTATGGAGATTTCTTGGAAAGCTGGGAATGGAACCACCATTTGACCCAGCTATTCCCCTTCTCGGTCTATTCCCCAAAGACCTAATAAGAGCATGCTACAGGGACACTGCTACATCTATGTTCATAGCAGCACAATTCACGATAGCAAAATTGTGGAATCAGCCTAGATGCCCTTCAATAGATGAATGGATAAAAAAAATGTGGCATTTATACACAATGGAGTATTACTCTGCATTAAGAAATGACAAAATCATAGAATTTGGAGGGAAATGGATGGCATTAGAGCAGATTATGCTAAGTGAAGCTAGTCAATCTTTAAAAAATAAATACCAAATGACCCCTTTGATATAAGGGGAGTAAACAAGGACAGGGTAGGGACGAAAGTTTGAGAAGAAGATTTACATTAAACAGGGATGAGAGGTGGGAGGGAAAGTGAGTGAGAAGGGAAACCGCATGGAAATGGAAGGCGATCCTCAGGGTTATACAAAATGACATATAAGAGGAAAGGAGGGGTAAGACAAGATAATACAAATCGAAGAAATGATTTACAGTGGAAGGGGTAGAGAGAGAAAAGGGGAGTGGAGGGGAGGGGAGGGGAGGGGGGATAGTAGAGAATAGGACAGACAGCAGAATGCATCAGACACTAGAAAGGCAATTTGTCAATCAATGGAAGGGTAACTGATGTGATACAGCAATCTGTATACGGGGTAAAATTGGGAGTTCATAACCCACTTGAATCAAACTGTGAAATATGATGTATTAAGAACTATGTAATGTTTTTAACGACCAACAATAAAAAAAAGCATGTATCCCTATAGGGGTAAATGTAGTGAAACCTAAAAATTCAAAGAGTTCCTACCAAAGATCACGTCAACCTAGAGAAATAAAATTTGGGTACCCGAGCAGCTGGTATACCCATCTTTCCTGCCAAGTTTCAACAGGAACCAGTGAAATAATATTTGCTGAGATTCCAGTAAACTCAAAATTCTCTAGAAGCTCTGCAAACACTTTCAAATGAAAGTGGATTTTCCTTGCCTTTGCTTAGGTCTACTTCAACAGGGAACAAACCATAGAGAGGGCACTGAGAACTAATACAGTGAGTCAAGATTCAAGCAGCTAGCCCAAACAATGATTGATTTAGAGTTCCAAATGCATGTATCCCTACAGGGGAAAATGAAATGAAACCTAAAAATTCAAAGTGTTCCTTCAAATAAACGCTTCAAACTAGAAGAACAAAATTTGGACAGCCACATGCAAATTACACACTCATCTTTCCTGACAAGTATCAACAAGATTGGCTGAAAAAATATTTGCTGAGATTCCAGTAAACTTGGAGTTCTGAGGAAGCTCTGCAAACGCTTTCATATGAAAGTGTATTTTCCTAGCCTCTGCTAAGGGTTACTTCAACAGGGAACAAAGCTTACAGAGCACACTGAAAAAAATAATTGAGTTAGTCAAGTTTCAATCAGCCAGCACAGACCGTGTTTGATTTAGAGATCCAAATGTATGTGATTCTGTAGGGCAAAATTAAGTGAAACCTAAAAAAAATTAAAAAAAAAAAACAAGTGTTCCTAACAATGAAGGTTTCAACTTAGAAGAAATAAATAAGAAATTTGGGAATCTGTGTGCAACAAAAATACTCATGTTTCCTGCTGAGTATCAACAAGATCGTGTGAAAAAAAATATATTTGCTGAGATCCAGTAAACTCAGAGTTCTTTGGAAGCTCTGCAATTACTTTCAAATTAATGTGTCTTTTCCTTCCCTCTTCTTAGGGCTACATCAACAGGGAACAAAGAATAGAACCAAACTGTGAATTAATTGAGTGAGTCAAGTTTAAAGCAGCTAGTACAAATTCTGTTTCATTTAGAGTTCAAATTACCTATAACCCTATAGGGGAAAACAAAGCTTAACCTAAAAATTCAAAGTGTTCCTTCAAATGAATTCTTCAACTTAGAAGAAAGAAATTGGGCAGAAAAGTGTAAAAGGTATACTTATCTGGTCTGCCAAGTATCAATAAGATCGGGAGAAAAAATATTTGCTAAGATTCCAGTAAACTAAGAGTGCTGTAGAAGGTGTGCAAATGCTTTCAATTGAAAGTGTATTTTCCTTCCTCTTCTTAAGTCTACTTCAGCCTGGAAAAAAAATTGTATACATCACACTGAGAACTAATTTAGTGAGTTGAATTTCAAGAAGCTAGCATACCATGTTTGATTTAGATTTCCAAATGAATGTATCACTGTAGGGGAATATTTAGTGAATCCTAAAATTTCATAGTGCTCCTCCAATGACATATTCAACCTAGAAGAATGAAATTTGCACAGCCAAGTGCAACTGGTATAACACTCATCTTTCCTGCCATGTATCAATAAGATCAGGTGAAAAAATACTTGCTGAGATTCCAGTAAACTCAGGATTCTGTGGAAGCTCTGAAAACTCTTTCAAATGAAATTACATTTTTTGCCTCTGCTTAGGAGTACTCCAACATGGAACAAACCATAGAGTGTGCACTGAGAACTAATTCAGTGAGTCAAGACTCAAGCAACAAGCACAAACAGTGTTTGATTTATAGTTCCCAAAGCATATATTTTTATAGGGGAAAACGAAGTGAAATGTAAAAATTCCAATTGTTCCTGCCAAAGAACTCTTCAACATAGAAGAATGAAATTTGGGCAGCCAAGTTCAATGGGAATACTCATCTTTCCTGCCAAGCATCAACAACATCGGGTGAAAAAATTTTGATGAGATTCCAGTAAACACGAAGTTCTGTGGAAGCTCTGAAAACACTTTCCAATTCAAGTGTATTATGATTTTGTCATTTTTTAGTGCTGTGTAATACTCCATGGTGTATAAATGCCACATTTTTTTATCCATTCATCTATTGAAGGGCATCTGGGTTGGTTCCACAGTCTAGCTATTGTGAATTGTGCTGCTATGAACATGGATGTGGCAGTATCCCTGTAGTACGCTCTTTTAAGGTCTTCAGGGAATAGTCCAAGAAGGGCAATAGCTGGGTCAAATGGTGGTTCCATTCCCAGCTTTCCCAGTAATCTCCATACTGCTTTCCAAATTGGTGGCACCAGTTTGCAGTTCCACCAGCAATGTACAAGAGTACACTTTTCCCCACATCCTTGCCAGCACTTGTTGTTGTTTGACTTCATAATGGCTGCCAATCTTACTGGAGTGAGATGGTATCTTAGGGTGGTTTTGATTTGCATTTCTCTGACTGCTAGAGATGGTGAGCATTTTTTCATGTACTTGTTGATTGATTGTATGTCCTCATCTGAGAAGTGTCTGTTCAGGTCCTTGGCCCATTTGTTTATTGGGTTATTTATTGTCTTATTGTCTAATTTTTTTAGATCTTTGTATACTCTGGATATTAGGGCTGTATCTGAAGTGTGAGGAGTAAAAATTTGTTCCCATGATGTAGGCTCGCTATTTACCTCTCTTATTGTTTCTTTTACTGAGAAAAAACTTTTCAGTTTAAGTAAGTCCCATTTGTTGATTCTTGTTATTAACTCTTGTGCTATGAGTGTCCTATTAAGGAATTTGGAGCCCGACCCCACAATATGTAGATCGGAGCCAACTTTTTCTTCTATCAGATGCAGAGTCTCTGATTTGATATCTAGCTCCTTGATGCACTTTGAGTTAACTTTTGTGCATGGCGAGAGGAAGGGATTCGGTTTCATTTTGTTGCATATGGATTTCCAGTTTTCCCAACACCATTTGTTGAAGATGCTATCCTTCCTCCATTGCATACTTTTAGATCCTTTATCAAATATAAGATAGTTTTAGCTTTGTGGATTGGTATCTGTGTCCTCTATTCTGTACCATTGGTGTACCCTCCTGTTTTGGTACCAGTGCCATGCTGTTTTTGTTATTATTGCTCTGTAATATAGTTTGAAATCTGGTATCGCTATACCGCCTGATTCACACTTCCTGCTTAGGATTGCTTTTGCTATTCTGGGTCTTTTATTTTTCCATATGAATTTCATGATTGCTTTATCTATTTCTACAAGAAATGCCCTTGGGATTTTAGGGAATTGGATGGCACAAGAGCAGATTATGCTTAGTGAAATGAGCCAATTCCTAAAAATCAAATACAAAATGTCTTCTTTGATACAATGAGAGCAACTATGAACAGAGCAGGGAGGAAGAGCAGGAAGAAAAGATTAACATTAAACAGAGACATGAGGTGGGAGGGAAAGGGAGAGAAAAGGGAAATTGCATGGAAATGGAGGGAGACCCTCATTTTTATAAAAAATTACATATAATAGGTTCTGAGGGGAATGGGAAAATAAACAAGGAGAGAAAAGAATTACAGTAGATGGGGTAGAGAGAGAAGATGGGGGAGAGGAGGGAGGATAGTAGAGAATAGGAAAGGTAGAGAGAGAAGATGGGGGAGAGGAGGGAGGATAGTAGAGAATAGGAAAGGTAGCAGAATACAACAGTTACTAATAGGGCATTATGTAAAAATGTGTATGTGTAACCGATGTGATTCTGCAATCTGTATATTTGGGGTAAAAATGGAAGTTCATAACCCACTTGAATCTAATGTATGAAATATGGTATGTCAAGAGCTTTGTAATGTTTTGAACAACCAATAAAAAAGAAAAAAAGTGTATTATGATTGTCTCTGCTTAAAGCTACTTAAACAGGTAACAAAGCAAAGGGAGCACACTGAGTAAATTGAGTTATTCAAGTTTCAACTTGCTAGCACAAACCGTGTTTGACTTACAGTTCCAAATGCTTGAATCCATATAGGGGAAATGAAGTGAAACCTAAAAATTCAATGTGTTCCTGCAAACGACCACTTCAACCTATAAGAATGAAATTTGGGCAGCCAAGTACAATTACAAATACAAGTACAAATACTCACCTTTCCTGCCATGTATCAACACAATAGGGTGAAAAAATATTTGGTGAGATTCCATTAAACTCCAGAGATCTGTGGACGCTCTGTAAACGCTATCAAATGAAATTGTATTTTCCTTGCCTCTGCTTAGGGATACTTCAAAATGGAACAGAGCATAGATAGGGCACTGAGAACTACTTGAGTGAGTAAAGTTTCAACCAGCTAGAACAAACCGTGTTTGATTTACAGTTCCAAATGCATGTATCCATATCAGGAAAAATGAAGTGAAACCTAAAATTTCAAAGTGTTCCTGCCAACCAATGCTTCAACCTAGAAGGAGGAAAGTTGGGCAGCCAAGTGCAACTGGTATACTCATCTTTCCTGACAAGTATCAACAATATCGGGTGAAAAAATATTTACTGAGATTCTAGTAAATTCGGAGTTGTGTGGAAACTCTGAAAACTCATTTAAATGAAAGTGTATTTTCCTTGCCACTGCTTAGGGCTACTTAAACAGTGAACAGATCATAGAGAGTGCACAGAGAAATAACTGAGTGATTCACATTTCTCGCATGTAGCACAAAAACATGTTTGATTTAGAGTTTCAAATGTGTTTAACCCTCTAGGAGAAAACGAAGAAAAATATAACAATTCAAAGTGATCCTGCAAACTAAGCCTTCAACTTATAAGAAAACAATTGTGGCAGCCATATGCAAATGGCATACTCATCTTTCCTGCCAAGTATTAAAAGGTCAGGTGAAAAAATATTTGCTCAGTTTCCTGTAAACTCGGAGTTCTGTGGAAGCTCTGCAAATACTTTCAAATGAAATAATATTTTAATTGCCTTGGCTTAGGGCTACTTAAACAGGAACAAAGCATATAGAGCACACTGATAAATAATTGAGTGAGTCAAGTTTTAAGCAGCTAGCACAAACCATGTTTGATTTAGAGTTCCAAATGCATGTAACCCTATAGGAAAGAATGAAGTGAAACCTAAAAATTCAAAGTGTTTCTACCAAAGAACGCTTCCAACTAGAAGAGCGAAATTTGGGCAGCCAAGTGCAAATTTTATACTCATCATTCCTGCCAAGTCTCAACAAGATCAGGTAAAAAAAAAAAAAAAAAAAAAAAAAAAAAAAAAAAAAAAAACATTTGCTGAGATTCCAGTATACTCAAAGTTCTGTGGAAGATCTGCAAACGCTTTTAAATTAAACTCCTTCAAGTGAAAGTGTATTTTCCTTGCCTCTTCTTATGGCTACATCAACAGGGAACAAAGCATACAGAGCCCACTCAGAACTAATTAAGTGAGTAAAGTTTCAAGAAGCTGGCACAAACTGTTTGATTTGAAGTTCCAAATGAATGTATCCCTATAGGGAAAAGTGTTCCTGCCAACGATCACTTCAACCTAGAAGAAAGAAATTTGCACAGTCAAGTGCAGCTGATATACTCATCTTTCCATCCAAGTATCTAAAATATCAGAGTAAAATATGTTTGTTGAGATTCCAGTAAACTCAATGTTCTGTGGAAGCTCTGCAAACACTTTCAAATGAGAGAGTATATTCCTTGCCTCTTGTTAGGGCTACTTCAAAAGGGAAAGAAGTGTATAGATCACACTGAAAACTAATTGAGTGAGTCAAATTTCAGGAAGCCAGAAGAGACCATGTTTCATTTTGAGTTCCAATTGCATGTATCCCTATAGAGGAAAATTAACTAAAATCTAATAATTCAAAGTGTTCCTGCCATGAACATTTCAACGTAGAAGAAAAAAATTGGGGCAGCCAAGATCAAATGGTATACTCATTTTTGCTGCCACGTATCCACCAGATTGGGTGCAAAAATATTTGCTAATATTCCACTAAATTTGGAGTTCTGTAAAAGGTATGCAAAGGCTTACAAATGAAAGTGTATTTTCCTTGTCTATGCACATGGCTACTTTAACAGGGACGAAAACACAGAGAGCACACTGAGAACTAATTGATTAAGTCAAGTTTCAAGCAGCTAGCACAAACCAAGTTTGATTTAGAGTTTTGAAAGTATGTATCTCTTTACTGAAAACTAAGTGAAACGTAAAAATTCAAAGTGTTCCTGCCAACAAATGCTACAACCTAGAATAAAAAAAATTGGGGAACCAATTGAAACTTGTATACTCCTTGACTCAGCCAAGGGCTAAATCAACATGGTATCAAAGCATACAGAGTGCCCTGAGAACTAATTGAGTGAGTCAAGTTTCAAGCAGCTAGCACAAACTGTGTTTGATTTAGAGATCCAAAGCCTGTATGCCTGTAGTGGAAAACTAATTTAAACCTAAAAATTCAAAGTGTTCGTGCCTAAGAATGCTACAACCTAGAAGAACAAAGTTTGGGCAGCCAACTGATACTGGTATACTCATCTTTCCTGCCAAGTATCAACAAGTTCGGTTGAAAAAAAATTTTGCTGAGATTCCAGGAAACTCGGAGTTCTGTGGAAGCTCTGAAAAAGCTTTCAAATGAAAGTGTATTTTCATTGCCTCTGCATAGGGCTACATCCACAAGGAGCAAAGCATAGAGAGTGCACTGAGAACTAATTGATTGAGCCAAATTTCAAGCAGCTAGCACAAACCGTGTTTGATTTAGAGTTCCAAATGCCTGTATCTCTATAGGGGAAATTGAATTAAAACCTAAAAATTCAAAGTGTTTCTGCCAATTAACTCTTTAACCTAGAAGAACGAAGTTAGGGCAGCAAAGTGCAACAGGTATACTCCTCTTTACTACCAAGTATCAACAAGATCTGGTGAAAAAATATGTGCTCAGATTCCATTAAATCGGAATTCTGGGGAAGCTTTTCAAACGCTTTCAAATTAAGTGATTTTTTCTTGCATCTGCTTAGGGTTACTTCAACAGGCCAAAAAGCATAGAGTGTGCACTGAGAACTAATTGAGTGAGTCAAGTTTCAAACAGCAAGCATATATCATGGTTGATTGAGAGTTCCAAATGCATGTATCCCTATTGGGGAAAATTAAGGGAAACATAAAAATTCAAAGTGTTCCTGCCAACGAATGCTTCATCCTAGAAGAACGACGTTGGGGCAGCCAAGTGCAACTTGTACACACATCTTTCCTGCCACGTATGAAGAAGATCGGGTGAAAAAATATTTGCTGAGATCAAAGTAAACTCAGAGTCCTGTGGAAACTATGCAAACACTTTCAAATGAAATTGGATTTTCATTGCTTCTCCTTAGGGCTACTTCAACAGGGAACAAAGCATACAGAGCACACTGAGAACTAATAGAGTGAGTCAAGTTTCAAGTAGCTAACACAAACCATATTTTATTTAGAGTTCCAAATGCATGAAACTTTATATGGGGAAATGAAGAGAAACCTGTAAATTCAAAATGTTCCTACCATCAAACGCTTCAACCTAGAATAATGAATTATTGGCAGCCAAGTACAACTGGTATACTTATATTTCCTGCCAAGTATCAACAAGATTGAGTTAAAAAATATTTGCTGAGATTCCAGTAACTCAGAGATCTGTGTAAGCTCTGCAAATGCTGTAAAATGAAAGTGTATTTTCCTTGCCTCTGCTTAGGGCTATGTCAACAGGGATCAAAGAATAAAGAGTGCACTGAGAAATAGTTGAGTGAGTCCATTATTAAGCTGCTAGAAAAAAAAACAGTGTATCATTTAGAATATCAAATACAGATATCTTTATATTTCTCTATGCTTTGTTCCCTGAGGAAGGAGGCCTAAGAAGAGGCAAAAAAAAATATGCTTTCATTTGAAAGCATTTGCAGAGCTTCGAGAGACCTCTGATTTTACTGGAATCTCAAGAAACATTTTTTCACCCAATCTTGTTGATAAAAGTCAGGAAAGATGAGTATATCAATTGCACTTGGCTCCCCAAATTTTGTTCTTCTAGGTTGAAGCCTTCATTGGCAGGAACACTAGTCCTAATCCTAGCCTTCATTATAGCTCTAAACATAACCTAAACCCTAACCCTAACCCTGCCCTTATTTGACCCTAAAACTAATTGTAGGTCTAAACCTGAACCTAACCCTAAACAAAACCCTAACACTAACCTACCACTAAACTTATACCTAAACCTAATGGTATGAATAGCCCTAGACCGAAACCTAATCTTAAACCTACTCATAACTCATGCCCTAGACCCAAAGAAAAGCCTATATCTAGCTCTAACAATAACCCTTAGCCTAACCCAAACACTAATCCTTCCCCGAGACTTAACTCTAGTCCTAATTCTGGCTTTAAGCTTAACCATAACCCTAACCCGTACACTGAAACTGACAGCAACACTAACCCTAGCTTTAAACATCACCCTACCATTAACCTAACCCTAAAACTATACCTAGGCCTCTAATTAACCATAAACTAGCCCTAATTATAACACTAGTTTTTACATTAGCTATAGCCCTAACCTATCACAAAATAGCTCTAATCCAAGTCCTAACCTACTTTTATCTCTAAAGCTAACCCTAACTGCCACCCTATCCTTAACCCTAACCCCTAATCCAAAGCCTAACACTAGATCTAATCCTAACCATAACCCTAGTCCTAACCTTAGCTCTAACCCTATCCATTACTCAACACCTAACCCGAACAATAAACCTAACCCAATTGTTACACTTTTCCTAACCCTAATACTAATTTGAGCCCTAATGCCTCTAACCCTAACCTAATCCAAATCTTAATCTTGACCCTGACCATGACCCTAAAAATACCCCTAGCTATAAACATGAACCTAACCATAAAACTAACTCTTACAATAGACCTATACATAAACCTAACCCTAAAACTATCCCTAACCATAACCCTAGACTTGACTTTAGCCATAGCCATAATCCTATCCTAACCCTAACAAAAACCTATCCCTTATTTTATTCCTAAACATAGCCTTAATCATAACCCTAACCCTAACCCCAGGCCTAACCCTAACACTAACCATAGCCCTAATCTTAACCATAATTTAGCCCTTCCCTAACACTAGCCCTAATACCAACTGTAACTCTCATACTACTCCTATACCTAGTTCTAACCCTATCCTTTACCATAACCCTAATTCTAGCCCTAACCCTAGCCCTATTCTTAGCCCTAGTCCTAAAATAGATCTAACTTTGCTCTAAATCTAATCCTGACACTAATCCTAAACCTAAACTAACACTAGCACTAACCCTAATGCTAATCCTAAAACTAGCCCTAACACTAGCCCTAGCCCTAAAACAAAACCAAGCCATAGTGCTAACCCTAATCCTTAACCTAAACCAAACACTAATCCGAACTATAACCCTACCCCTAATTTGAGATTTAAGCACAACCCTAAAACTAACCCTGGCCATGTCTCTGACACTAACATTAACCCAGCTCTAAACATCACCCTAACCCTAAACCTAACAATAACACTAAACCAGGCCTAAACTTAACCTTAAAATTAGTCCTAGTTATAACCCTACTACTTTCTTTAGCTGTAACCCTAACCCTAGCACTAACTTAACCAAAAACCTAGCCTTATCCCGTGTCCTTACCCAAGCTTTAACCCTAACCCTAACTCTAAGCCTAGCCATAATGATTACCAGAACCCTATCCCTTACCATAGCCCAAACCCTATCCATTACCATAACCCTAACCCTAACCCTAATCATAAAATAAAACTAAACCTGACCTTATCCCTATTCCTATCCATATCCATTATCCAAAACCTAACCTGAACAATAAACCTAACCTAATCACTATCCTAACCCTAACACTAACACTAATTCAAGCCTTAACTGAAACCTCAACTTCTTCCAAACCCTAACCCAGATCTTGACCTAACAATGTCCCTAGAACTAATCCTGACTCTAACTCTAAACCTAACCTTTACACTAGACGTAGGTGTAATCCTAACCCTAAAAATATCTTTAACCATAATTCTAGACAGGTGCCGCGTCCGGCTAACGGGAACCTAGTCCGGCGAGGGAAGTCGAGTTTAAAAAATAATAAAAAAAAAAAATCACAGGACACCAAGGTTCTTCATCCAGGAGGAGGCATGTGTGCCCTTTATTATCAAAGTTTGTTCCCTTATATACTTTCTATAACTGCAGTGGAAATTTAGCCAAAACAGGGGAGCAATAACACCTGCTACTCTTGGGTTACTGTGACTATCCCTTATCAGGAAGCTCCGAGAAGGCCAAGATGTTCCCAAAAAGGCACATATGTCTGAGGCAGATAAACATGAAACCGCAAGCCTTCATCAGGACCCTGTGAGCTGGCCACTTTGACATGCAGAACAAGGAAATCGGGGCTGGGCCCCACGGGCCAGGGAAGGCCTGCTACCAGCAAGTCCCCTTTTGTTTTTTGCATGTCAAAGGGAATCAAGTAGCCCCTGTCTTAGGTCGTCCACTGCCCTTACAGTGCTTACCCGTCTCTGGGGAGGCCCCATTCCCCTGGCTTAGGTTGCAGTGCAAGCATGGAAGTTGCCCGTCACTGGGTACTACAAGATCAGCTCTTGTCCTACGTAAATGGACACTTTTTAGTTAGGATGTCATGACCAGCAGGACACAACTGCAGATCCCAGTCATCATCTTTGCCAGTGGGATAGCTATGACCAGGGAGCTTTCTGAATGTAAGGGTCTGGGATGACGGCACCAAGTTGGCAGGGTAATTAGGGACCTGGGCAAAAGCAGGCACATAGGAGGGCTTGGGTATTGGCTCCTGTCCAGTTACATCTCATCTCCGGGTGGGTCCTAAGTACACCTCGTGGGCGGAGTCATCCATCTTCAGGCGTTGGTAGTGAACCTGTATTGGCTTGGAGGTTAAAATGTTAATCTGGTCCTTAATGAAATGAGTTACCCTATTTGCAACACAAGGTCCCAAGGTTGCAATTAAAAGAAGACTCAGTAAGGGCCCCAGGAGGGGAAGAAGGTAGGGCAGGTACCCATTAATCCCAGTCCAAAGAGGGTTCTCAAATAATTCTTTTCTCCTTTTCTCTAGGTCTTCTTGAAGCTCCTTGATTTTAGTGCGAACTATGCCTGATTTATTGGCATAGAAGCAGCACCTTTCTCCCAAAGCTAAGCAAATCCCTCCCTGATTGGTGGTCAGCAGATCTAGGCCTCGCCTATTCTGAAGGACTACTCCTGCCAAAGAGTCAATTTAGTCTTGTAGGTCCCCAATAGTGCCACATAGGGTCTGCACATCATCTATAAGCTGCTGAGATAGACAGCGATAAGAATGTATCGCTGTACCCAGTCCAGCTGTGCCTGTGCCCACAGCAGCCGTTATCCCCAGTGAGGTGAGTAGCGGTAGAGCCTGTATAGCTTGCCTGTGTCTTCTCACTAGAGTCTAGGCTGGGGATGGGCAGGGGCTCATCCCCAGGAACAATGGTTATGTCAGGGAGGAGCAGGGCGAGAATGCAGACACCTGTCCAGTTTGCAGGGAGTCCAGGGAAGGCAGAATTTCCCCCACACATAAAAATAGTGCCATTAGGGGGACAGAGGGCTGGAGTGGGTGAGGAATAATTTTTACTGTTGAGCAATTTCCAAAGGAAGTAACTCCAACATCAACATCATAGGTGTTGTTTTGCATCATACTCAGGACACATTCTGTAAAAGTGCCCATAGGTTGGACCTTGAAAGGCAGCCCGGGCTGGCAGGTCTCATCATCAGATATGGTGGCATTGATAGGAACCGCCACGGGCATGACCACCCCTGTTGTCATGCAGAGCCAGCAGTCACTAGCAAGCGTGGGATCAGAGTTGTTAAGTAAGAAAAGGGTGGTTTTTAAGATATCCCACGTATTGGCATCCAGATCTGGGAGCTGAGACTTAGGCAGCACCAAGGGGTAGTATATGAGGTCAGGGACCTGTGGTTTCAAGAGCCTGATGATTTGAAAATGTTTAACAGAATCTGTGCCCCCCCATCAGAGATCCCTGTGGGGGCTTCAGTGGGCCAACAGGAGGACTTACCAACCTCACCCTGGCACCCAGCCAACCAGAATTTAGTTTCAACTCCCCCTTGGCCAAAAAGAAATGGAGTGAAGTGAAAAGTTACTCCCACGCCCTCCCCCGACCGGGTCTCAGTCAATCTGGCCTCAAAATACTGTCGTCCCTTGTGTACACAAATCGAGGCCATCTCATAGCAAGAGACATGAACTGCTGAAGTATAAATGCAAGATGTGGAGCAGTTACTGAGGGTTTTTTTGGGACCAGGGGGGTTAATCTTTGGTTTGTTCACGCATACCCACTTAGGGTGGTGAAATCCCCCAATTTGTTGATGAACTTCAGCCCGGAGGTAGGCTACCTTGGTTACACAATCGGCCGTCTGAATCCAGCTACTGGGGGCCTGATTCCAAATCCCTCCCCTGCACTTGCAGGGTGTCCCAAAAAGATGTTGATAGATATTACCTGGTGGGGAATCTAGCCCTCCATCTGCAGTCTTGAATGACAGGACCGTTATAAGGAAGATCCATCCCACAAAACTCATTCTGTCACTACTTTGGAGAAAAGAAAATGGCCGAATCTGAAGTCCCAGGGTCATTGGTCCTTCCCGAGTTTTCGTCCACCGGTCTCGTGCAGCGTTCCGGGACCCAAATGGGTTTTTCCGTCCCTGGAGGGAAGACACATACAGCTCCTCTCACTCTAGCCAAGAGCGGAGCAGGGGGTTGCCACTTTCCTGTAGATAGATCCTTCCACCTTATCTGTGCCTTTTGCATGGTGGGAGAGGAGAAGTGACGCTGCGCCACTGTACGGCCTTCAGCGTCTGTGAGCAAAAAATTTAAAGTGAACAGAGTTATATTTAACAGTGCATGTGGTCCCTGACAACTCTGGTATATCTCCCCCTCTTTTGTTTTTTGCAAAATAGGTTTTAAGATGTTGATGGGCCCGTTCTACAATGGCCTGTCCTTGGGGGTTATATGGGATTCCTGTTTTGTGTATAATATCCCACTGTGAGCAAAATTTTTGGAAGGTTTGACTAGTATAAGCTGGGCCATTATCTGTATTTATGCATCGAGGGGCTCCCATAAAGGAAAAAGGTTTTTACATAGTGCTGTATCACATCTTTAGCCTTTTCTCCTGAATGTAAAGTAGCAGAGATAAACCCAGAAAATGTGTCTATACTGACATGCACAAAGGACAACTTTTTAAAACTAGGAATATGACTTACATCAGTTTGCCAGATGTCATTTGGCTGAAGGCCCCTTGGGTTGACTCCCAGAGAAGAGGAATGGATAAAAGGTGCACAAGTAGGGCATAGGGAGACAATTTTTAAAGCTTGATCCCGGGAACATCCTGAGAGGAAGCGCAAAGTTTGTGCGTTTAGGTGAAATTTATTATGAAGCTGTAGGGCCTTATCATACTCAGTTATTGTATATACATGGGTAGTGGCATGTGTGACAGCGTCTGCCATGGCGTTGCCCCCCGCCAGAGGGCCTGGAAGACCAGAATGACTTCTAATGTGACCTATGAAGAGGGGATCTGCTCTAGCCTATATAAGAAGCTGTACTGTCTGTAGTTGGTCCATGATAGTGGATTGTTTTCCAATATAAAGTGCTGTCTGAATTGCGGAGGCGAGCCTGGTGATATAGAGACTGTCTGTGAAAACATTAAGGGGCACCAAGCTATAGGTCTGTAAGGCCAATATTAAGGCTGCAACCTCCGCTTTTTGGGCCGAACAATCGGCCACTCTCTTGCAGATGACCTGGGTCCCATCTGAAACGACAGCAAACCCATTTTTGGCCCCGTCAGTGAAGACGGTTTGTGCCCCCCGGGAGAGGATCCTTTTTTAGGATCTTTGGGAAAATTATTGGACATGTCTTTAGACTTTCAAGGAGCCTGCTTTTAGGATAGTGATTGTCAACCTGTCCCATGAAACTACAGAAGAAGAGGCACCAGAGATCATGTTCCTGTCTTAATTTAGAAAGAATGTCTTGATTATATGGTAATATGAGAACATCAAAGGTTATCCCAAACAAGGCATCTCCTAGATATTTTGCTTTCCAAACTAATTGTATTACCAGATCATGGAAAGGTATCAAGACCCGGGAGGGGGATGCAGGTAAGTGAACCCAATAAATAGGACCAGTCTGCCAAAACACTCCAGTCGGGGTGAGTTTTGATGGCAGAACAATGAATAACAAAGACTGGGAGTAGTCCACCTGCATTACGTGCATCTCTTGTAAGGCTGTCTCTATCAATCAAAGTGCCTTTAAGGCTTCTGCAGTAGGTTTTCACGGGGAGGTGGGTGAGGGGTCTCCTCTCAAAAGGTCATACAGGGGTTTAAGTTAGGATCTTTCTTCAAAGAAATAAACCACATTTTAATAGGTGTTTATCATGTCAAAATATGGACAAAATTTTAGCTCACATTAATATAGTTAAATTAGGAAGATAATCTGAAATACCCTTAAATTAATTATAGTCAGTTTAGTATATATAAACCTCTTTTTAATTGTTCTAACTTTTTACATCATCTGTTTAGATAACAATATAAAAATCTTTTTTACTTAGGAAAATGAATATAAAGACCTTGTTTTACCCAAAGATGATTTCCTTCCTCTTTTTAGGATCCATGTGTGCTTTCCCTTTGTTGAAGCATCCCTTTCTTTCAAAAAAAAAATTTTTATACTTTGGAACAATTTCTGAAAACCTTAGAATCTATAAACAAATTATTATACTTTGATAAGAAATATTAATGAAAATATAGTTAAAACCCTTAGATATTTTGTAGAAATAATTATAATAATTTATTATCTTATGAGTTTAAACAGTAACTTTGAGAATTAGAAACTACTTGATTGTATTTTCACTTAAAAGCAAATTTATAGTAAACACATTTATCTCAAATATCTGTAACTGAAAAGGCAGAGTATCTGATAAATGTAAATATGAAACATAAATTATGGGTTTCCTGTTGAAGAAACACAATTAGGCAAATATATATTAACTAATCAATTAGGCATGTGTTAATTAATTTATAGATTAACAAATATAGGGTATCTAAATATCTAATATATATATTAGATATATATATATATATATATATATATATATATATATATATATATATATATGAAGAATAAGAACATGACTTATAATTGTATTAACTTTATGTAACCACGTGGTCTTAAAATATTTGGATTCATCTTAATTTACTTTTAACTGGGAGTGCACTCTTCTATGTGATGTCACTTGATGTAACTGAAATAAGATCCTTGAGTATACATTTTTATTTTTATTGTTAGCAATGAGAATAAGGATTTTTTTTGGTCATCACAGGAACTTTGCCAGCTTGTTCCTGTGGCAAGCAAATGCATCCTCATAACCTCCAAAATTAAAAGTAAAATATAAAGAAGCATATTTGATATCTCTCATCAATAGAACATTATTTAGTAACACAACTATAGAGAAAAATCAGGTTATTTAACTTAGAATTGGTTAAACTTAGGACTGTAACATAGAAACCTGTGGAATTAAATTTTGTTTGTAAAAGATATCTTTTGTTAGCATTTACAGGTAGGCATTTTTTAAAAATACAGGCTCTGAGCAGCTCCGGTAGAAATCTGAAACACAGTAGTACATGTTAGTGGCTGGAAGGTGGGACTAGAAGTCCTGTCTGAGTGACTGTGGAAGAACCAATCAGAAGCCCACAAAAGTGTGGGAGGTGGGACCAGGAAGCTGCTCTTCCGGCCAGGCACCCCATGATTACCATGGTGATGCAAACAGCATGGAGTCTGCTGCTCATTTGGGGGGCAAAAGTTCCCCAAGTTTTCCTAGCCGATTGCATTTTGTTTGATTTTGTCTGCATTTTTTCCCTGCCTGGCCAAGATCTTACTGCGGTAGCAGCTTGTTCTGTCTCTGCAACCTGCGGTTGCAGCTGTACATCCTGCACTTCCTGGTGTTCCCTTGGGGAGTCTACAGATAGAAAGGGGTTGGTCCTTGGGAGGTGATGAAGTCGCCCACTCCCCGGGGCACCATTCCGTCCCTGGATTGCCCCATACACCTTGGCTTCCGGGGCCCAGGGCGGGCCCCTGTTCCCGTTTTGAGGGCAGCGGCCAGAATCTGTCTGGTAATATGAGCTCCATCGATATCCTTACAAGCTCGAATCATGTCATCAACACTCTTTGCTCTGGTAGATTTAATAGCATTTTGGCAATAGGAGTTTGCATTTTCAAAAGCCAGTTGCTTAATGACTGGCATGGCTTGTTCCAAGTTAGGGAATATTTTTCCTGCTATTGGCATTAATCGGGCTATGAAGTCAGAATAAGGCTCAGAGGGTCCTTGAGCAATTTTTGAAATTTTTGTTTCAGCATTTGAAATAGGTAGAGCCTTCCAAGCCTGAATGGCTGCTGTAGCTATCTGAGCATAGACCCCAGGATCATAATTAATTTGCTGAGTTATGATAGCATATTGTCCCAAGCCTGTTAACATTTCTAGGTTACGCTGTGGGAAGCCGGTGTCTTGATTGACTCAGGCTAGCTCGCGACACCTCTCTTGATTTTCACTTTTCCACAACAAAAAATCCCCTCTGGACAACACAGCCCTGCAAAGCTGTTGCCAGTCACTAGGTGTCAGCTGATTGGCAGAGAAAGACTCAAGGAGAGTCAATGTAAAGGGAGCATGGAGTCCGTAATTAGTAACTGCCTCCTTTAGTTGTTTAATATCCTTAAAGACTAAAGGAACATGCACTCTGGCCGGCTGTCCATCGGCATCCAGGTTTTCAATTACTGGAAAAGTTTGGGCCATCTTAGGCTGCCACTGAACACCCCCCCCACTTTCTGGGGTTGCCCTCATCCCAATCGGGGTTATAAGGAGGGAGTACAACAGCGATCGGGGTCGTAGGTGCTTTAAATCTTGACTTCCTTAATTGACCCTCCAGTTCCTCCTCCTGCCAGCTGTTACCACGGAGCCCAGTTAGTAACTCCGTTATCTTAAAAATGTAGTCAGCACTGTGAAGCCCAGCTCAAGACCAGAGGCCTTGTTTACATATTTTTGTGAAAAACTAGTAAGGGAGTGTCCAGCGCCTGGAGTGCTGATTTTTTCAGACAGTAGCCAAGTAAAACAGGGCAACATGAAAATAGGAAATTTATCTACATTGAACTTTTTTGTAGAGATTCTTTTGCTGAAAGTGCTAAAATCAGCCATGGTGAATATTCTGGAGAAGGTCAGTTAAGACTTTTCTGTGGGCCTGGTAGGGAGGGGGAAGATGAGAAGGCGGGGTTGAGAGCAGCTAGGGTGGATCTAAGAATGAAGAAGGAGATGTGAAAGAATAATGGGAAAGGGGTAAGGACTCTGCCATTTGTTCTTCCTGGACCTGATTAAGGGCCTGTTCGCATTCAGCAAGCTGCTCCTTAATCTTCACTTTATCAGTTAAAAGAGCATCCTTTACCAATCTCCATAGAGAGAAAGTAGCAATTGGGACTCTATCCGGACCCTGGTCTCTCAACAACTTTTGGAGATCCTGCTTTACAAATCCCAATCACTGTTATTGAGAAAGCCTCCTGTCAGAAACCAAGGACAAGCCTGGGCTATAGCTTCAAAGAATTCGGTTGCTGTCTTGGTTTTTATTCCTGTTCCTTGTTCGCTTAACAGTTCTTTAACTTCGTTGGCCAGACGAAGTTTCACTGTTGAGTTACCCATGGTATGTACCCTGTCTCTTTAAATTATCTTTGATCCAATCCTCCCCCTTCTCCCTTAGAAGGTGAGCCTCGTCCGCTTACCCCTGCTTTCCGGATCCCGGTGAGGACCTCCAGATGCCGCGTCCGGCTAACGGGAACTGAGTCCAGCGAGGGACGTCGAGGTTAAAAAATTTAAAAATAAAACCACAGGACACCAAGGTTCTTCATCCAGGAGGAGGCATGTGTGCCCTTTATTATCAAAGTTTGTTCCCTTATATACTTTCTATAACTGCAGTGGAAATTTAGCCAAAACAGGGGAGCAATAACACCTGCTACTCTTGGATTACTGTGACCGTCCCTTATCAGGAAGCTCCGAGAAGGCCAAGATGTTCCCAAAAAGGCACATATGTCTGAGGCAGATAAACATGAAACCGCAAGCCTTCATCAGGACCCTGTGAGCTGGCCACTTTGACATGCAGAACAAGGAATTCGGGGCTGGGCCCCAGGCGCCAGGGAAGGCCTGCTACCAGCAGACAGGAAATTAGTCCTAGCCCTAATTCTAGCCATAACCCTAAAACAAATCTTAGCCCATAGCCTAGCCAAAAACCTCACTTTTAGTCCTAAACCTAGCCTTAATGGTAACCTGATCCCTAATCATAGCCCTATCCCTAATATTAACCCTCACTCTAACCATAAACCTACATATAATCACATCCTTTTTCCAAACTCTAACCTTAACTCTAACCCTAATCCTCTCACTAAACCTAACTCTAGCCCTAACCATTGGCCTCACCTTAACACTAACCCAAGTTCTAATTCTAGCTCAAATTAATCTCTATCCTTAACCATATCCCTAAACCTAGACCTAAGACTAACTCTAACTCTTTCCTTAGCCCTATTTCTAGTTCTAGCCATATTTGTTACCATAACACTAGTACAAGCCCTAACCTTAGTTCTAACCCTAGCCCTAGATCTAACCCTAGATCTAAACATAACTCTAAATCTATCCCTAACCTTAAACCTAAACCTCACCCTACCACTAGACCTAATACTCTTTGGTAATCCTAAAACTATCCCTAACCCTAGCCTTAGCCCTAAAACAAAACCGAGCCATGGCCCTAACCCTAAATGTTAACCTAAACCAAATATTAACACTACACCTAGCTAAAAACACCTAGCTCTAATTGGAGTCCTACGCCTAACACTAACCCTGACCCTGACTTATATCCTAACACTAACTCTAGATCTAAATATCACACTAACTCTAAAGATAGTGCTAACACTAGACCTAGACAATATTATAGAGACAAAACACTAACCCTAAAATTAATCCTAATCATAACCCACATTCTTACATTAGCCATAGCCCTAACCCTAGCCCTAAACCTAACAGAAAAACTACCCCTAATCTGAGCGCTAACCCTAGATGTAACCCTAAACCTAAACCTAACCCTAACACTAACCCTAATCCTAGCCGTAACTCTAGCTCTAACTCTATCACTTACCCTAAGCCAAACCCTATTCATGATGCTAAACTTAGTCCTAATCCTAATCCTTAGCCTTACCCAAATCCAAGTCCTATTACAGTCCTAACCCTAGCCCTCATTCTACCTCTAACCCTAACCCAAATCCTAAACCTTTCACAAACCCTCAATCTTATCCTGACTCTAAACCTAACCCGAAACCTAAAACTAGCCCTACCAGTAACCTCATATGTAAACCTACACTAACACTAGCACTAGACATAAACCTAATCCTAAATCTAGCCATAACTCTAGCCATAGACCTAAAAAACTTAGTCCTAGCCCTAACAATAACTCTTAACATAAACCGAACATTAACATTACCCCTAGACATAACCCTAGTCCTAATTCTGGCTTTCATCCTAACTCTAACTCTAACGTGTACATTGAACCTGACACTAACACTAAACCAAGCTCTAAACCTGACCCTAACCCAAAACCTAAACCTAACACTAGACCTAGCCATAACTCTAACCCTAAAACTAGCCCTAATCAGAACCCTAGATCTTACACTACCCATAGCCCTAAGCCTGGGCCTAAACCTAACACAAAATCTAGCTCTAATTCGAGGCCTAAACCTACCCTAAGGATAACCCTAACCCTAAATGTAGCCCTAACCTTAAACCTTGCTTTACTCCTAACCCTATCACAAAGACTAACCCTTAGCCTAAATGTAACCTTAGCCCTATCCCTAACCATTAACATAACCCTTGCCCTAATCCTAACCTTAACCCTAGCTCTAACCCTAATCCTAAAGATAACCCTAACCCTATCCCTAACCCTAATCATAAACCTAAGCCTAGACCTAACCCTAAACCTAAAAGTTGCCATAGCCTTATCCCTAACTGAAACCCTAACCCTTACCCTAAACCAACACTAAACCTGGCCCTAAATCTAAACTTATCAATTACTTATAAATTAACTTATAAATTAACCCTAACCTTAACCCTAACCATAACCTTACATTTAACCAAATCCATTACCCTCACCCTAATCCTAACTCTAAACATAACCATAACCCTAACCCTAAACCTAACACTAAACCTAACACTAGACCTAGCCCTAATCCGAGCTTAAACCCTAACCCTTACCCTAACCCTAACCCTAGCCCTAGACCAACCATAACCTTAACTCTAGCCCTAACCCAAACACTACACCTAACCCTACTCCTAGCCTTAATTTATCCCTATTTCTAACCCTAACCCTAACCCTAGACATAAAACTAACCATTAGTTTCACACCAGATCTATCCCTAGTTCTAACTCTATTTATTACCATAACCCTAAACCTAGCCCTAACCTTAGTCTTAACCCTTTTCCTATCCTTAGCCCTAGCACTAACTCTAGAGTGAAACCTATCTGTAAATCTAACCCTAACCTGATGCCTTTGCCTAACCTTGAAACTAGCCCTAACCCTAATGCTAATTCTAAAAGTAGCCCTAACCCTAGCCCTAGCCCTATAACAAAACCAAGCCATACCCCTAACCCTAACCCCTAACCTATAACAAAACCTAACCCTACACGTAGCCCTAAACTTAGCCCTAATTAGAATCCTAACACAAAACCTAAACCTAACCATGACCCTGACTCATATCCAAACAGTAACCTTAGCTGTAAACATTGCCCTAACCTTAAAACTAACACAAAACTAGCTCTAGCCCTAAACTAATCCTAAAACTAACCCTAATCATAACCCTAGTTCTTAAATTAGCCATAACCCTAACACTAGCCTTAACCCTAATACAAACCTAGCTCTAATCTGAGTCCTAACCTGAGAATTAACCCTAAACCTAATCCTAAGCCTAGACCTAAACCTACACTTAACCCTAGCTCGTACCCTATCCCTTACCCTAAGACAAACCCTCACATTAATGCTAACCCTAGTTCTAAACCTAATCCTTAGCCTAACCCAATTTCTAACCCTATTAGTAGTCCTAGCATAGCCCCCATTCTAGCTCTAACCATAACCCAAATCCTAACCCTAACTCTGACCCTTATTCTGACCCTAAAACTAATCATAATTCTAAACCTGAACCTTACCCTAAACCAAACCATAACAGTAACCTTACATGTAACTTTATACCTAAACCTAATGCTATAGCAAGCTCTAGACCTAAACCTAATCCTAAATCTAGCCATAACTCTAGCCTTAGAACTAAATAAAAACCTAGATCTAGACTTAACAATAATCCTTAACCTAACCCAAACCCTATCTCTGTGCCTAGACCTAACCCTAGTCCTAATTTTGGCTTTAACCTTAAACACAACCTTAATCAGAACACTGACCCTGACACTAACATTAACCCTAGCTCTAAACAACACTCTAACACTAAAACTAACCCTGAAACTACACCTAGACCTAACACTAACCCTAAAACTAGCCCTAATCATAACATTAGCTCTTACATTAGCGATAGCACTAACATATCCAAAAACCTAGCCCTAATCCAAGCCCTACCCTAGCTTTAACCCTAAAGCTAAAACTAACCATAACCCTAGTCCTTATCATAACCCTAAGCCTAAACCAAGACCTAATCCTAACCATCACCCTGGCCCTAACCCTAGCTCTACCCCTATTCATTACCCTAATGGTAACTTTAACTCTCACGCTAACCCTATTGGAACACTAATCCTATCTGTAACATTAACCCAATCCATTAACCTACACCTAACCTGAACCCTAAATCTATCCTTATAGTTACCCTATCCCTAATCCTAATGCTAATTTGATCCCTAACCCTTAACCTTAACCTAACCCAAACCCTATCCCTGACCCTGACACTAATAATAACCCTAGCTCTAAACCTGACCCTAACAATAAACCTAATCCATACAATAGACCTAGACATAAACATAACCCTAAAACTATCCCTAACCATAACCCTACACCTGACATTAACCCTAGCTCTAATCCTAGCCCTAACCATAATACAAACTTAGCCCACAGCCTAGCAATGAACCTTGCTTTAATCATAACCCTAACCCAAACTCTAATCCTAACACTCTCCCTAGCCATAAAACTAGCTATAATCCCATCCCTTACCCTAAACTTAACCTTAAACCTAACCCTAGACCTAACCCTAGGCCTAATCCTAACACTAAACCTAGCCCCAATCCCAGCCCTAATGTAGCCCTAGCCCTAACCCTAGCCATAACACTAACTCTGAATTTTGCCCTAGCCCATACCTAGTTCTAACCCTACCCCTTATCATCACCCTAAACCTAGTCTTAAACTTAGTTCTAACACTAGCCCTATCCTTAGTTCTAGCTCAAACCCTAGATCTATACCTAACTTAAATCTAAACCTAACCCTAAGCCTAAAGCTAAAAATAACACTAGCCCTAAAACTAATGCTAATCCTAAAACTAGCCCTAACACTACCACTAGCCCTAAAACAAAACTGAGTCATAGCCCTAATCTAAACCTAAAGCTAAACTAAACCCTAACCCTACACCTAACCCTAACCCTATCCCTAATTCTAGACCTAACCCTAACCCGAAAACTAACCCTGACCCTGACTCTGACTCTAACACTAACCCTGGCTCTAAACATCATCATAAATGTAATCCTAACCCTAACACTAGACCTAGCCCTAACCCTAACACTATAACTATGACGAATCATAACCCTACTTTATACATTATCTCTAGAATTAACCTTGCCCTCAACTAACCCCAAACCTAGCCTTAATTCAATCCTAAACCTAGCTTTAACCCTATACTTGAATAAAACTCTAACCCAAACACTAGCCCTAATCCTATACATAACCCTAGCCCTAACCTTAGATCCAACTCTATCCATTATCCTAATGATAACCCTAACCTTTATGATAGCCCTAGCCCTAACCCTAACCCTATCCATTACACTAAAGCAAACTTAAATCCTAAACTTAACTCTGTCATTACCCAAATCCTAAACATAAAGCTAATTTGAACCCTAAACATAAACCCTAACTGAACCCAAACTCTAACTCTGACACTGATGCTAAAAATAACCCAAGATTTAAACCTGACTCTTAATCTAACCCTAACAATTACACTGGACCAAGCCATAAACTCAACACTAAATCAAGCTTTAATTGTATCCCTAGACCTGAAATTAGTCCTACCCCTAATACTATCCCTAACCCTAACAAAAAAACCTAGTCCTCATCCTAGCCCTAGACCTAGCCTTAATCATAACTCTAACCCTAACCCTAGGCCTAACCCTAATATTAACACTCGCCCTAACCCTAAACATAGATATAACCACATCCCTTACCCTAAACGTAATGCTAATGCTAACCCTAAACCTAGCCTTCACCCTCGCCCTATCCTTTGCCCTAGCACTAACTCTAGATAGAAACCTAACTCTAAATCTATCCCTAACTCTATGCCTAAGCCTAACCCTAAAACTAGCCCTAACCCTAATACTAATCCTAAAACTAGCCCTAACGCTAGCCCTAGCACTAACCCTAGCTGTAATTTACTCCTATCCATAACCCTAACCCTAACACTAGGCCTAAGACTAACTCACACTAGCCCTATCACTTGTTCTAAACCTATCCCTTACTGGAACTTTAACCCTAGCCATAACCCTAGTCCTAACCCTTTCCCTATCATTAGCCCTAAAACTAAACTTAGATCAAAATCTAACTCTAAATCTAACTCTAACCTGAAGCCTAAGCCTAACCCTAACACTAGCCCTAACCCTAACACTAATCCTAAAATTAGTCCTAACCCTAGCCCTAGCCCCAAAACAAAACTGAGCTATAGCTCTAACCCTAAACCTTAAACTAAACCAAACCCTAACCATACACCTACCCCTACCCATAGCCCTACTTCAAGTTTTAAGCCGAACCCTAAAACTAACCCTGACCCAGACTCTGACACTAAAAATAATCCTAGCTCTAAACATCACCCTAACACTACAACTAATGCTAACACTAAACCTAACCCTAATCTTAAACCTAAATTAGTCTTAATTACAATTAGTCTTAATTGTAACCCTAGTACTCAAATTAGCCATAACCCTAACCCTAGCACTAATTTAACCCAAACCTAGCCCTAATCCGAGGCCTTACATGAGTTTTAACCCTAACCCTAACACAAAACCTAGCCCTAATAATAACCATAACCCTACCTCTAACCCTAGCTCTAGCCCTATTAATTACCATAACCATAACCCTAACCCTAATGCTAACCCTAGGCCTAAACCTAAAGGTATCTCTACTCTTATCCCTATATATTACCATAAACCAAACATGAACCCTATCATGTTAGCCCATCATTACCCTAACCCTAACTCTAATGATAATTTAATATCTAAATTTAAACCTTAAACTATCCCAAACCCTAACTCAGACCTTCACCTTAATAATACCCCTAACCATAAACCTGACCCTAACCCTAAACCTAACCCTTATACTAGACATAGCCATAATCCTAACCCTAAAAATATCTTTAAACATAATTCTAGACCTGAAATGAGCTGTACTTCTAATCCTAGCCCAAACCATACAACAAAATCTAGCCTTTAAGCTGGCCCTAAACCTAGTTTTAGTCATAACCTTAATCCTAACCATAGTCCTAACCCTAATTCTACACATTATCCTACCTCTAAACCTAGCTATAACACAATTCCTTACCCTAAACTTAATCCTACATCTAACCCTAACTCTATACTTAAGCTGAACACTAACCCTGACCCTTATCCTAGCCCAAATTTAGCACTATCACTAACCCTTACCCTAATCTTAGCCCTAAGACTAACTCTCTCACACTAGCCCTATCCCTAGTTGTAACCCTATTCCTTACCATAACCCTAATCCTAGCCATAACCCTAGCCATATCTTTAGTCTAGCCCAAACCCTGGATCTTACCATAACTCTATATCTAACCCTAACACTAATCCTAAACCTAATACTAACACTAACACTAACCCTGAAGCTAATCATAAAACTATCCCTAACCCTAACCCTAAAAGTAAAACAAAACCAAGAAATAGCCCTAACAATAAACCTTAACTTAAATCAAACCCTAACACTAAATCTAGACCTAACCCTAGCCTTAATTCAAGTCCTAACCCTAACCTGAAACTAACACTGACCTGACTCATCCTAAACTCACCCTAGCTCTAAACACCATCCAAAACTTAAACCAAAACCTAACAGTAACACTAGCCCTTATTTGAGTCCTAACACTAATCCTGACCCTGACTCATATCCTAACACTAATTATAGCTCTAAATATCAACCTAATCTTAATCCTAACCCTAACCCTAGAACTACCCCTATCCCTAACCCTAAAACTAAACCTAATTGTAACCCTAGTTCTTACATTAGCGATCTCCCTAACCCTAGCCCTAACCCTAACACAAAATCTAGCCCGATTCTGAGCCCTAAACCTAGCTTTAATCCTAAACCTACCCTAACTCTAGCCCTAACCCGAGCTCTAAAACTATCCCTTACCCTAAGAGAAATCCTAACCTTAATGGTAAATCTAGACCTATCACTAATCCTTAGGCTAACCAAAATCCTAACTCCATTAATAGTCCTGACCCTAGCCCTCATTCTATGTCTAATCCTATCCCAAATTCTAATGATAATGCTGACACTTATTCTGAGCCTAACACTAACACTAGGTCTAAATCTGACCCTAAACCTAGACCAAATCCTAACATTGGCCCTACCAGTAAACTTTTTTCCTAAAGCTAACCCTAACACTAGACTTAGATTAAAATCTAATCCTAAATCTAGTCTTAACTCTAGCCCTATACCTAAACACAAACCTAGTCCTAGCCCTAACAATAATCCTTACCTGAATCCAACACTAACTCTGCCCCTACACCTAAACCTAGTCCTAATTCTGGCTGTAACAATAAATCTAACTGTAACCCAAACACTGACCCTGCCTTTAACAATAAACCTACCTCTAAACCTGACCCTTACTGAAAATCTATATCTAAAACTAGACCTAGCCATTACCCTAACCCTAAAACTAGCCCTAATTATAACCCTAGATCTTACATTATCCACAGCCCTAACCCTAGGCCTAAACCTAACACAAAACCTAGAGTTAATCCTAGGCCTAACCCTAGCCCTAACCCTAACTGAAACCTCACCTTAGTTCTAACCCTATCTCAAAGCCTAACCCTTACTCTAAACATAAACCTAGAATTATCCTAAAATCTATCCCTAACACTAGCCCTAATCCTAAACTTAACCCTAGATCTAACCCTAGCTCTAAACCTTTCCATTACTCTAAACCCAACTCTAACCCTATTGGTAACTCTAGCCTTAAACCCACATCTAAACAGAAAACTAACCCCAGACTTAACCCTAAATCTAACACTTGCTATAGCCCTAACCATAGCTCAACTCTTAACTCTTAATATAAAACTAAACATAACCACGGCCCTAACCCTAGCCCTAAACTTAAATGTAACCCTAACACTAATGCTAAAACTACATCTAACCATATTATTACCCTAAACCTATCTCTAAAACTAATGATAAACCTAGCCCTATCCTTAACCATAACCCTAAATCTACCATAATCCTAACCCTAGACCTAACTCTGAACCTAACCCTTGCTCTAGACCTAACCATAGCTCAGAACCTAACCCTTACCCATAACATAACCTTAATCCTAACCCTAGTTCTAACCTTCACCCTAACCCTAATCAAGACATAATCCTAACCATAACTCTAGCCCTAAACTTAACTCCAACTGTACCCATTACCCAAAATATAACCCTTACCCTAATGCTAACCCTAGGCTTAACCCTAACTCTATTGCTAACCCCAACACTATCAATTAACCTAAACCTAACCTGAACCCTAAACATAACCCTATCAATACTCTAAACCTAACCCTAAAGCTAATTAGAGTCCCTAACCCTAAACACAAGCCTAAAACAAACCCTAAACCTGACCCTGATGCTAATAATTTCCCTAGCTCTAAACCTGACCCTTACCCTAAACCTAACACTTACACTAGACTTAGCCAAAAACCTAACCCTAAAACTAACCCTAAATGTTACCCTAGACCTGATATTAGACCTACACATAATCTTAACCCTAACCCTAACACAAATCCTAGCCCTTATCCTAGCCCTAAAAATATTCTTAATCATAACGCTAACCCTAAGCCTAGGCCTAATGCTAACACTAAACCTAGCCCTAATATTAGCTCTAATTTAGTCCTATCCCTAACTCTAACTCTAAATCTAGCTCTAAGACTAAGTTTAACTCTTACCCTAGCCCTAAAACTAGTTCTAACCCTAACCCTTAACAGAACCCTAATCCTAGACCTAACTCTAGGCCTAACCCTAGACCTTTCCTTAGCCCTTGCCCTAAACCTAGATCTAAATCTAACTCTAAATGTAATCCTAACCCTAGGCCTTAGCTTAAACCTAATACTAGCCCTAACACCCTAACCCTAACACTATTCCTAAAACTAGTCCTAACTCTAGCCCTAGCTCTAATACAAAACAGAGCCATAGCCCTAACCCTAAACCTTAACCTAGACCAAACCAAAACCTGACACGTAGCCCTAACCCTAGCCCTAATTCAAGTTTTAAGCCGAACTCTAAAACTAATCCTGACCCAGATTCTGACTCTAAAACTAACCGTAGCTTTAAACATCAACCTAACCCTAAACCTAACACTAGACCTAGCCCTAGCCCTAACCCTAAAACTTGCCCCAATTGTAACCCTAGTACTTACATTAGCTGTAACCCTAATCCTAGCCCTAACCTTAACCCAAAACCTAGCCCTAATCCTAGCCCTAAACCAAGCTTTAACCATACTTCTAACCTTAACACTAAACCTAGCACTAATCATAACCATAACCCTAGCCCTAACCCTAGCTCTAACCCTATCCATTATCCTAACCCTAACCCTAACCCTAACCCTAATGCTAACCCTATGCCTAAACCTAACTGTATCCCTATCCCTAACCCTATCCATTACTCTAAACATAACTCGAAACCTAAACATAACCCTATAATTACTCTAATACTAACCTTATGCTAATTTGAGCCCAAAATTTAAACCTTAACCTATCCTAAACACTAATTATGACCCTGATTCTAATAATAATCTTAGCTGTAAAGCTGAACCTAACAATAAACCTAACCCTTACACTAGACGTAGCCATAAACCTAACCCTAAAACTATTTTTAACTGAAACGCTGGACCTGAAATTAGCCGTAACCCTAATCGTAGCCCTAAATCTAGCCTTAATTGTTACCCAAACCATAATCTGAGTTTTAACCCTAATTCTAACCTTCATCTTAGCCCTAAACCTAGCTATAATCCCATCCCTTACCCTAAACCTTTCCATTACCTTAAACCTAACCATAACCCGAAACCTAACCAGAGGCCTAACATTAACAATAAGCCTAGCACTAATCCTAGCCCTAATTTAATTTTATCCTAACTGTAACCCTAGCCCAAAGACTAACTCTAAATCTTACCCTACCCCTATCCTTAGTTCGATCCTTAGCCCTAGCTCTAAATCTAACTCTAAATTTAACCGTAACCATAGCCTAAACCAAACCCTAATATACTCCTCACAAAAATGCTAATTCTAAAACTTGTGCTAACCCTAGCCCTAGACATAAAACAAAACCAAGACATTGCCCTAACCCTAACCCTAACCCTTAACCTAAAGCAAACCCTAACCCTAACCTAGACCTAACCCTAACTCTAAAACTAACCCTGACCCTAACACTAATCCTAGTTCTAAACATCACCCTAACCTTAAATTAACCCTAACACTAGACCTAGCCTTGACTCTAACCCTAAAACTATCCCTAATCATAATCCTGGTTCGTATATTAGTCATTGCCATAACCCTAGCTGTACCCCTAACACAAATCCTACCCTAATCCAAGCCCTAACTATAGCTTTAACACTAATCTTTTTTTAAGAGTTTATTTATTTTTCCTTTTTTATTGGTTGTTCAAAACATTACAAAGCTATTGACATATCATATTTCATACATTATATTCAAGTGGGTTAGGAACTCCCATTTTTACCCCAAATACAGATTGTAGAATCACATCAGTTACACATCCTTTCCATTACCCTAAGCCAAACCCTAACCCAAATGCTAAACCTAGGCTATCCCTAATCCTTAGCCTAACTTCAACTCTAACCCTATTACTAGTCTTAACCCTAACCCTAATTCTAGCTCTAACCCTAACCCTAACCCTGACCCTTATTATTACCCTAACAATAAACCTAGGTCTAAACCTGACCTATCCCTAAACCAAACCCTAACACTAGAAAAACAGGTAACCCTATACCTAAACCTAAGCCTAATGCTAGACCTAGATTCAAAGCTAATCCTAAAATAGCTATAACTATAGCCCTAGACATAAAGAAAAACCTATTTCTAGCCCTAAAAATAACCCCTAAGCTAAAACAAACACTTACCCTACCCCTAGACCTAACACTAGTCCTAATTATTGCTCTAATCCTAATCCTACCCCTATCCTGATCACTGACCCTGACCCTAACAATATATCTAGCTCTGAACCTGACCCTAAACCAAAACCTAGACCTAACTCTAGACCCAGCCATAACCCTAAATCTAAAACTAGCCCTACATTACCCACATCCCTAACCCTAGCACTAAAACCAGCACGAAAACCTAGTCCTAATTCTAGGCTTAAAGTTAGCCCTAAGCATAATCCTAATGCTAACCCTTGCCATAACACTAACCCTAACATTCACCCTTGCCTTAGAACTAACCCTAACTCAAAGCCAAACCCTTACAGTAAACATAACCCTAGCCCTATCCTAAACCCTAACTCTAACCCTAGATCTTATCCTAACCTTAACTATCCCAAAATTTAACTCTAACCCTATCCATTACCCTAACCCTTTCGCTAACCCTAATTATAAACCTATCCCTAACACTAAACCTAACCCTAAACATAAACGTAACCCTAGACCTAACCCTAAACCTAACCCTCACCATAGCCCTTACCCTAGCTGTAACATTAAGCCTTACACTAAACCTAATCCTAACAGTACCCCTACCCATACACTAACCCCAACTCTAACCCTCTCTAACATTATCCATTACCCTAAACCTAACCTTAATGAAAACCCTAGCTTTAATCCTAACCCTAAACCAAACCCTAACCATAAACATAACCCTAAACCTAACTTAAGCCTAACCATCGCCATAACCTTAACCCTAGCTGAAACAGTAACCCTTGCCCTAACCCTAACACTTACCCTAAACCAAACCCTAGCCCTATCCCTAAATCTAACTCTAATACTAGACCTAATTCAAACCATAACCTAGCCCTAACCTGAGCTCTAAACCTATCCATTACACTAAACAACCCTAACCCTAATGCTAACCCTAACCCTATCACCAAACCTAACCCATGCATTATCCTAAACCTTAACTGAAACCTAAACCTAACCCTATCCATTACCCTAACCATGAGCCTAACCTAACACCAATTCAAACTCTAAACCTAAACTTTAACCTAAACCAAATGCTAACCCTGACCCTAACCCTAATAATACCCCTAGCTCTAAACCTGACCCTTACTCTAAATGTAACCCTTTCATTAGATGTAGCCATAACCTAACTCTAAACTATCCCTATCCAGAACACTGACCCTGAAACTAACACTAAACCTAGCTCTAAACCTGACCCTAACCCAAAACATAAACCTAACACAAGACCTAGCAATAATCCTAACCCTAAAACTAGCTCTAATCAGAACCCTAGATCTTACATTTTCCATAGCCCTAATCCTTGGACCAAACCTTACACAAAACCTAGTCCTAATCTGAGGCCTAAACCTACCATAAGCATAAACCTAATCCTAAACATAGCCCTAACTCTAACCCTCACCTTACACTTAACCCTATCTCAAAGCCTAACCCTTAGCCTAAACATAACCCTAGCCCTAGCCCTAAACATAAACCTAACTCTAGCCCTAACACTAACCTTAACCCTACCTCTAAACCTAGCCATTACCCTAACCCTAACACTAACTATAATGATAACCCTAGCTCTAAATCTAACCCTAACCCCAACCCTAATTATAAACCTAACTCTTGACCTAACCCTAAATGTAACCCTTGTCATAGCCTTAACCCTAACTCAAACCCTAACCCTTACCTTGAACCCAATACTAAACCTAGCCATAAACCTAGTTTTAACCCTAAACCTAACCTAAACCCTAACCTTAATCTGACATCTAACCCAATCCATTATCCTAAACATAAACATAAACCTAATGAAAACCCTAGCCCTAATACTAACCCTAACCATAACCATAATAATAACCAGAACCCTGAACTTAACATTAAACCTAACACTCGCCCTAGCCCTAACCCTAGTTTGAACCCTAACCCTTACCCTAATTCTAACCCTAGCCCTAGCCCTAACACTAACCATAACTCTAGCCCTAACCCTAACACTAACACTAAATCTAGAAAAATCCTATCCCTAATTTAGCCCTATTCCTAACCCTAATCCTAGACTTAAGACTAACTACAACTCCCATGCCAGATCTATCTCTAGTTCTCACCCTATCATTTGCTGTAAACTTAACCCTAGCCCTAAGGCTAGTCATAAACTTTGCCTTATCCTTAGCTGTAGCACTAACCCTTCATTGAAACCTAACTCTAAATCTAACCCTAACCTGAAGCCTAAGAAAAATCTGAAACCAGCTCTAACCCTAATGCTAATCCTAAAATTAATCCTAACCCTAGCCCTAGCACCTTAACAAAACCAAGCCATAACCCTAATCCTAACCCTTCATTTAAACCAAACCCTAACCCTACACATAGTCCTAACCCTAGCCCTAATTTGATTCCTAACTCTAAGCCTGAAACTGACCATGACTCATAACCTAAAACTAACCCTAGCTCAATACATTACCCTATCATTAACCTAACTCTAACACTAGACCTAGCCCTTAACCTAACCCTAAAACTAACCCTAAATATAAACCTAGATCCTACATTAGCCATAACCCTAACAGTAGTACTAACCCTAATACAAAACTAGCTCTCATTCAAGCCCGAACCCGAGATTTAACCCTAAATTGAATCTTAAATTTAACCCTAACCCTAGCCCTAACCCCAGCTCTTACCCCATCCCTTACTCTAAGCCAAACCCTCACTCTAAAGCTAACCATAGTCCTAATCCTAATCCTTAGCCTAACCCATACCCTAACCCTATTACCAGTCCTAACCCTAACTCTCATTCTAATTTTAACCATAACCCAAACCCTGACCCTAACCCTGACCTTATTCTGACCCTAAAACTAATTGTAGGTTTAAACCTGAACCCAACCCTAAACTGACCCTAACATTAGCCCTACTGGTAAACTTATACCTAAACCTAACCCTAATACTAGCCCTAGACCTAAACCTAATTCTAAATCTAGCCATAACTCTAGTCCTAGACCTAAAGAAAAAATTAGACATAGCCTTAACAATAAATCTTAACCTAACCCATTCATGAACTCTACCCCTAGACATAACCCTAGTCCTAATTCTGTGTTTAATCCTAACCATATCTTAATCAGAGCACTGACCATGACACTACTATCTCTAAAACATCACCCTAACCATAAAACTAACCCTAAAACTACACCTATCCCTAACTAATGTTAATACCCTAAAACTATCCCTAATCATAATACTAGATTTTACATAATTCATAGCCCTAATCTATCCAAAAACCTATCCTTAATCCAAGCCCTACCCTAGCTTTAACCCTAAAGTTAACCCTAACAATAACCTAGCCCTAACCCTAACCCTAAGCCTAAACCTAGGTCTAATCCTAACCATAACCATAGGCATATCCCTAGCTCTAACCCTATTCACCACCATAATTACAACCCTAACTTTTTATGCTATCCCTGGGTGAAACCCAAATCTTATCCCTAACCTTAACCATATTCATTAACCTACACCTAACCTGAACCCTAAACCTAACCCTATCATTACCCTATTCTTAAACCTAAAGATAATTTCAGCTCTAACCCTAAACCTTAACATAAACAAGCCCTAACCCAGACCATGACCCTAAAATACTCCTAGTCTAAACCTGACCCTAACAATAAAACTAACCTTTACAATAGACCTAGACATAAAATTAACCGAAAACTATCCCTCACCATACCCTAGACCTGACATTAGCCCTAACTCTAATCCTAGCCCTAACCTTAACACAAACCTTAGCCCACGTCCTAGACATAAACCTTGCCTTAATCAAAATCCTAACCCTAACCCTAACCATCACCCTAGCCTTAAAATTAGCTATAATCCCATCCCTTACCCTAAACCTAAACCTAAACCTAACCCAAACACTAACACTAACCCTAGAACTAACCCAAACACTAACCCTAGCCCTAATCCCAGCCCCAATTTAGCCCTATCCCTAACTCTAAACCTAACTCTGACTCATAACCTCACACTAACCTTCACTCTAAACATTAGAGCTAACACTAACACTACCCCAAGGACTAACTATAACTCTCACCCTAACCCTAGCTCACAGACTAACTCTAACTCTTGTCCTAGCTCTATACCTAGTACTAACCCTATACTTTACCATAACACTAAACCTAGCCCTAAATTTAGTTCTAATGCTATCCCTATCCTTAGTCCTAGCTCAAACCCTAGATCTAATTCTAAATCTAACCCTAACTTAAGCCTAAAGCTCATATTAACACTAGCCCTAATCCTAATGCTAATCTTAAAACTAGCCCTAACACTACCCCTAGCCTAAAAGAAAACTGAGTAATAGCCCAAACCCTGACCTTTAACCTAAACCAAACTCTAAGCCTACACCTAGCCCTAACCCTATCACTAATTCTAGTCCTAACCCTAACAGGAAAACTAACCCTGACCCTGACTCTTACCCTAACATTAATACTCTAAACACCATCTTAACCAAAAACTTAAACCTAACACTAGAACTAGCCCTAAACTTAACCTTATAACTAACACTAATCATAACCCTACTTCATACATTATCCATAGCCTTAACCCTAGCCCTAACCTAACACAAAACCTAGCCTTAATCCGAATCCTAAACCTAGCATTAACCCTAAACTTAAACCTAACCCTAACCCAAAGACTAGGCCTAATCCTATACATAACCCTAGCCCTAACCTTAGGTCTAACACTATCCATTACCCTAACAATAACACTAAACCTTATGCTAACCTTAGGCCTAACCCTAACACTATTCATTACATTAAACCAAAAATAAAACCTAAATCTAACCCTGTCATTACCCTAAACTTAAACCCTAACCTAGCCCAAACTCTAACACTTACCCTGATCTTAAAAATAAACCTAGATCTAAACCTGACCCTTACTCTAAACTTAACCCTTACACTAGGCCAAGCCATAAACCTAACACTAAATTTATTCCTAAATGAAACTCTTGACCTGATATTAGCCCCAGCCCTAATACTATCCCTAACCCTAACACAAACCCTAGTTCTCATCCAAGCCCTAGACCTAGCCTTAATCATAACCCTAACCCAAACCCTAGCCCTAACCCTAATATTAATCATTGCTCTAGCCTTAAACCTAGCAATAACAACATCCCTTACCCTAAACGTAACCCTAACTCTAACCCTAACCCTAGTCGTCACCCTTGCCCTATCCTTAGGCCTAGCACTAACCCTAGATTGAAACCTAACTCTAAATCTTACCCTAACTCGATTCCTAATCCTAACCCTAAAACTAGCCCTAACCCTAATGCTAATTCTAAAACTAACTCTAACCCTAATGCCAATTCTAAAACTAGCCCTAACCCTAGCCCTAACACTAACTCTAGCTGTAATTTAGCCCTAGCACTAACCCTAGCTCTAACCCTAGACCTAAGATTAACCCTAGCTCTCACACCAGCCCATTCACTCTTCTAACCCTATCCTTTACTGTAACCCTAACCCTAGCCCTAATCCTAGTCCTAAACCTTGCCCTATCTTTATCCCTAGAATTAAACATAGATCAAAAAACCTAACTCTAAATATAACCCTAAATCGAAGACTTAGCATAAGACTAACACTAGCCCTAACATGAACACTAATCCTAAAACTTTCCCTAATCCTAAACGAAGCCCTAAAACCAAACTGACCCATAGCTCTAATCCTAATCTTTAACTTAAACAAAGCCATAACCATACACCTAGCCTTAACCCAAGCCATAAATCTAATTTAAAGCCAAATCATAAAACAAATCCGGACCATGAATCTGACCATTACACTAACCCTAGCTCTAAACACTACCTTACCCTAAACCTAAACCTAACATTAAACATAGCCCTAAAACCCTAAAACTAGCCCTAATCATAACCCTAGTACTTACATTATCCGTAATCCTAACCCTAGCCCTAACTTAACCCAAAACCAAGACCTAATCTGAGCCTTAAACCTAGCTTTAACCCTAAACCTAACTCCAACGCTAGGCCTAATTGTGCCCACAACCCTAGCTCTAAACCAATCTCTAACTTTGTCCATTACCATAACCATAACCCAAATCCTAATGCTAACCCTATGCCTAAACCTAACCCTATACCTAATCCTAACCCGATCCATTACCCAAAACCTAAACTGAACCCTAAATATAAAACTGTCATTACCCTAACCCTAACCCTAGCACTAATTTGAGCTCTAATTTTAAACCTTAACCTATGCCAAACCATAGCCCATACCTTGACCCTAATAACACCCCTAGCTCTAAACCTGATCCTAACCCTAAACCTAACCCGTTCACTAGACATAGCCATAATCCTTACCCTAAAACTATCTTTAACTATAATTCTGGACATGAAATTTTCCCTAGCCCTAATAGTAGCCCTAAAACTAAAACAAACACTAGCCCTAACCCTAGCCCTAAACCTAGCCTTAATCATAACCCTAATCCTAACCCTAGCTCTAGCCCAAACCCTAATTTAAACCCTCACCCAACTTCTAAACCTAGCTCTAACACCATTTCTTACCTTAAACTTAACCCTAATTCTAACCCTAACCCTAAGCTTAAGCAGAACACTAACCCTAGCCCTACTCTTAGTACAAATTTAGCCTTATCTCAAACCCCTAACCCTAACCCTAGCCCTAAGAATAACTCTCTCTCGCCTTAGCCCTATTCCTAGTTCTAATCCTATTGCTTACCGTAACCCTATCCCTAGTCATAACCCTTGCCTTATCCTTAGTCCTAGCCCTAACCATTGATTTAACTCCAAATTTAACCCTAACTCCAAATCTAATCCTAAATCTAAGCCTAAGCTTAACACTAAAACTAGCCGTAACCCTAATGCTAATCATAAAACAAGCCCTAACCCTAATCCTAGGACTAAAACAAAACTGAGCAATAGCCCAAAACCTAAACCTTGACTTAAAACAAATCCTAACACTACACTTAGATCTAATCCTATCCTTAATTTGAGTCCTAACCCTAACCTTAAAACAAACCCGTACTCATATCCTAACACTCATCCTAGCTCTAGACACCACCCTCACTTAAACCAAACCCTAACAATAACCCTAGCCATATAATGAGTTCTAACCCTAACCCTAAAACTAACCCTGACCCTGACTCCTATCCTAACATGAAACCAAGCTCTAATATCACCCTACACTTAAACCTAACCCTAGCATTAAACCTACCCATACCCCAATCCTAAAACTAACCCTAATGTTACCCCGAGTTCTTTCATGAGCTGTTACCCTAACCCTAGCCCTAACCCTAACACAAAAAAGCCCTAATGTCCTAATGTGAGCTCTAAACCTAGCCTTAACCCTTAATCAAACCCTAACTATTTCCCTAACCCTAGCTCTATCAATCCCTTACCTTAAGCAAAATTCTAAATGTAAGGGTAACCCTAGATCTATCCCTAATCCATAGGCTAACCAAAACCCTAACCCTATTAATAATCCTAGCCCTAAACCTCATTTTAACTATAATCCTATCCCAAACCCTAATGCTAACCCTGACTCTTATTCTGACCCTAACACTAACCCTAGGTCTAAAACTGACCCTAACACTAGACCAAACACTAACACTATCCCTAGACCTAAACCAAATCATAAGTCTAGCCTTAACTCTAGCCCTAGTCATAAACATAAACCTAGTCCTATCCCTAACAATAATCCTTAACCTAATTCAAACACTAATCCTGCCCATAAACCTAAACCTAGTCCTAATTATGGCTGTAACCCTAATTCTATCTCTAACCCAAACACTGGCCCTGCCTTTAGAGTAAACCTATCTCTAAATCTAAACCTACCTGAAAATCTAAACCTAACACTAGACCTAGGCATAACCCTAACCCTACAACTAGCCCTCAACATAACCCTTGCTCTTACATTACCCATAGCCCTAACCCTAGGACTAAATCTAACACAAAACCTAGAGCTAATCCTAGGCCTAAGCCAAGCCTTAAGCATAAAATAAACCTGAGGGAAAAAATGAGTATATCAGTTGCACTTGGTTGCCCAAATTTCGTTCTTCTAGGTTCAAGGGTTCATTGGCAGGAACACTTTGAAATTTTAGGTTTCACTTGGTTTTCCCATATAGGGATACACGCTTTTGGAACTCTAAATCAAACATGGTTTGTGATAGCAGATTGAATATTGACTCACTCAATTAGTTCTCAGTGCACTGTCTATGCTTTGTTCCCTGTTAACATAGCCGTAAGAAGAAGCAAGAAAATTACACTTTCATTTGAAAGTGTTTGCAGAGCTTCCACGGAACTACGAGTTTACTGGAATCCCACCAAATATTTTTTCAAACGATCTTGTTGATACTTGCCAGGAAAAATGAGTATACTAGTTGCACTTGGCTGCCCAAATTCTGTTCTTTTAATTTGTTGAGTTTGTTAGCAGGAACACATTGAATTTTTAGGTTTCACTTCATTTTCCCCTATAGGGATACATGCACTTGGAACTCTAAATCAAACATGGTTTGTGTGAGCTCCTTGAAGCCTGATTCACTCAATTAGTGTTCAGTGCTCTCCCTATGCTTTGTTCACTGTTGAAGTTGCCCTAAGTAGAGGCAAGCAAAATATACTTTCTTTTGAAGCTGTTTACAGAGTTTTCACTGAACTCTTGAGTTTACTGGAATCTCAGAAAATATTTTTTCACCTGAGCTTGTTAATACTTGACAGGAAGATGAGTATACCAGTTGTACTTGGCTGCCCACATTTTGTTCTTCTAGGTTGAAGCTTTGGTTGGCAGGAACACATTAAATTTCTATGTTTCACTTCATGTTCCCCAATAGGGATACATGCATTAGAAACTCCAAATAAAACAAGGTTTGTGCTAGCTGCTTGAAAGTTGACTCACTCAATTAATTCTCAGTGCACACTCTATAATTTGTTTCCTGTTGAAGTAGCCCTAAGGACAGGAAAGGAAAATACAGTTTCATTTGAAAAAATTTGTAGAGCTTCCACAGAACTCCAAGTTTACTGGAATCTCAGCAAATATTTTTTCACACAATCTTGTTGATACTAGGCCAGAAAGATAAATATACCACATGCACTTGGCTACCCAAATTTAATTCTTGTATGCAAAGCATTCATTGGCAGGAATACTTTGAATTTTTAGGTTTCACTTCATTTTCCCATATAGGATACATGCTTTTGGAACTCTAAATCAAACACACTTTTGCTAGCTGCTTGAAACTTGACTCACTCAATTAGATCTCAGTGCACTATCTATGCTTTGTTTCCTGTTGAAATAACCCTAAGGGAAGGCAAGTAAAATACATTTTTATTTGAAAGCCTTTAGAGATCTTCCACAGAACCCCGAGTTTACTCTAATTTCAGGAAATAATTTTTCACTTGATTTTGTTGATACTTGGCAAGAAAGATTAGTATTCTAGTTGTACTTGGCTGCCCATGTTTTGTTGTTCTTGTTTGAAGCGTGCTTTGGCAGGAAAACTTTGAATTTTTAGGTTTCACTTCTTTTTCCCCTTTAAGGATACATACATTTGGAACTGTAAATCAAATAGTGTTTGTGCTAGCTGTTTGAAGCTTGACTCACTCAATTAGTTCTCAGTGCACTCAATATAATTTGTTCCCTGTTAAAGTAGCCCTAAGCTGAGGCAAAGTAAATACACTTTAATTTGAAAGCTTTTCCAGAGTTTCCACAGAACTCTGAGTTTACTTGAATTTCAGCAAATATTTTTACACCCAATCTTGTTGACACTTGGCAGGAAAAATGAGTATACCAGTTACACTTGGCTGCCCAAATTCCCAATTCTAAGTTGAAGTGTTCATAGGCAGGAACACTTTGAATTTATAGGTTTCACTTCGTTTTCATCTATAGAAATACAGCTATTTGAAACTGTAAATCAAACACAGTTTGTGCTAGATTCTTGAAACATGACTCTCTCAATTAGTTCTCAATGGGCTCAATATGCTTTCTTCCCTGTTGAAGTAGCCCTTATCAGAGGCAAGAAAAATACACTTTCATTTGAAAGCATTTACAGAGCTTCCACAAAACTCCAAGTTTACTGGAATATCAGCAAATATTGTTTCACCCGATCTTGTTGATAGTAGGTAGGAAGGAGAGTGTTCCAGATGCACATGGCTGCTCAAGTTTTGTTCTTCTAGGTTCAAGGTTTCACTTCTTTTTCCCGTAAGTGGTACATGCATTTGAAACTCTAAATCAAACACGGTTTTTGCTATCAGCTTGAAATTTGACTCACAACATTAATTCTCTCTGAACTCTCTCTGATTTTTTCCCTGTTAATATAGCCCTAAGCAGAGGCAAGGAAAATAAACTTTCATTTGAAAGTGATTGCAGAGCTTCCAAACAACTCAGAGTTTACTGGAATCTCAGCAAATATTTTTTTTATCTGATCATGTTGATAATTGGCAGAAAAGATGAGTATATCAGTTGCACTTGGCTGCCCAAATTTACTTGTTCTAGGTTGAAGCGTTTATTGGCAGGAACATTTTGAAATTTTAGGTTTCACTTCGGATTACCCTATAGGGATACATGCTTTTGGAATTCCAAACCAAACATGGTTTGTGCTAGCTGCTTGAAACTTGACTCACTCAATTAGTTCTCAATGTGCTCTCTATGCTTTATTCCCTGTTAAAGTAGCCCTAAGAAGAGGGAAGAAAAATACACTTTCATTTGAACCATTTACAAGCTTCAACAGAACTACGGATTTTCAGGATTTTCATCAAATATTTTCTACACCCAAACTTGTTGACATTTGGCAGGAAAGATGCGTATACTATTTTCACTTAGCTGCTGAAATTTTCCTCTTGTAAGTTGTAGCGTGCACTGGCAGGAACACTTTGAATTTTTAGGTGTCACTTCGTTTTTCCCTATAGGGATACACGCATTTAAAACTCTAAATAAAACACGGTTTGTGCTAGCTTCTTGAAACTTCATTCTCTCAATTAGTTCTCAGTGCACTCTCTATGCTTTGTTCCCCATTGAAATAGCCCTTAGAAGAGCCATAAAAATATGCTTTAATTTAAAAGCGTTTGCAGAGCTTCCACAGAAATCCAAGTTTACAGGAATATCAGCAGATAGTTTTTCACCTGATATTGTTGATACTTGGCAGCAAAGATGAGTATACCAGTTTCACTTGGTTCCCAAAATTTTGTTCTTCTAGTTTGAAGCATTCGATGGCAGGAACACTATGAATTTTTAGGTTTCCCTTCATTTTCCCCCATAGGGATATATGTATTTGTAAGTGTAAATTAAATATGGTTTGTCCTAGCTGCTTGAATATTGAATCAATCAATGAGTTCTCAGTGCACTCTGTATGTTTTGTTATCTGTTGAAGTAGCCCTACACAGAAGCAAGAAAAATACACTTTCATTTGAAAGCATTTGCAGAGCTGCCACAGAACGCTGAGTTTACTGGGATCTCATAAAATATTATTCACAACATATTGCTGATACTTGGCAGGAAAGATGAGTATAACAGTTTCACTTGGCTGCTCAAATTTTGTCCTACTTTGAAGCATTTGTTGGCAGGAAAACTTTCAGTTTTTATGTTTCACGTTGTTTACCCCTGTAAGAATACAGGCATTTGGAAAACTAAATCATACAGGATTTATGCTGTCTGCTTGAAACTTTGGTCTCTCACTTAGATCTAAGTGTGCTTTCAAAGCTTTCTTCCTTGTTGAAGTAGCCCTAAGCAGCAGCAAAGAAAATACAATTTAATTTAAAGTGTTTACAGAGCATCCCATAGAACTCTGAGTTTACTGGAAACCAGCAAATATTTTTTATTCCCAACTTGTTTATACTTGGCAGGAAAGATGAGTATACAAATTGCACTTGGCTGTCCAACTATACTTCTTCTATATTGAAGCTTTCGTTGGATAAAATACTTTGAAATTTTAGGTTTCACTTCATTTTCCCCTATAGGGATACATGCCTTTGGAAATCAAAATCAAACACAGTTTGTGTTAGCTGCTAGAAAATTGACTCACTAAATTAGTGCTCAGTGCTCTCTCTATGCTTTCTTCCTGGTTGAAGTAGTCCTAAGCAGAGGGAAGGAAAATACACTTTCATTTGAAAGCATTTGCAGAGTTTCACAGACCTCCAAATTTACTGGAATCTCAGAAAGTATTTTTCCACCTGATCTTGGTGAAACTTGGCAGGAAAGATTAGTGTACCAGTTGCACTTGGCTGCACAAATTTCATTCTTCTAGGATGAAGTGTTCGTTGACACTAACACTTTGCTTTTTAAGTTTATCTTCATTATCCCATATATGGATATATGCATTTTGAACGCTAAATCAAACATGGTTTGTGCTACTTGCTGGAAACTAAGTTCTTAGTAAATTTTCAGTGTGCTCTCTATGCTTTGTTCCCTGTTGAAGTAGCCCTAAGCAGAGGCAAGGAAAATACACTTTCATTTGAAAGCGTTTGCAGAGCTTCCACAGAACTGGGTTTACTAGAATCTCAAAAAATAATTTTTTTATCCGATCTTGTTGATACTTGGCAGGAAAGATTAGTATACCAGGTGGGCTAGGGTGTACAAATTTTGTTCCTCTAGGTTGTAGCGTTCGTTGGAAGGAGCACTTAAATTTTTAGGTTTCACATCATTTTACCATATAGGGATACATGCATTTGGAATTCTAAATAAAAGACACTTTGTGCAACCTGCTTGAAACTTGACTCACTCAATTAGTTCTCAGTCCACTCTCTATGTTTGTTTTCTATTGAAGTAGCCCTTAGCAGAGGAAAGTAAAATACATTTTTATTTGAAAAAAATTTGCAGAGCTTCCACAGAACTCCGAATTTACTTGAATCTAAGAAAATATTTTTTTCACCCGATTTTGTTGATACTTGGCAGGAAAGATGAGTATACCAGTTGAAGGTGGTGGCCCAAATGTTCTTCTTCTAGATTGAAGCGCTCATTGGCAAGAACACTTTGAGTTTTTAGGTTTCACTTCATTTTCCCTATAGGGATACATGCATTTGGAAATCTAAATCCCACACGGTTTCTTCTATCTGCTTGAAACTTGACTCACTCAATTAGTTCTAAGTGCACTCTCTATGCCTTGTTCCCTGTTAAAGTAGCCCTAAGTAGATGTAAAAAAAATACACTTTCATTTGAAAGCATTGGCAGAGTTTCCACAGAAATCCAAGTTTACTAGAATATCAGCAAATATTTTTCACCCGATATTATTGATACTTGGCAGGAAAGATGAGTATACCAGTTTCATTGGCTGCCAAAATTTTGTTCTTCTAGTTTCAAGCGTTTGATGGCAGGAACACTTTGAATTTTTAGGTTTTACTTTGTTTTCCCTTGTATGTATATATGCATTTGGAACTCTAAATCAAATATGGTTTGTTTTAGCTGCTTGAATATTGACTCACTTAATTAGTTCTCAGTGCACTCTGTATGCTTTGTTATCTGTTGAAATAGCCCTAAGCAGAAGCAAGAAAAGTACACTTTCATTTGAAAGCATTTGCAGTGCTTCCGAAGAACTCCAAGTTTACTGATATATCAGCAAATATTTTTGACAGCATATTGCTGATACTTGGCAGGAAATATGAGTATACCAGTTGCAATTGGCTGCCCAAATTTTGTTCTTCTACTTTGAACGTTTTTTGGCAGGAACACTTTGAATTTTTAGGTCTTACATTGTTTATCCCTGTAAAGATACATGTATTTGGAACACTAAATCATACACGGCTTATACTAGGTGGTTGAAACTTGGCTCACTCAATTAGTTCTCCATGTGCTCTATATGCTTTGTTTTCTGTTGAAGTAGCCCTAAGCAAAGGCAAGGAAAATTCTCTTTCATTTTAAGTGTTTACAGAGCTTCCATAGTACACCAAGTTTACTGAAATCTCAACATTTTTTTTCTCCCCAATGTGTTGATACTTGGCAGGAAAGATGAGTATACCAGTTGAACTTGGCTGCCCAAATATAGTTCTTCTAAGTTGAAGCGTTTGTTGGTTAGAACACTTTAAAATTTTAGGTTTCACTTCATTTTATCATATAGGGATATATGCCTTTGGAACTCTGAATCAAACACTGGTTGTGCAAGCTGCTTGAAACTTGACTCATGCAATTAGTGTTCAGTGCTCTCTCTATGCTTTGTTCCCTGTTGAAGTAATTTTAAGCAGAGGCAAGGAAAATACACTTTCATTTTAAAGCATTTTCAGAGCTTTCACAGAACTCCAAATTTACTGGAATCTCAGCAAATATTTTTTGACTGGATCTTGTGAAACTTGGCAGGATAGATGAGTGTACCAGTTACACTTGGATGCCCAAGATTTATTCTTCTAGATTCAAGCGTCCGTTGGCAGGAACCCTTTAAATATATAGGTTTTACTTTGTTTTCCGCTAAAGGGATGCAGGCTTTAGCACTCTAATTAAAAATGGTTTGTTCTACCTGCTTCAAACTTAAATTACTCAATTAGTACTCAGTGCACTCTACATGCTTTCTTTATTATTGAAGTATCCCTACGAAGAGACAAGGAAAAATTAACTTTAATTATACATCATTTGCAGAGCATGCACAGAACTCCGAGTTTACTGGAATCTCAGTAAACATTTTTTCATCCAATCTTATTGATACTTGGCAGGAATTATAAGTATACCAGATGCACATGGCTGCCCAAATTTTGTTATTCTAGGTTGAATAGTTCGTGGGCATGAACACTTTGAATTTTTAGGTTTCACTTCATTTTCCGCTATAGAGATACATTCATTTGGAACTCTAAATCAAATACAGTTTGTGCTAGCTCCTTGAAACCTGACTCACTCAAGTAGTTCTCAATGTGCTCTCTATGCTTTGTTCCCTGCTGAAGTTGGCATAAGTAGGGGCAAGGAAAATACACTTTCTTTTGAAACTGTTTGCAGAGCCTGCACAGAACTCTGAGTTTACTGGAATTTCAGGAAATACTTTTTCACCTGAGCTTCTTGATACTTGGCAGGAAAGATGAGTATCCAGTTGCACTTGGCTGCCCACATGTTGTTCTTCTAGGTTGAAGCTTTGGTTGGCAGAGAGACTTTAAATTTCTAGGTTTCACTTCCTGTTACCCAATAGGGATACATGCATTAGAAGCTCTAAATCAAACAACGTTTGTGATAGCTGTTTGAAATTTGGCTCACTCAATTAGTTCTAAGTGCACTCTCTGTAATTCATTTTCTGCTGAAGTAGCCCTAAGGACAGGAAAGGAAAACACACTTTCATTTGAAAGAGTTTGTAGAGCTTCCACAGAACTCTGAGTTTACTGGAATCTCAGCAAATATTTTTCACAAATCTTGTTGATACTAGGCAGGAAAGATGAGTATACCAGTTGCACTTGGCTACCCAAATTTAATTCTTGTATGCAAAGCATTCGTTGGCATGAATACTTGGAATTTTTATGTTTCACTTTGTTTTCCTGTATAAGGCTACATGCATTTGGAACTCTAAATCAAACATGCTTTGTGCTAGCTGCTTGAATCTAGACTCACTCAATTAGAACTCAGTGCATTATCTATGCTTTTTACCCTGTTGAAAAGGCCTAAGGGGAGGCAAGTAAAATCCTTTTTTTATTAGAAAGCATTGGGAGAGCTTCCACAGAACCTTGAGTTTGCAGGAATTTCAGGAAATATTTTTTCACTTGATCTTGTTGACACTTGGTGTGAAAGATGAGTACAACAGTTACACTTGGCTGCCCCCATTTCGTTCTTCTATTTTGAAGTATTCATTGGCAGGACCACTTTGAAACTTTAGGTTTCAGGTTGTTTTCCCCTATAGGGATACATGTATTTCAAACTCTAAATCAAACAGGGTTTTTCCTAGCAGCATAAACTTGACTCACTCAATTAGTTCTCAGTGCACTCTCTATGCTCTATTCCCTATTGAAGTAGCCCTAAGAGGAGGCTAGGAAAATACACTTTAATTTGAATGTGATTGCAGAGCTTCCACAGAACTCTGATTTTACTGGAATCTCAGGAAATATTTTTCACTTGATCTTGTTGATACTTGGCAAGAAAGATTAGTATTCCAGTTTTACTTGCCTGCCCATATTTTGTTCTTCTTGGTTGAAGCATTTGTTGGCAGGACAACATTGTATTTTTAGGTTTCACTTTGTTTTGCCACTTAAGGATACATACATTTGGAACTCTAAATAAAATAGTGTTTGTGCTAGCTATTGAAGCTTGACTCACTCAATTAGTTCTCAGTGCACTCAATATAATTTGTTCCCTGTTAAAGTAGCCCTAAGCTGAGGCAAAGTAAATACATTTTCATTTGAAAGCTTTTCCAGAGTTTCCACAGAACTATGAGTTTACTTGAATTTCAGCAAATATTTTTTTTGCACAATCTTGTTGATACTTGGCAGGAAATATGAGTATACCAGTTACACTTGGCTGCCCAAATTTCTTCTTCTAAGTTAAAGTGTTCGTTGGCAAGAGCACTTTGAATTTTAGGTGTCACTTCGTTTTCCACTATACAACTAGAGGCATTTGGACCACTAAATCAAACACAGTTTGTGCTAGCTTTTTGAAACAAGACTCTCTCAATTAGTTCTCAGTGGGCTCAATATTCTTTCTTCCCTGTTGAATTAGCCCTTATCAGAAGAAAGGAAAATACACTTTCATTTGAAAGTGTTTACAGAGCTCCAACAAAAATTCGAGTTTACTGGAATCTCAGGAAATATTGTTTCACCTGATCTTGTTGATACTAGGCAGGAAGGTGAGTGTTCCAGATGCACGTGGATGCTCAAGTTTTGTTCTTCTAGGTTCAAAAATTCGTTGGCAGGAACACTTTGAATTTTTAGGTTTCACTTCTTTTTCCCGGTAGGGGTACATGCATTTGGAACTCTAAATCAAACACGATTTTTGCTATCAGCTTGAAATTTGACTCATTCCATTAATTCTCAGTGCACTCTCTATAATTTGTTCCCTGTTGATGTAGGCCTAAGCAGAGGCAAGGAAAATAAACTTTCATTTTCAAGTTATTGCAGAGCTTCCACACAACTCTGAGTTTACTGGAATCTCAGCAAATATTTTTTCGCCTGATCATGTTGATAATTGGCAGCAAAGATGAGTATATCAGTCGCACTTGGCTGCCCAAATTTCCTTGTTCTAGTTTGAAGCGTTCATTGGCAGGAACATTTTGAAATTTTAGGTTTCACTTCAGTTTACCCTATAGAGATACATGCTTTTGGAACTCCAAACCAAACATGGTATGTGATAGCTGCTTGAAACTTGACTCACTCAATTAGTTCTCAGTGCGCTCTCTATGCTTTATTCCCTGTTAAAGTAGCCCTAAGAAGAGGGAAGAAAAATACACTTTCATTTGAACCATTTACAAGCTTCAATAGAACTACGAATTTTTAGGATTTTCACCAAATATTTTTTTCACCCGATCTTCTTGATATTTGGTAGGAAAGATGAGTATACTATTTGCACTTGGATGCTGAAATTTTCTTCTTGTAACTTGTAGCATGCAATGGCAGAAACACTTTGAATATTTAGGTATCACTACGTTTTTCCCTATAGGGATACAGGCATTTGGAACTCTAAATATAACACAGTTTGTGCTAGCCTCTTGAAACTTTATTCTCTCAATTAGTTCTCAGGGCACTCTCTATGCTTTGTTCCCTTTTGAAGTAGCCCTTAGCAGAGGCAAGGAAAACACACTCTCATTTGAAAGTGTTTGCAGACCTTCCACTGAAATCTTAGTTTTCTGGAATCTCAGGAAATATTTTTTCAACCAATCATGTTGATACTTGACAGGAAAGAACAATGTATGACTTGCACTTGGAGGCCAAAATTTTGTATTTCTAGGTTGAAGCGTTTGTTGGCAGTAACACTTTCAATTTTTAGGCTTCACTTCATTTTCCCATTTATGGATATAGACATTTGAAATTGTAAATCAAACACTGTTTGTGCTAGCTGCCTGAAACTTGACTCACTTAGTTAGGTTTCAGTGTGCTCTCTATGCTTTGTTCCCTGATGAACTAGCCCTAAGTAGAGGCAAGGAAAATTCCCTTAAATTTAAAAGCATTTGCAAAGCTTCCACAGAACTCCGAGTTTACTGGAATATCAGCAAATATTTTTAGATCCAATCTTGTTGATACTTTGCAGAAAAGATTAGTATACCAATTGGACTTGGGTGTATAAATTTACTTCTTCTAGGTTTAGCGTTTGTGGGGAGGAACACTTTGAATTTTTAGGTTTCACTTGGTTTTTCCATCTAGCGATACATGCATTTGGAACTATAAATCATACACGGTTTGTGGAAGCTGGTTGAAACTTGACTCACTCAATTAGTTCCCAGTGCACTCTATGAATTGTTCCCTGTTGAAGTCAGCCTAAGCAGAGAGAGGCAAGGAAAATACATATTCATATGAAAGCTTTTGCAGAGCTCCGACAGAACTCCAAGTTTACTTGAAATTCATAAAGTTATTTTTCAACAAATCTTGTTGATACTTGGGAAGAAAGATGAATATACCACTTGCACTTTGCTTTCCAAATTTTGTTCATCTAGTTTGACCCGTTCATTGGCAGGAACACTTCAAATTTTTCGGTTCACTTTGTTTTCCCTTATAGGGATACATGCATTTGGAACTCTAAATCAAACACGGGTTTTGTTAGTTGCTTGAAACTTGACTCACTCAGGTAGTTCTCAGTGCACTCTCTAAGCTTGATTCCCTGTTGAAGTAACTCTAAGCAGAGGCAAGGAAAATTCACTTCCATTTGAAAGCATTTGGAGAGCTTCCACAGAACTCTGAGTTTTCTTGAATCTAATTAAATATTTTTCACCCGATCTTGTTGATACTTGGCAGAAAAGATGAGTATACCAGTTGTACTTGGGTGTACAAATTTTGTTCTTCTAGTTTTAAGTGTTCATTGGAAGGAGCACTTTGAATTCTTAGGTTTCACTTTCTTTTTCCCTCTAGCGATACATGCATTTGGAAATCTAAATTCAACATGGTTTGTTCTAGCTGTTTGAAACTTGACTCACTCAATTAGTTCTCAGTGAACTCTCTATGCTTTGTTCCCTGTTGAAGTAGCCCTTAGCAGAGGTAAGAAAAATACACTTTCATTTGAAAGCTTTTGTAGAGCTCCCACAGGAATCCAAGTTTACTGGAATATGAGCAAACATTTTTTTCACCCAATATTGTTAATACTTGGCAGGAAAGATGAGTATACCAGTTTCATTTGGTTGCCAAAATTTTGTTCTTCTTGTTTGAAGCATTTGATGGCAGGAACACTTTGAAATTTTAGGTTTCAATTCGTTTTCCCTTATAGGTATATATGCATTAGGAACTCTAAATCAAATACGGTTTGTCCTAGCTGCTTGAATATGACTCACTCAATTAGTTCTCAGTGCACTCTCTATGATTTGTTATCTGTTGAAGTAGCCCTACACAGAAGCAAGAAAATATACTTTCTTTTGAAAGCATTTGCAAAGCTTCTCCAGAATTCTAAGTTTATAGGAATCTCAGCAAATATTTTCCAAAACATATTCCTGATACTTGGCAGGAAAGATGAGTATACCTGTTTCACTTGGCTGCCCAAATTTTGTTCTTCTACTTTGAAATGTAAGTTTGCAGGAACACATTGAATTTTTAGGGACCACTTAGTTTTGCCCTGTAAGGATACATGCATTTGGAACACTAAATAATACAGGATTTATGCTATCTGTTTGAAATTTTGGTCTCTCAATTAGATCCATGTGCTCTCTATGCTTTCTTCCCTGTTGAAGTAGCCCTAAGCAGAGGCAAATAAAATACACTTTAATTTAAAGTGTTTACAGAGCATCCATAAAACTCTGAGTTTACTGGAATCTCAGCAAATATATTTTTTTTATTCCCAACTTGTTGATCCTTGGCAGGAAAGATGAGCATTCCAGTTGTACTTTGCTGCCCAAACATAGTTCTTCTAGGTTGAAGCATTCATTGGATATAACACTTTGAAACTTTAGGTTTCACTTCATTTTCCAATATAGGGATACATGCTGTTGGAACTCTAAATCAAACATGGTTTGTGCAAGCTGCTTCAAACTTGACTTACTCAGTTAGTGCTCAGTGCTCTCTCTATGCTTTGATCCCGATTGAAGTAGTCCTCAGCAGAAGGAAGGAAAATACACTTTCATTTGAAAGTATTTGCAGAGTTTCACAGAACTCCGAGTTTACTGGAAAATCAGCAAGTATTTCTCCACCAGATCTTGGTAAAACTTGGCAGGAATGATTAGTGTACCAGTTGCACTTGTCTGCACAAGTTTCATTCTTCTAGTTTCATGCGTCCATTCGCAGGATCCCTTTGAATATTTACGTTTCCCTTGGTTTTCCACTATAGGGTTACAGGCTTTAGAACTCTAAATAAACACGGTTTGTGCTACCTGCTTGAAACTTAAATTACTCAAATAGTACTCAGTGCACTCTACATGCTTTGTTCCCTGTTGAAGTATCCCTATGGAGAGACAAGGAAAAATTAACTTTAATTTCAAACAGTTTGCAGAGCTTCCACAGAACTCCGAGTTTACTGGAATCTCAGAAAATATTTTTTCACCCAATCTTATTGGTACTTGGCCAGAAAGATGAGTATACCAGTTGCACTTGGCTGCCCAAATATTGTTTTTCTAGGTTGAAGTGTTCGTGGGCATGAACACTTTGAATTTTTAGGTTTCCTTTCATTTTCTCCTATAGGGATACAAGAATTTGAAACTCTAAATCATACACAGTTTGTGCAAGCTGCTCGAAACTTGAATTACTCAATTAGTTCTCAGTGGGGACTCTATTTTTGCTCCCTGTTGAGGTAGCCCTAATCAGAGGCAAGGAAAATACACCTTCATTTGAAAGCATTTGCAGAGCTTCCCCAGAACTCTGAGTTTACTACAATCTCAGGAATATTTTTAAAAATGATCTTGTTGATAGTTCAAAGGAAAGATGAGTATACCAGTTGCACTTGGCTGCCAAAATTTTGTTCTTCTAGTTTAAAGCATTCGTTGTCAGGAACACATTGAATTTTTACATTTAACTTTATTATCTGTGATAGGGATACCTGCATTTGGAATGCTAAATCTAACACGGTTGTACTAGCTGTTTGAAACTTGGCTCATTCAATTTAGTTCTCAATGCACTCTGTATGCTTCTTTCCCTGTTGAAGTAGCCCTAAGCAGAATCATGGAAAATACTCTTTTATTTGAAAGTGTTTGCAGAGCTTCCACAGAACTCCAAGGTTAATATATTTTCAGCATATTTTTTTTTACCCGAACTTGTTGATACTTGGGAGAAAAGATGAGTATACCAGTAAAACTTGGCTGCCCAAGTTACCTTTTTCTATGTTGAAGCACTCATTGGCAGGAACACTTTGAAATTTTAGGTTTCACTTTGACATCCTCTATAGAGATACATGCATTTGGAACTTAACTCAAACATGGTATCTGCAAGCTGCTTTATACTTCACTCACTCAGTGAGTTCTCACTGGGCTCTCTATGGTTTGTTCCCTTTTGAAGTAGCCCTAAGCAAAGGCAAAGATAACACACTTTCATTTAAAAGCTTTTGCAGTGCCTCCACAGAAGCCAGAATTTACATGAAACTCAGCAAATATTTTTTTTACACAATATTGTTGACACTTGGCAGGAAAGATGAATATACCAGTTGCACGTGGATGCCCAAATTTCATTCTTCTAGGATGAAGCATTCATTAGCACTAACACTTTGACTTTTAAAGTTTAACTTCATTTTTTCATATAGGGATAAATGTATTTGTAACTCTAAATCAAACATGGTTTGTGCTAGTTGCTGGAAAACAAGTTCTCAGTAAATTCTCAGTGTGCTCTCTATGCTTTGTTCCCTGTTGACGTAGCCCTAAGCAGAGGAAAGGAAAATACATTTACAAGTGAAAGCATTTGCAGAGCTTCCACAGAACTCTGAGTTTACTAGAACCTCAACAAATATTTTTTGATCCAATCTTGTTGATACCTGGCAGGAAAAATTACTAAACCAGGTGGGCTAGGGTGTACAAATTTTGTTCTTCTATATTGAAGCATTCGTTTGAAGTAGCACTTTTAATTTTTAGGTTTCACATCATTTTTCATATAGGGATACATGCATTTGGAACTCTAAATCAAAGACAGTTTGTACAACCAGCTTGAAACTTGACTCACTCAATTAGTTCTCAGTCCACTCTCTATATTTGTTTTCTGTTGAAGAAGCCCTTAGAAGAGGAAAGGAAAATACATTTTCCTTTGAAAAAATTTGCAGAGCTTCCACAGAACTCCAATTTTACTTGAATCTAATAAAATATTTTTAACCTGATCCTGTTGATACTTGGGAGGAAATATGAGTATACCACTTGAACATGGCTGCCTGAATTTTGTTCTTCTAGATTGAAGCATTCATTGGGAAGAACACTTTGAATATTTAGGTTTCACTTCATTTTCCCTATAGGGATACATGCATTTGGAAATCTAAATCCAACACGGCTTCTTCTAGCTGCTTGAAACTTGATTCACTCAATTAGTTCTCAGTGAACTCTCTATGCTTTGTTCCCTGTTGAAGTTGCCCTAAGTAGAGGAAAGAAAAATATGCTTTCCTTTGAAAGTGTTTGCAGAGCTTCCACAGAAATCCAAGTTTACTGGAATATCATCAAATATTTTTTCACCCAATATTGATGATACATGGCAGGAAAGATGAGTATACCGGTTTAATTTGGCTGCCAATATTTTGTTCTTCTAGTTTGAAGATTCGATGGCAAGAACACTTTTAATTTTTAGGTTTCACTTCATTTTCCTCTATAGAGATATATGCATTTGGAATTCTAAATCAAATACGGTGTGTCCTAGCTGTTTGAATATTGACTCACTCAATTAGTTCTCAGTGCACTCTGTATGCTTTGTTATTTTTTAAACTGATCTTGTTGACACTTGGCAGAAAAGAAGAGTATACCAGTTGCACTAGGCTGTTCAAATTTCTTTTTTCTAGGTTGAAGGGTTCATTGCCAGGAATACTTTGAATTTTATGTTTCAATTCATTTTCCACTATAGGGATACATGCATTTGGAACTCTAAATCAAACATGGTTTGTGCTAGCTGCTTGAAACTTGACTCACTCAATTAGTTCTCAGTGTGGTCTCTATGCTTTATTCCCTGTTGAAGTAGCCCTAAGCAGAATCACGGAAAATTTTACTTTCATTAGAAAGTGTTTGCAGAGCTTCCAGAGAACTCCGAGTTTACTGGAATCTCAGCCAACATTTTTTAAACCGATCTTTTGATACTTGGCAGGAAAGATGAGTATATCAGTTGCACTTGGCTGCCCAAGTTTCTTTCTGTTAGGTTCAAGTGTTCATTGGCAGGAACACTTTGAATTTTATGTTTCAATTCATTTTTCACTATAGGGATACTTGCATTTGGAACACTATATAAAACAAGGTTTGTGCTATCCGCATGAACCTTGACTCACTCAATTAGTTCTCAGTGCGTTTTCTATTCTTTTTTTTTTCTGTTGAGGTAGCCCTAAAGAGAGGCATAGACTATACACTTTCATTTGAAAGCTTTTGCAGAGTTTCTACAGAACTCTGAGTTTACTGGAATCTCATAAAATATTTTTCACCCGATCTTTTTGATACTTGGAATAAAAGATGAGTATACCAGTTGCACTAGGATGTCCAAATTCTGTTCTTTTAGGTTTAAGCATTCGTTGGCAGGAACACTTTAATTTTTTACGTTTCACTTCAATTTCCCCTTTAGGAATACATGCTTTTAGAAATCTAAATCAAACATGGTTTGTGCCTGCTGCTTGAAACTTGACTCACTGAATTAGTTCTCAGTGAGTTCTCTATGTTTTCTTCCCTGTTGAAATAGGCCTAAGCAGAGGCAAGGATAACACACTTTCATTTGAAAGTGTTTGCAGAGCTTCCACTAAACTCGGAGTTTATTGGAATCTCACCAAATATTTTTTTCAACCAATCTTGTTGATACTTGGCAGGAAAGTTAAGTATACAAGTTGCACTTGGCTGGCCAAATTTTGTTCTTCTTGGTTGCAGCATTCATTGGCAGGAACACTTTGAATTTTTAGTTATCACTTCATTTTCCCCTATACAGATACATGCATTTGGAACTCTAAATAAAACATGGTTTGTGCAAGCAGGTTGAAACTTGACTCACTCAATTAGTTCTCTGTTCACTCTCTATGCTTTTTTCCCTTTGAAGTAGCCCTAAGCAGAAGCAAGGTAAATACACTTTCATTTAATGACATTTGCAGAGCTTCCACAGATCTCTTTTTACTGGAATCTCAGCACATTTTTTTTCACCCAATCTTGTTAAATCTCGTCAGGAAAGAGGAGTAAATGAGTTTCACTTGGCTGCCCAAATTTCATTCTTCTAGGTTGAAACTTTCGTTGGCAGGAACATTTTGAATTTATAGGTTTGACTTCGTTGTCCCCTATATAGATACATGCCTTTGGAACTTATATCAAAAACAGTGTGTGCGGATTCTAACATGGCGGCGGGCGCGGAGAGATCAAGTCTCTGACCTCTTCAGCTGTGCAGGCATAGGGAGTCGTAAACAGCCTAAATCTGTTTGCTCAGGATCACTAGGCAATGCTGAGCTGACGTGGATCTGGGGCGAACAGTCTGGGCCTCTCAGAACACACACTGAGCCCGGATCGGCTGAATTCAAGCTCCCTTTCACCTGCTTCCCGCAGACAAACAGCTGTGACAAAGCACTAATCCATCTGGCTGAAACAACTGGTCAGCCCTTCTGATCCTACAGAGGTAATGCCAACCGAGCCTTCATAGGTAGTGGCCACAGGTTTGAAACGGGGCTTGGGAGAGAACGTAAGGACCCACCCGTTGCATTGGTCACCTGGCAAAGTGAAACGAACTGTCGCCATTTGCAAGAGATACCACCATGGCAGAGAACTGACATCATCAGTCTGCGGTGGAGGAGATAACTTCATTGAAACCTGCGGCTACAGGTGTGTAATTCCCTAGCCTTCCCTCTCCACACATAGGGGAAACATTAAGGGTCCCTCCCAGCTCTCCTGTGAGCACGGTAGCCAGAAGGAGGGAATTAGAGGTGGCGCGGGACTGCGGCACAGAAGTACCGCTCCCACCAGTGCTGACAGCTGAGGTCTCTTGCACCAGCTACCGGGGGTGTGGCTACCAGAGGGCCTGTAAAATTCACTGAGGATTCTCAGCCCCAAGCTCTACAAACTTAGGGTCTGAGGGAATGGCAAACTAGAAGAGTGTGCCCAGTCATTCATGAAAACAGGGCTGCCGGGAGCAGCAGACCTGGTGTGTAGCCAGTACTGTGGTGAGTGTCACCGGTGAGAGGGGCCTGGCTAGAGGAAAAGTGGGGAAGTGACTAGACACAAGAGGAGGCCCTAGGCACTCAGGATTGGAGACTTGCCCAGTCTGGGAGGAGGAGCTGCTGCACAGTGATTGGTTCCCGCGTATTGACAGGAGAAACTTGGCCTGGTGGGCACAGCGCCACCTACTGGAAGAGAAGTTAATCAAACTCTAAGACTGCATTTATTAGTTTTTTTTTCTTTCTTTTTTCTTTTTTTGTTTTTTTCTTTTGATTTTGATTTGGGTTTTTCTTTCATTTTCATTTTTCTTTCTTGTTTTTTAAATTTCTTTTTACAAATTTTTTAAAATTTTTTTCTTCCAATTTTAATTTTAATTTTTTTATTATTTTTTTAATTTTTTTTTCCTTTTTTATTTCCTATTTTTTTCTTCTTTTGTGTTTTCATTTCTTTTCAATTATCTTATCCCCCCTTCCTTGAATTCTACCTGCTTACTCTCATTCTCTTTAGTGACTTCTTCCCTTCCCTTCTAATACCTTTCCTCCCAAGCATCAAATAAATTTATAGGAGTAAACAGTAACTCAGCAGTCAAACAGAACAAGAAGTAACATGAGAAGCTTCATAAAGCAAGGAAGAAAAGGAGTACAAACAATGCAGGACAGCCTAAATATTCAGGAGGACCTAAAGTCATCAGAAAAATGGTCATATAAAGAACTCAAGGAACACTTTAGAGAGATGGAATGGAACCTTAAAGAGGATACGAGACAGCAAATTCAAGCAGTGAAAGAACACATTGAGAATGAATTACACAAACAGATAAAAGAAGAACTTAAGCATCTTTATCAGGAGATAGAGATTATAAAAAATAATCAAATAATAATTCTAGAAATGAAGGAAACGATAAACCAAATTAAAAACTCAATTGACAGTATCACTAACAGAGTGGAGCAAGTAGAAGCCAGAACGTCACATAATGAAGACAAAATATATCATCTTGAAAAGAGTCTAGCCAACTCTGAAAGGCTGGAAAAAATCGCTAGAAAAACATCCAAGAGTTATAGGATAACATAAAAAAATCAAACATACGAGTCATCGGGATAGAAGAAGGTACAGAGATTCAAACCAAGGGAATGAGTAACCTGCTGAATGAAATAATTACAGAAAACTTTGCAGAAATAAAAAAGGAAACCGATATACAAATTGAAGAAGCATACAGGACACCGAGCACACAAAATCACAGTAGACCAACGCCAAGACACATTGTTATGAAGATATCCAATATACAGAACAAACAGAAAATATTAAAAGCTACAAGATAAAGGAGACAGATTACATTCAGAGGTAAACCAATAAGGTTAACAACGGATTTTTCATCACAGACACTGAAAGCAAGAAGGTCATGGAACAATGTTTTTCAAACACTGAAAGACAATGGATGCCAACCAAGAATTCTGTATCCAGCAAAATTAAGCTTCAGGTATGACAACGAAATAATAATCTTTCATGATAATTTGCAGCCAGAAAACCAGCATTGCAAAGCATTTTGAGCAAAACACTACACGAGGAAGAAATGAAAAACAATAACCAAAACCATCAGAGGGAAGTGCCTCGGTAAAGACAGAGGGCGAGGGGAAAGATAATCATGGAGAAACAAACTAATTTTTTTTAAAAAAGGATAAAAAATCAAACATGGATGGAAGTACAAACCATATATCAATAGTAACTCTGAATGTTAATGGCTTAAACTCTCCAGTAAAGTCACATAGGCTGGTATCATGGATTAAAAAAACAAATCCAACAATATGCTGCCTCCAGGAGACACATCTGATTGGAAAAGACATACACAGGCTGAAGGTGAAAGGATGGGAAAAATATACCACGTATCGGTCCTCGTAAGCAAGCAGGGGTGGGCATCCTAATATCGAATAAAATTGACTTCAAGACTAAGTTAATCAAAAGGGATAAAGAAGGAGATTATATAGTGTTAAAAGGAACCATTCACCAAAAAGACATAACAGTTATCAATATTTATGCACCAAATAATGGCGCTGCGACATTCATAAAACAAATTCTCCTCAAGTTCAAGAATCAAATAGACCACAACACAATAATTATGGGTGATTTCAACACACCTCTCTCACCATTGGACAGATCCTCCAAACAAAAGTTGAATAAAGAAACTATAGACCTCAATACCACAATCAATAACCTAGACTTAACTGACATATATAGAATATATCAACCATCATCAAATGGATATACTTTTTTCTCAGCAGCACAGGGATCCTTCTCAAAAATAGACCATATATTATGCCATAGAGCAATCCTCAGTAAATATAAAGGGGTGGAGATAATACCATGCATTTTATCTGATCATAATGGAATGAAACTGGAAATCAATGATAAAAGAAGGAAGGAAAAATCCTACATCACATGGAAAATGAACAATATGTTACTGAATGATCAATGGGTTACAGAAGACATAAAGGAGGAAATCAAAAAATTTTTAGAGATAAATGAAAATACAGACACAACATATCAAGTCATATGATTTGCCCAGACTGAGTCAGGAGGATACACACAATTTGAACAGACCAATATCAATGGATGAAATTGAAGAAGCCATCAAAAGACTACCAACCAAGAAAAGCCCAGGACCGGATGGGTATACAGTGGAGTTTTACAAAACCTTTAAAGAAGAATTAATACCAATACTTTTCAAGTTATTTCAGGAAATAGAAAAAGAGGGAGCTCTTCCAAATTCATTCTATGAGGCCAACATCACCCTGATTCCGAAACCAGAAAAAGACACCTCAAAGAAAGAAAACTACAGACCAATATCTCTAATGAACCTAGATGCAAAAATCCTCAATAAAATTCTGGCAAATCGAATACAAAAACACATCAAAAAAATTGTGCACCATGATCAAGTAGGATTCATCCCTGGGATGCAAGGATGGTTCAATATATGGGAATCAATAAATGTTATTCACCACATCAATAGACTTAAAGATAAGAACCATATGATCATCTCGATAGATGCAGAGAAAGCATTCGACAAAGTACAGCATCCCTTTATGTTCAAAACTTTAGAAAAACTAGGGATAACAGGAACTTACCTTGACATTGTAAAAGCTATCTATGCTAAGCCTCAGGCTAGCATCATTCTGAATGGACAAAAGTTAAAGCCATTCCCTCTAAAATCTGGAACAAGACAGGGATGCCCTCTATCACCACTTCTATTCAATATAGTTCTCAAAACACTGGCCAGAGCAATTAGACAGACGAAAGAAATTAAAGGCATACAAATAGGAAAAGAAGAACTTAAATTATCACTATTTGCAGATGACATGATTCTATACCTAGAAGACCTAAAAGGGTCTACAAAGAAACTACTAGAACTAATAAATGAATTCAGCAAAGTGGCAGGATATAAAATTAACACGCATAAATCAAAGGCATTTCTGTATATCAGCGACAAAACTTCTGAAAAGGAAATGAGGAAAAACACTCCATTCACAATATCCTCCTCAAAAGATAAAATACTTGGGAATCAACCTAACAAAAGAGGTGAAAGATTTATACAATGAAACCCACAGAACCCTAAAGAGAGAAGTAGAAGAAGATCTTAGAAGATGGAAAAATATACCCTGTTCATGGATAGGCAGAACTAACATTATCAAAATGGCGATATTACCAAAAGTTCTCTATAGGTTTAATGCAATGCCAATCAAAATCCCAACGGCATTTCTTGTAGAAATAGATAAGGCAATCATGAAATTCATATGGAAAAATAAAAGACCCAGAATAGCAAAAGCAATTTTAAGCAGGAAGTGTGAATCAGGCGGTATAGCGATACCAGATTTCAAACTATATTACAGAGCAATAGTGACAAAAACAGCATGGTACTGGTACCAAAACAGGCGGGTGGATCAATGGTATAGAATAGAGGATACAGAGACTAATCCAGAAAGTTACAACTATCTTATATTTGATAAAGGATCTAAAAGTATGCAATGGAGGAAGGATAGCATCTTCAACAAATGGTGTTGGGAAAACTGGAAATCCATATGCAACAAAATGAAACTGAATCCCTTTCTCTCGCCATGCACAAAAGTTAACACAAAATGGATCAAGGAGCTTGATATCAAATCAGAGACTCTGCGTCTGATAGAAGTAAATGTTGGCTCCGATCTACATATTGTGGGGTCGGGCTCCAAATTCCTTAATAGGACACCCATAGCACAAGAGTTAATAACAAGAATCAACAAATGGGACTTACTTAAACTAAAAAGTTTTTCATCAGCAAGAGAAACAATAAGAGAGATAAATAGGGAGCCTACATCCTAGGAACAAATTTTTCCTCCTCACACTTCAGATAGAGCCCTAATATCCAGAGTATACAAAGATCTAAAAAAATTAGACAATAAGATAACAAGTAACCCAATCAACGAATGGCCAAGGACCTGAACAGACACTTCTCAGAGGAGGATATACAATCAATCAACAAGTACATGAAAAAATGCTCACCACCTCTAGCAGTCAGAGAAATGCAAATCAAAACCACCCTAAGATACCATCTCACTCCAGTAAGATTGGCAGCCACTATGAAGTCAAACAACAACAAGTGCTGGCAAGGATGTGGAGAAAAGGGTACTCTTGTACTTTGCTCATGGGACTGCAAATTGGTGCGGCCAATTTGGAAAGCAGTTTGGAGATTCCTGGGAAAGCTGGGAATGGAACCACCATTTGACCCTGCTATTGCCCTTCTCGGACTATTCCCTGAAGACCTTAAAAGAGCATGCTACAGGGATGCTGCCACATCCATGTACATAGCAGCACAATTCACAATAGCTAGACTGTGGAACCAACCCAGATGCCCTTCAATAGATGAATGGATAAAAAAAAATGTGGCATCTATACACAATGGAGTACTATGCAGCAATATGAAATGACAAAATCATTGAATTTGCAAGGAAATGGATGGCACTAGAGCAGATTATGCTTAGTGAAGCTAGTCAATCCCGAAAAAACAAATACCAAATGTCTTCTTTGATATAATGAGAGCAACTATGAACAGAGCAGGGAGGAAGAGCAGGAAGAAAAGATTAATACTAAACAGAGACATGAGATGGAAGGGAAAGGGAGAGAAAAGGGAAATTGCATGGAAATGAAGGGAGACCCTCATTGCTATACAAAATTATATATAAGAGGTTGTGAGGGGAATGGGAAAATAGACAAGGAGAGAAATGAATTACAGTAGATGGGGTAGAGAGAAAAGATGGGAGGGGAGGGGAGGGGGGATAGGAGGGGATAGGAAAGGTAACAGAATATAACAATTACTAATTTGGCATTATGTAAAATTGTGGATGTGTAAACGATGTGATTCTGCAATCTGCATTTGGGGTAAAATTGGGAGCTCATAACCCACTTCAATCTAATGTATGAAATATGATATGTCAAGAGCTTTGTAATTTTGTGAACAACCAATAAAAAAAGCACAGTGTGTGCAACCCGCTTGAAACTTCACTCACTCAATTAGTTCTCAGTGCACTCTCTATTCTTTGTTTCCTCTTGAAGTAGCCCTAAGCAGAGTCACCAAAAATACAATTTCCTTTAAAAGCTGTTGCCAAGATTCCATGAAATTCCAGTTTTACTAGAATTTCATCATATATTTTTTCACCCGATCTTGTTGATACTTGGCAGGAAAGATTAGTATACAAGTACAACTTGGCTGTCCAAATTACCTTCTTCTAGGTTGAAGCATTCATTGGCAGGAACACTTTGAATTTTTAGGTTTCACTTTGATTTTCCCTATAGAGATACATGCATTTTGAACTTATATCAAACACGGTTTGTGCAAATGGCTTGAAACATCACACACTCAATTAGTTCTCAGTGGGCTCTCTATCTTTTTATCCTTGTTGAAGTAGGCCTAAGAAAAGGCAAGAAAAATACACTTTCATTTGAAAGCTTTTGAAGTGCTTCCGCAGAAATCTGAGTTTACTAGATTCTCAGCAAATAGTTTTTCTTCCAATTATGCTGATACTTGGCAGGGAAGATGAGTATACCAATTGCACTTGGCTTCCCAAATTTCATTCTTCTTTGTTGAAGCGTTCGTTGTCAGGAAGACTTTGAATCATTAGGTTTCACTTCTTTTCACAAATAGGGATTCATGCATTTGGAATTCGAAATCAAACATGGTTTCTGCTAGCTGCTTGAAACTTGACTCACTCAATTAGTTTCCTTTGCACCCTCTAAGCTTTGTTCCCTGTTGAAGTAGCCCTAAGCAGAGGCAAGGAAAATACACTTTCATTCGAAATGTTCAGAGCTTCCACAGAACTTTGAGATTACTGGAATCTCAGAAATTGTTTTTTCACCTGATCTAGTTGATACTTGGCAGGAAAGATGGGTATTCTACATGCACTTGGCTGATGAAATTTCGTTCTTCTAGGTTGAAGCATTCATTGGCCTGGTCACATTGAATTTTATTTTTCATTTGATTTTCCCCAATATTGAAACATGCATTTCGAACTCTAAATCAAACCGGATTTGGCTAGCTGCTTGAAACTTGACTCTCTCAATTAGTTCTCAGTGCACTCACTGTGCTTTTTTCCCTGATAAAGTTGCCCTTAGCAGAGGCAATGAAAATACACCTTTATTTGAAAGCATTTGCAGATCTTCCACAATCTCAGCATATATTTTTTTTACCCTTTCTTGTTAATATGTGGCTGGAAATATGACCATACAAGTTTCACTTATCTACCTAAATTTGGTTCTTCCATGTTGAGGCTGTCATTGGCAGTTACACTTTGAATTAGTCGGTTACACTTCATTTTCTCCTATAGGGATACATGCATTTGGAACCATAAAACAAATACAGTTTGTGCTAACTGTTTAAACTTTGACCCACTACTCAATTAGTTTTCAGTGGGCTCTCTATGCTATGTTCCCTGTTGAAGTAGCCTTCAGTCAAGTCAGTAAAATACATTCTCATTTGAAAGCGTTTGAAGAGATTCCAAAGTTCTCCGATTGTGCTGGAATCTCAGTTAGTAGTTTTTAGCCAGATCTTGTTGATACTTGGCAGGAAAGATGAGTATACCAGTTGCACTTGGTTGCCCAAATTTCGTTCTTCTATGTTAAAGAATTCATTGGCAGGAATACTTTGAATTTTTAGATTTTACTTCTTTTTCCCCTAAAGGGATACATGCCTTTGGAATACTAAATAAAACACGATTTGTGCTAGCTACTTGAAACTTGACTCACTCAATTAGTTCTCAGTGTATTCTCTATGCTTTCTTCACTGTTGAAGTAGCCCTAAGCAGAAGCAAGGATAATACACTTTAATTTTAAAGCGTTTGTGGAGCTTCCACAGTTCTCTGAGTTTACTGAAATCTCAGCATATATTTTTTAACCCGATCTTGTTGATACTTGGCAAGAAAGATGAGTATACCTGTTGCACATGGCTGCTCAAATCTCGTTCTTCTAGGTTAAAGCCTTCATTGGCAGGAACACTTCCCACTTTTAGGTGTCACTTCATTTTCCCCTATGGGGATACATGCATTTGCAACTCTACATAAAAAACACTGTGTCCTAGCTGCTTGAAACTTGACTCACCCAATAATTTCTCAGTGCACTTTATAAGCCTTGTGCTGGCTTTAAGTAGCCCTATGCAGAGGCAAGGATAATACATTTTCCTTTGAAAGTGTTTGCAGAGCTTCCACAGAACTCCGAGTTTACTGGAATCTAAGCAAATATTTTCTCACCAGATCTTTTTGATATGTGGCCAGAAAGATGAGCATACCACTTGCACTTGGCTACTCAAATTTGGTTCTTCTAGGATGAAGCTTTTGTTGGCAGGAAAACTTTCACATTTTTAGTTTTCACTTTATTTTCTCCTCTAGTGATACATGAATTTGGAACCCTAAATCAAATACGGTTTATGCTAGCTGCTCAAACCTTGAATCACTCAATTAGTTTTCACTGGGCTCTCTAAGCTTTGTTCCCTGTTCAATTAGCCCTAAGCAGAGACAAAGAAAATACTCTTTAATTTGAAAGCCTTTGAAGAGCTTCCACAGAACTCCGAGTTTATTGGAATCTCAGCAAATATTTTTTCACCAATATTGTTGATACTTGGCATGAAAGATGAGTATACAAGTTGGACATGGCTGCCATAATTTCATTTTTCTAGGTTTAAGCTTTCGTTGGCACAACATTTTGAATGTTTAGGTTTCACTTCATTTTCCACTATAGGGATACATTCATTTGGAACTCTAAATTAAACACGGTGTGTCCTAGCTACATAAAACTTGACTCATGCAATTGGATCTAAGTGTGCTCTCTATGCTTTGTGCCCTGTTGAATTTGTTCTAAGCAGAGGCAAGGAAAACAAACTTTCATTTGAAAGCGTTTGCTGAGTTTCCACAAAACTCCGAGTTTACTGAAATATCAGCAAATATTTTTTCACCCAATCTTGTTGATACTTGGCAGGATAGATGAGAATATGAGTTGCAATTGGCTGCCCAAATTGCATGCTTCTAGGTTGAAAGGTTCGTTTGCAAGAACACTTTGAATTTTTAGGTTTCACTTCATTTTCCCCTATATGGATACATGCATTTGGAACACTAAATAAAATATATTTTGTGCTAACTGCTTGAAACTTGACTCACTTAATGAGTTCTCAGTGCACTATCTATTATTTGTGCCTGTTAAAGTATCCCTAAGCAGAGGCAAGGAAAATATGCTTTCATTTGAAAGTGTTTGCATAACTTCCACAGAATTCTTAATTTACTGGAATCTCAGCAAATAATTTTCCACCCGACCTTGGTGATACATGGCAGGAAAAATAGTATACCATTTGCACTAGGCTACTCAAATTTTGTTCTTTTAGGTTGAAGTGTTCTTTGGCAGGAACATTTTGAATTTTTATGTTTCAATTTCTTCTTCCCTATAGGGATACTTGCATTTGGAAATCTAAATCAAAAGCAGTGTGTCCTAGCTGCTTTAAACTTGACTCACACAAGTAGTTCTCAGTGTGCTCTCTATGCTTTGTGCACTGTTGAAGTTGCCCTAAGCAGAGGCAAGGAAAACACACTTTTATTTGAAAGTTTTTGTAGAGCTTCCACAGTACTCTGAGTTTACTGGAATCTCAGCAAATATTTTTTCACCCGATCTTATTGATACTTGGCAGAAATGATAGGTACTCGAGTCGCACTTGGCCCCCAAAATTTCATTCTTTTAGGATGAAGCTTTCATTGGCAGGAATGCTTTGAATTTTTAGGTTTCACTTGGTTTTCCCCTATAGAGAAACATGCATTTGGAACTCTAAATCAAACACAGTGTGTGCTAGCTCCTTGAAACTTGATGGATTCAATTAGTTCTCAGAGCACTCTCTATGCTTTGTTCTCTGTTGAAGTATCCCTTAGATGAGGCAAGGAAAATACCCTTTCATTTGAAAGCATTTGTACTAATTGAGTGATTCAAGGTTTAAGCAGCTAGGAAATACCATATTTAATTTAGGGTTATAAATATATGTATAATATATTTATAACCCTAATATTTCTTTTTTCTATCGATCTTGTTCATACTTGGCAGGAAACATGAGTATACCAGATGAACTTGGCTACCCAAATTTTGATTTTCTAGCTTAAAGCATTTGTTGGCAGAAACACTTTGTATTTTTAGGTTTCACACAATTTTTTCCTAAAGGGATAGATGCTTTTGGACTCTAAATCCAACACAGTTTGTGCTGGCTGCTTGAAATTGATTCACTCAATTAGTTCTCAGTGCACTCTCTATGGTTTGTGCCCTATTCAAGGAGCCCTAAGCAGGGGCAATGAAAATACACTTTCATTTGAAAGCATATGCAGAGTTTACACAGAACTTCGAGTTTACTGGAAATTCAGCAAATGTTTTTTTCACCTGATCTTGTTGATACTTGGCAGGAAAGATGAGTATACCAGTTTCACTGGGCTACCAGAATTACGTTCTTCTAGGATGCAGCGTTCGTTGGCAGGAACACTTTGTATTTTTAGGTTTCACTTTGTTTTCCCCTGTACTGATACAGTCATTTGGAACTCTAAATCAAACATGGTTTGTGCTAGTTGCTTGAAACTTGACTCACTCAATTAGTTCTCAGTGCACTCTCTATGCTTTGATCCCTGTTGTATTAGCCCTAAGCACAGGCAAGGAATATTCACTTTCCTTTGAATGCATTTGCAGAGCTTCCACAGAACTCCAAGTTCACTGAAATATCAGCAAATATTTTTTCATCTGCTCTCATTGATACTTAGCAAGAAAGACAGATATACCAGTTGCACTTCACTGACAAAATTTCATTCACCTAGGTTGAAGCATTTGTTGACAGGAACACTTTGAATTTTTAGGTTTCACTTCGTTTTTCCCTAAGAGATACTTTTATTTGTAACACTAAATCAAACCCGATTTTTGCTAGCTGCTTGAAACTTGACTCACTCAATTAGTTCACCATGTACTCGCTATGCTGTGTGCCCTGATGATATAGCCCTAAGCAGAGGCAATGAATATACACTTTAATTTGAAAATGGTTGCAGAGATTCCACAGAACTACTAGTTTACTGGAATATCAACAAAAATTTTACACTCGATCTTGTTGATACTTGACAGCAAAGATTAGTATACCAGTTGCACTTGGCTGCCCAATTTTTTTTTTCTTCTAGGTTGAAGCGTTCAATGGTAGGAACCATTTGAATTTTCAGGTTTCACTTCATTTTCCCATATTGGGATACATGCATTTGGAACTCTAAATCAAAAATTGTATGTGCTAGATGCTTGAAACTTGACAGACTCTATTAGTTGTCACTACTCTCTCTATGCTTTGTTCTCTGTTGAAATAGCCCTAAGCAAAGGCAAGGAAAATACAATTTACTTTCAAAAACCATTTGCAGAGCGTCCACAGAACTTCGAGTTTTTTAGAATATCTGCAAATATTTTTTTCACCCAATCTTATTGATACTTGGAAGGAAAGATGAGTGTACCAGTTGCACTTGGCTGCTCCAATTTCATTCTTCTAGGTCGAAGTGTTAGTTTGCAGGAACACTTGAATTTTAGGTTTCACTTTGTTTTCACATATAAGAATACTTGCATTTGGAACTCTAAATCAAATACGGTTTGTGCTAGATGCTTGAAACTTGACACACTCTATTATTTATCACTGCACTCTCTATGCTTTGTTCCCTGTTGAAGTAGCCATAAGCAGAGGCAAGGAAAATACACTTTCATTTGAAAATGTTTGCAGAGCTTCCACCAAACTCCAAGTTTACTGGAATCTCAGCTAATATTTTTTACCCCTATCTTTTTGATTCTTGGCAGGAAAGATGCGTATAGCAGTTGCACATCCCACCCAATTTCATTCTTCTAGCTTGAACCATTCCTTTGAAGGAACACTTTGAATTTTTAGGTTTCACTTCATTTTCCCCTATAAAGATACATGCATTTGAAACTCTATATCAAACACAATTTGTGCTACCTGCTTAAAACTTGACTCACTCAACTAGTTCTCAGTGCATTCCCTATGCTTTGTGCACTGATGAAGTAGTCATAAGCAGAGTCAAGGAAAATACATTTTAATTTAAAAGTCTTTGCAGAGCATCCACAGAACTCTGAGTTTACTTGAATCTCAGCAAATATTTTTAACCCAATCTGGTTGATTCTTGGCAGGAAAGATGTGTATCTGAGTTGCACTTTGCAGCCCAAATTTCATTCTTGTAGGTTGAAGCATTAGTTGGCATGAACACTTTGAATTTTAGGTTTCACTTCATTTTCTCCTATAGGGATAAATACATTTGGAACTCTAAATCAAACATGATTTGCGGTAGCTGCTTGAAACTTCAGAACACAGAGTTCACTGGAATCTCAGCAAATATTTTTTCACCTGATCTTGTTGATACATGGCAGGAAAGATGAGTATTCCAGTGGCACTTGTCTGCCCAAATTTCATTCTTCTCTTTCAAGCGTTCCTTGGCAGGAACACTTTGAATTTTTAGGTTTCACTTCATTTTCCACGATAGGGATACATGCATTTTGATCTTAACCTAGCATGGTTTGTCTTAGCTGCTTGAAACTGGACTCACTCAATTAGTTCTCAGTGCTCTCTCTATGCTTTCTTCTCTTCTGACGTAGCCCTAAGCAGAGGAAAATAAAGTACGCTTTAATTAGAAAGAATTTGCAGGGCTTCCATAGAACTCCAAGTTTACTGGAATACTAGCAAATGTTTTTTCACCTGATCTGGCTGATACTTGGCAGGAAACATGAGTATATGAGTTGCACTTGGCTGCTCAAATTTCGTTCTTCTAGGTTGAAGCATTCATTGGCAGAAACACTTTGAATTTTTAGGTTTCACTTCTTTATAACCCATAGGGATACATACATTTGGAACTCTAAATCAAACATGATTTGTCCTAGATCATTTTTTTTTCAAATGATCATGTTGATATACGGCTGGAAAGATGAGTATCTGAGTTTCACTTGGCTGAACAAATTTCGAACTTCTAGGATGAAGCATTCATCATCAGGAACACTTTGAATTTTTAGGTTTCACTTTGTATTCCCCTAGAGAAATACATGCATTTGGAACTCTCTATCAAACATGGTTTTTGCTAGTTGCATAAAACTTGACTCACTCAATAAGTTATGAGTGGGCTCTCTATCCTTTGTTCCCTGTTGAAGTAGCCCAGAGCAGAGGCAAAGAAAACACACTTCCATTTGAAAGCGTTTTCAGAGCTTCAACAGATCTCTGAGTTTACTGCAATTTCAGCAAATATTTTTTTCACCCGATCGTGTTGATACTTGGCAGGAAACATGAGAATACCAGTTGCACTTTGCTGCCCAATTTTTTTTCTTCTAGGTTGAAGCGTTCATTTGCAGGAAAACTTTGATTTTTCAGGTTTCACTTTATTTTCTTCTATAGAAATTCAGGCATTTTTAATTCTAAAACAAACAAGGTTTCTGCTAACTGTTTGAAACTTGACTCAATCAATTAGTTCTCAGTGTACTCTGTATGCTTTGTTATGTGTTGAAGTAGCCCTAAGCAGAGGCAAGGAAAATAAACTTTCAATTGAAAGTGTTTGCAGTGCTTCCTCAGAACCCCGAGTTTACTGGAATCTCCGCAAATATTTTTTCATCCAAACTTGTTGATACTTGGCAAAAAAGATAAGCAAACCAGTTGCACTTGGGTACCCAATTTTCTATCTTCTAAGTTGCAAGGTTCATTGGCAGGTTGAAGCATTCGATGGCAGGTACACTTTGAATGTGTAGGTTTCACATTGTTTTCCCCTATAGGGATACATGCATTTGGAACTCTAAATCAAACATGGTTGGTGCTAGCTACTTTAAACTTGACTCACTCAATTAGTTCTCAGGGCAGTCTCTATGCTTTGTTACTTGTTGAAGTAGACATAAGCAAAGGCAAGGAAAATACACTTTCATTTGAAAGTGTTTGCAAAGCTTCCACAAAACTACTTGCTTACTGGAGTCTCAGGAAATATTTTTACACCTGGAATTGTTGATACATAGCAGGAAAGATGAGTATACCAGTTGCACTTGGCTATCCAAATTTTGTTCTTTTAGGTTAAAGCATTCATTGGCAGGAAAAGTTTGAATCTTTATGTTTCACTTCATTTTCCCCTGTAGGGATACAGGAATTTATAAATCTAAATCAAACAGGATTTGTGATGTTGTGATAGCTTCTTGAAACTTGACTCACTCAATCAGTTCTCAGTGCATTCTCTATGCTTTGTTCCCTGTAGAAGTAGCGCTAGGCATAGGCAGGAAAATAAACTTTCATTTGAAAGTGTTTGCAGGGATTTCACAAAACTCCTTGCTTACTGGAATCTCATCAAATATTTTTTCACCAAAGTTTTTGATACGTGTCAGGAACGATGAGTATACAATTTGCACTTCGCTGCTCAAAGTTTTTCTTCTAGGTAGAAGCATTAATTGACAGGATCACTTTGAAATTTTAGGTTTTACTTTATTTCCTTTTAGGGATACATGAATTTGGAACTCTAATAAAACACGGTTTGTGCTAGCTGATTGAAACTTGACTTACTCAATTAGTTCTCAGTGCAATCTCTCTGCTTTGTTTCCTGTTGAAGTAGCCCTAAGTAGAGACAAGAAAAAATACACTTTCATCTGAAAGCATTTGCAGAGCTTCCTCAGAACTCAAAGTTAACTCATATTTCAGCAAATATTTCCCTCAATCTTGTTTATACATGGCCAGAAAGAACAGTATACCAATTGCACTTGGCTGCCCAATTTTTCTTCTTCTAGGTTGAAGCATTCTTTTACAGGAACACTTTGAATTTTTAGGTTTCACTTCATTTCCCCTAGAGGGATACATGCATTTGGAACTCTAAATTAAACATGGTTTGTGCTAGCTCCTTTAAACTTGACACACTCAATTACATCTCAGTGCTCTCTCTATGCTTTGTTCCCTGTTGAAGTAGACCTAAGCAGAGGCAAGGAAAATAAACTTTCATTTGAAAGCTATTGTAGAGCTTCCACAGAACTCTGAGTATACTGGAATCTCAGCAAATCCTTTTTTAACCAATTTTGTTGATACTTGGCAAGAAAGAGGAGTATACCAGTTGAATTTGGCTGCCATAATTTTGTTCTTTTAGGCTAAAGAGTTCGTTGGCAGGAACACTGAGTATTTTTAGATTTCACTTCTTTTTCCCCTACAGAGATACAAGCATGTGGAACTTTAAATCAAACACGGTTTTTGCTACCTATTTGAAAATTGAATCACTCAATTAGTTTTCTGTGAACTCTATATGCTTTGTTCCCTGTTGAACTAGCCCAAAGCAGAGGCAAGGAAAATACACTTTCATTTGAAAAAGTTTGCAGAGCTTCCACTGAACTTTGAGTTTACTAGAATCTAAGAAAATATTTCTTCACCCAATCTTGTTGACACATGGCAGGAAAGATGAGTATTTCAGTTGCACTTGGCTATCCTAATCCCTTTCTTCTAGATTGAATTATTCATTGGCAGGAACACTTTGAATTTTTGGTTTCACTTCCTTTTTCCCTATAGGCCTATGCTTTGTTTCCTGTAGAAGTATCACTAGGCAGAGGCAAGGAAAATAAACTTCCATTTGAAATTGTTTGTAGGTCTTCCATAGAAATCCAAGTTTACAGGAATCTCACCAAATATTTATTCACCCGAACTTGTTGACACATGTTGCAATTGGCTGCCCAAATTTCCTTCTTCTTGGTTGTAGCATTCATTGGAAGGAACACTTTGAATTTTTCTGTTTCACTTAGTTTTCTGGTACAGGGATACATGCTTTTGGAAGTCTAAATCAAACACGGTTTGTGATAGCTGCTTGAAACTTGACTCACTCAATTACTTCTCAGTGCACTCTCTATGATTTTTTCCCTGTTGAAGTAGCCCTAAGCAGAGGCAAGGAAAATACACTTTCATTTAAAAGTGTTTGCAGGGCTTCCACAGAACTGAGTTTACTGGAATGTCAGTAAATATTTTTTCACCCAAACTTGTTGATACTTAGCAGTAAAGATGAGTAAACCAGTTTCAATTGGCTGCCCAAACTTCATTCTTCTTGGTTGAAAAGATCTTTGACAGGAACACTTTGAAATTCTGTTTCACTTAGTTTTAAGCTATAGGGATACCTGCTTTGGAACTCTAAATCAAACATGGTTTGTATAGCTGCTTTAAACTTGACACACTGAGTTACTTCTCAGTGCCCTCTCTATGCTTTGTTCCCTGTTGCAGTAGCCCTAAGCAGAGGAAGGAAAATGCACTTTCATTTGAAAGCGTTTGCAGAGCATCCACAGTACTTCAAAGTTTACTGGGATCTCAGCAAATATGTTTTCAACTGATCTTGTTGGTACTTGGCAGGAAAGATGTGTATGCCAGTTGCACATGGCTGCCGAAATTTTGTACTGCTTGGTTGAAGCATTCATTTGCAGGAAAACTTTGAATTTTTAGGTTTTACTTCATTTTCCTCTGTAGTGATGCATGCATTTGTAACTCTAAATAAAACAAGGTCTGTGCTAGCTGCTTGAAAGTTGACTCACTCAATTAGTTCTCAGTGTACTATCTATGCTTTATTCCCTGTGTAAGTAACCCTAAGCAGAGGCAAGATAATACAATTTCATCTGAAAGCGTTTGCAGAGCTTCCACATTACTCCAAGTTAACTGGGATTTCAGCAAATATTTTTCCCCCGATCTTGTTGATACGTGGCAGGGAAGATGTGTATACCAGTTGTACTTGGCTGCCCTAATTTCATTCTTCTAGGTTGAAGCACTCATTGTCAGAAACACTTTGAATTTTTAGGTTTCACTTCATTTTCCTTTATACAGATGCATGCATTTGGAACTCTAAATCAAACATGGTTTGTGCTAGGTGCTTGAGAATTTACTAGCTCAATTACTTCTCAGTGGGCTCTCGAGTTTACTAGAATCTGAGCAAACATTTTTTCACCCAATCTTGTGGATACGTGGCAGTGGAAAAGAGTATACCAGTTGTACTTCGCTGCATAAAATTCATTCTTCTAGATTGAAGGATTCATTGGCAGGAACACTTTGAATTCTGAGGTTTCACTCCGTTTTACCCTATAGAGATACATACATTTAGAAATATAAATCAAACATGGTTTGTGCTAGCTGCTTGAAACTTGACTGACTCAATTACTTCTAGTGTGCTCTCTATGCTTTGTTCCCTGTTGAAGTAGTTCTAAGCCAAGTCAAGGAAAATACACTTTCATTTGAAAGCATTTGCAAAGCTTCCACAGAACTCAGAGTTTAATGAGATATCAACAAATATTTTTTCACCCGAACTTGTTGATAATTGGCAGGATAGAAGTGTATACTTCTTTCCTTGGATGACCAAATTTCATCTCTTAGGTTGAAGCATTCATTTGCAGGAACACTTTGAATTTTTGTGTTTCACTTCATTTTCTTCTATAGGGATACATGCATTTGGAATACTAAATCAAGCACGATTTGTGCTAGCTTCTTCAAACATGACTCTCTTTGTTCTCAGTGCACTCTCTATGCTTTGTTCCCTGTTGCAGAGCTTCCACAGAACTTTGAGTTTACTGGGATCTCAGCAAATATGTTTTCACCCCATCTTGTTGATACTTGGCAGAGGCAAGGAAAATACACTTTCATTTGACGGCTTTTTCTGAGCTTCCACAGAATTCTGAGTTTACTGAAATCTCAGCAAATGTTTTTTTCACCCGAATTTGGGGATATAAGGAAGGAAAAATGAGTATACCAGTTGCACTTGGCTGCCAAATTTCATTCTTCTAAGTTCAAGCGTTCCTTGGCAGGAACACTTTGAATTTTTAGGTTTCACTTCATTTTCCGCTATAGAGATACATGTTTTTGGAAGTCTACATCAAACGGGGTTTGCACTATCTACTTGAAACTTGACTCACTCAATTAGATCTCAGTGCACTCTGTATGCTTTGTTCCCTGTTGAAGTAGCCCTAAGCAGAGGCTAGGAAAATACACTTTCATTTGAAACAATTTTTAGAGCTTCCGCAGAGCTCCGATATTACTGGAATCTCAGCAAATATTTTTTCACCAGATCTTGTTGATTCTTGGCACGTCCGGTGAGTATACATGTTGCACTTGACTGTCTTAATTTCTTTCTTTTAGGATGAAGCTTTCGTTGGTATGAAAACTTTGAATTTTTAGGTTTTAGCTAATTTTCACATATAAGGATACATGCATATGGAACTCCAAATCAAACATGTTTTGTGCTAGCTGCTTGAAATTTGACTCTCTCAATTAGATCTCAGTTCACTCTCTATGATTTTTTTTCTGATGAAGTAGCCCTAAGCAGGATCAAGAAAAATACACTTTCATTTGAAAGCGTTTGCAGTGCTGTCACAGTACTCCCAGTTTACTGGCATCTCAGAAATATTTTTTTCACCCGATCTTGTTGATTCTTGCCAGAAAAGATGTCTACACCACTTGAACTTGGATGCCCAAATCTCATTCTTCTTGGGTGAACCATTCATTGGCAAGAACACAATTAATTTTTATATTTTACTACATTTTCCCTTTTAGGTATACAGGCTTTTGGAACTCTAATTCAAACACGGATTGTCCTAGCTGTTAGAAACATGACTCACTAAATTAGTTCTCAGTGTGCTCACTATGCTTTGCTCCCTTTTGAAGTAGCCCTACGCACAGGCAAGAAAAATACAAATTCATTTGAAGAGGCAAAGAAAACACATTTTCATTTGAAAGCGTTTGCAGGGTTGCCACAGAACTCTGAGTTTACTGGAATCTCAGAACATATTTTTTTCTCCCCATCTTGTTGATACTTTGCATAGAGATGAGTATACCACTTGCACATGGCTGCCCAAATTTCATTCTTCTAGGTTGAAGCATTCATTGGCAGGAATAGTTTGAATTTTTAGGTTTCACTTTATTTTCCCCTATAGGGATACATTCATTTGGAAGTCTAAATCAAACACGATTTTTGATAACTGCTTGAAACTTGACTCAGTTAGATCTCAGTGCACTCTCTATGCTTTGTTCCCTGTTGAAGTAGCCCTAAGCAGGGGCAAGGAAAATACACTTTCATTTTAAAGAGTTTGGAGAGCTTCCACAGAATTCTGAGTTTACTGGAATCTCAGCAAATATTTTTTTTTTTTACCCCATCTTGTTGATACTTTGCAGGAAAGTTGAGTATACCAGTTGCACTTGGCTGCCCTAATTTTGATCTTCTAAGTTGAAGCGTTGATTGGCAGGAACACTTTGAATGTTTAGGTTTCACTTCATTTTATGCTATGGGGATACATGCTTTTGGACTCTAAGTCAAATACGGATTGTGCTAGCTGCTTGAAACTTGACTCACTCAATTAGATCTCAGTGCACTCTCTTTGCATTGTTCGCATTTAAAGTAGCCCTAGACAGAGGCAAGGAAAATACACATTCAATTGAAAGCCTTTGCAGAGCTTTCATAAAACTCTGAGTTTACTGGAATCTCAGCAAATATTTTTTCACCCAATCTTGTTGATACTTGGCACATAGATGAGTATCACAGTTGCAGTTGGCTGCCTAAATTTTGTTCTTCTATGTTGAAGCGTGCATTGGCAGGAACACTTTGAATTTTTAGGTTTCACTTTGTTTTCTGCTATATGGATACATGGTTTTGGAACTCAAACACGATTTGTGCTAGCTGCTTGACACTTGACTAACTCAATTAGTTCTCAGTGCACTCTCTATGGTTTGTACCCCATTCCAGTTGCCCTAAGCAGAAGAAAGGTAAATCCACTTTCTTTTGAAAGCTTTTTCAGTACTTCCAACGTAATCCAAATTTACTGGAATCTCAGCAATTATTTTTTTCACCCAATATTGTTGATATTGGCAGTAAAGATGAGTATTCCAGTTGCACTTGGCTTTCCAATTTCAGCTTCTAAGTTGAATCGATCATTGGCAGGAACCCTTTGAATTCTTAGGTTTCACTATGTATTTCCCTATACATATACATGCATTTGGAACTCTAAATAAAACAAGGTTTCTGCTATCTGCTTGAAACTTGTCTCACCCAATTAGTACTCAGTGTGCTCTCTATAATTTTTTCCCTGTTTAAGTAGCCCAAAGCAGAGGCAAGGTAAAACACTTTCATTTGAAAGCATTTGCAGAGCTTCCACAGAAGTCTAGTTTGTTGGAGACCAGCTCCAACAGGGGGTCTCAGGAGACGAACCGATGGTGAGGAGTCGGCGAAAGAGGGGGTGGAGAAACAACACAGACACCAAAGTGAAGGTGTTGATCCCAATCTTTACTTGTGAAGTTGATCATATATACTTTTCATTTTGGCAGGCTTACAGTACTTTGCGGTTACAAAACAGGAATCATTATTCAAAGAAACAAAATATTATGTAGCTACAATTAGAATAGAAGAATGTATCTTGGCTTATGCATAAGCAAGCATTTGTACTTTCAGTTCGCGGTTTGTTTTGAGCTGTTTCTGCTTAGTTAACTTTTAATAATAGTTACAAATGTCCCAAACTATTGGCCTATACCTTGACTATTCTTTCTTGACTTACTGACTGGAACAGGTGCCATGGTTATGGCAAGTGGTTGATTTGTTATTACTTTTAATCAAACAAGTGTAAGAGCACAAACCATTGTGCACAGGAACAAGAACAAGTTGCCCAGTACCAAGCACTAATCTATCTTCTTAACATTAATTTTTCTTCTCTAGATTTTAATTTAATTTCTCAAAAACTTCCCTGACAGGAATACAGGGAGTTTTTCATTAGACGTTAACAATTTACACTCCACAGCTGAATCATTGCATTTAGAGCAAACAGATCTATGCTTTAGAAGTAGTTGCATTAATTGGGAAAGTCATGATTTTTCCTTCATACTTAATGGTCATATGAGAAATTGCAACTATACTTATTAAAGGAATACAAAAACAGATCAGTCCATTCCCAGAAACATACTGCGCTCCTCCAGAGGAGGAGCCCACCTCAGTAGGGCCTTGCCATTGCCTGAGTCAGGGGAGGGGCACAGCACTAGTTTACTGGAATCTCAGCAAATATTTCTTCACCAAACTTATTGATACTTGGCAGGGAAGATCAGATTACAAGTTCCACTTGGCTGCCCAAATTTTCTTTTTCTAGATTGAAGCGTTCCTTAGCAGGAACATTTTGAATTTTTTGGTTTCACTTTGTTTTCCCCTATAGTTTTAAAGGCATTTGGAACTCTACATGAAACAGCATTTGTGCTAGCAGCTTGAATCTTGACTCACTCAATTTGTTCTCAGTGCACTCTCTATGCTTTGATCCCTGTAGAAGTAGCCCTAGGCAGAGGCAAGGAATATACATTTTCATTAGAAATCTTTAGCAGAGCTTCCACAGACCTCAGTTTACTGAAATCTCAGCAATTATTTTTTCAAATGATCTGGTTGATACTTGGCAGGAAAGATGAGTATACCAGTTGAACTTTCGTGGCCTAATTTCCTTCTACATAAAGCATTCGTTGGCAGAAACAATGAATTTTTGGTTTCACTTTGTTTTCTGCTATATGAATAATGCTTCTGGAACTATAAGTCAAACACGGTTTATGCTAGCTTCTTCAAACTTGACTCACTCAATTAGTTCTCAGTTTGCTTTCTGTGGTTAGCTCCCTGTTGAAGTAGACCTAGGGATAGGCAAGGAAAATACACTTTCATTTGAAAGCGTTTGCATTCCTTCACAGAATTCCAAGTTAACTGGAATCTAAGCAAATATTTTTCACCCAATCTTGTTGACACTTGGCAGAAGAATGAGTATACCAGTTGCACTTGGCTGCCCAAATTTTGTTCTTCTAGGTTGAAGCGTTGGTTGGCAGGAACACTTTAAGTTTTTAGGTTTCACTTTGTTTTTTCCTATAGGGATACATGCATTTGGAACTTTAAATCAAACATGGTTTGTGCTAGCTGCATGAAACGTGACTCATTCAATTAGTTCTCAGTGCTCTCTCAATGCTTTTTACCCAGTTCAGGTAGCCCTAAGCAGAAGCAAGGAAAATACACTTTCATTTGAAAGATTTTACAGTGCTTCCACAGAAATCAGAAATTATTGGAATTTCAGCACATATTTTTTTTCACCTGATCTTGTTGATACTTGGTAGGAAAGATGAGTACAAGAGTTGCACTTGGCTTCCCAAATTTTGTTCTTCTAGGTGAAAGTATTCCTATGCAGGGACACTTTGAATTTTTAGGTTTCAGTTCATTTTCCCCAATAGGGATACATGCATTTTGAATTCTAAATCAAACTTGACTCACTCAATTAGTTCTCAGTGCACTCTTTGTGGTTTCTTCCCAACTGAAGCAGCCCTAGGCAGAGGCAAGAAAAAAACACTTTCATTTGAAAGCATTTGCAGAGATTCCACAAACCTCCTAGTTTACTGGGATATCAGCAAATATTTTTTCACCAGATCGTGTTGATACTTTGCAGGAAAGATGTGTATACCAGTTGCACTTGGCTGCCAAAATTTTGTTCATCTAGTTTGTAGCATTCATTTGCAGGAACACGTTGAATGTTTAGGATTCCCTTCATTTTCCCAAGTAGGAATACATACATTTGGAACTCGAAATCAAACACGGTTTGTGCTAGCTGCATGAAAATTAACTCACTCAATTAGTTCTCATTGCAGTCTCAATGATTTGTGCCCTGTAGAAGTTGCCATAGGCAAAGGCAAGGAAAATACACTTTATTTTGAAAGAGTTTGAAGAGCTTCCACAGGACTCTGAGTTTACTGGAATCTCAGTAAATATTTTTTACCTGATCTACTTGAAACTTGACAAAAAAGGTTCCTATACCTATTGAACTTGGATGCCTAAATGTCATTCTTCTAGGTTGTAGCGTTCATTGGCAGGAAAACTTTAAATTTTTAGGTTTCACATCCTTTTCCACTACAGGGATACATGCTTTTGGAACTCCAAATCAAACAGGGTTTGTGCTAGCTGCTTGAAACTTGACTCACTCAATTATTTCTCAGTGCAATCTCTTTGCTTTGTTCACTGTTTAAGTAGCCCTACACAGAGTCAAGGAAAATACACTTTCATTTGAAAGCTTTTGTAGAGCTTCTACAGAACTCTGAGTTTACTGGGAACTCAGCAAATATTCTTTCACCAGATCTTGGTGATACTTGGCTGGAAAGATGAGTACACCAATTTTACTTAGCTGCCCTAATTTCGATCTTTGAGATTTAAGCGTTCATTGGCAGGAAATCTTTGAATTTTTAGGTTTTACTTCGTTTTCTGCTATATGGATACATGCTTTTGGAACTCTAGGTCAAATATTATTTGTGCTAGCTGCTTGACACTTGACTCAGTCAATTAGTTCTCAGTGCATTCTCTATTATTTGTTCCCTGTAGAAGTAGCCCTAGGCAGAGGCAAGGAAAATACACTTTCATTTGAAAGAATTTGCAGAGACTCCACATATCTCTGAATTTACTGGAATCTCAGCAAATATATTGTCACCAAATCTTGTTGATACTTGGCGGAAAGATCATATTACAAGTTCCAATTGTCTTCCCAAATTTTGTTCTTCTAGGTTGACGTGTTCATTGGCAGGAGTACTTTGAATTTTTGTTTCACTTCATTTTCCGCTTTGGGGATACATGCATTTGGAACTCTAAATAAAATATAGTTGTTCCTAGTTGCTTAATCAATCAATTAGTTCTCAGTGTGCTCTCAATGATTTGTTCCCTGTTCAAGTAGCCTAAGCATAAGCAAGGAAAATTCACTTTCATTTGAAAGCTTTCTCAACATTTCCACAGAAATCCAAATTTACTGGAATCTCAGCAAATATATTTTCCCCCGATCTTGTGGATATTTGGCTGAAAAAATGAGTATACCAGTAGCACTTGGGTGCTTAAATTTCATTCTTCTAGGTTGAAGTGTTCATTGGCAAAAAAAACTTTGAATTTTTTAGGTTTCACTACCTTTTCCCCTTTAGGGATACATGCATTTCGAACGCTAAATCTAACACTGTTTGTGCTACCTCCTTGAAACCTGAATCACTCAATTAGTACTCAGTGTGCTCTCTATCCGCTGTTCCCTGTTCATTTAGCCCTAAACAGAGGCAAGAAAAATACATTTTAATTTGAAAGCATTTGCATAGCTTCCACAGAACTCTGAGTTTACTGGAATCTCAGCAAATATTTTTTCAACTGATCTTCTTGGTAATTGGCAGTAAAGATTACTATACCACTTGCACTTGGCTACCCAAATTGTGTTTTTCTAGGTTGAAGCATTCCTAAGCTGGAATACTTTGAATTTTTGTGTTTTACTTTGTTTTCCCCTATAGGGATACAAGCTTTTGACCCCTAACTCAAACATGGTTTGTGCTAGCTGCTTGAAACTTGTCTCACTCAATTAGTTCTCAGTGTGCTCTCTGTGCTTTTTTCCTTGTGGAAGTAGCCCCAATAGAGGCAAGAAATGTACACTTTCATTTGAAAGCAATTGCAGAACTTCCACAGTTCCAGTTTATTGGAAACTCATAGAATATTTTTCAGCAAATGTTGTTGATACTTGGTAGGATAGATGAGAATACCAGTTGCACTTGGCGGCCCAAATTTAGTTCTTCTAAGTTGAAGCATTTGTTGGCAGCAATACTTTCAATTTTTTGGTTTCACTTTGTTTTCTCATATCAGGAGAAATGTTTTTTGAACTCTAAATCAAGCAGGGATGCCACTAGCTCCTTGACTTATTACTCACTCAGTTAGTTCTCAGTGTGTTCTCTATGGTTTGTTCCATGTTGAAGTTGCCATGAGCGAAGCCAGGGAAAATACTCTTTCATTTGAAAATGTTTGCTGAGCTTCCACAGAATTCTGAGTTTACTGGAATCTCAGCAAATATTTTTTGACCTAAAAGATTAGGTCAAAATTTGATACTTGGCAGGAAATATAAGTATACCAGTTGCACTTGGCTGTCCAAATTGTGTTCTTGTATTTTGTAGCATTCTTTGGAAAGAACACTTTGAATTTTTAGGTTTCACTTTGTTTCCCCTATAGGGATACATGCTTTTGGAACTCTAAATAAAACACAGTTGCTACCAGCTGCTTGAAACTTGACTCACCCAATTAGTTCTCAGTGTGCTCTCTATGTTTTCTTCCCTGTTGAAGTAGCCCAGTGAAGAGGCAAGAAATATACTTTTTCATTTGAAAGCATTTGCAGAATTTCCACAGAACTCCGAGTTGACTGGATCCCAGCAAATATTTTTTTTTTTTTTTTACCCAATCCAGTTGATACTTGGCAAGAAAGTTGAGTATACCAGTTGCACTTGGATCCCCAAATTTTGTTCTTCTAGGTTGAAGCCTATATTGACAGGAACATTTTGATTTTTTGTGTTTCATTTCATTTTCCTCTATAGGTATACAGGCCTTTGGAACTCTAAATCCTACACGGCCGGTGCTAGCTTTTTGAAACTTGACTCAATTAATAAGTTCTCAGTTTGCTTTATTTGCTTTGTACCCTGTTGAAGTAGCCCCAATCAGAGGTAAGTAATGTACACTTTCATTTGAAACTCTTTGCAGAGCTTCCACAGTTCCAGTTTACTGGAATCTCATAAAATATTTTTCAGCGAATATTGTTGATACTGGGCATGAAAAATTAGTATACCAGTTTCACTTGGATGCCCAAGTTGTGTTCTTCTAAGTTGAAGCATTCCTTGGCCAGAACACTTTGAATTTTTATGTTTCACTTTGTTTCCCCCTATTTGAATATATGCTTTTGGAACTGTAAGTCAAACATGGTTGCCACTAGCTCCTTCAATGTTGACTCACTCAGTTAGTTCTCATTGTGCTCTCTATGCTTTTTTCTGTGTTGAAGTAGCCCTAAGGAGAGGCAAGGAAAATAAACTTAAATTTGAAAGCGCTTGCAGAGCATCCACTAAACTCCGAGTTTACTAGAATCTCAGCAAATATATTTTTCACCCAATTTTGTTGACACTTCGCCGAAAAGATGAGTATACAAGTTGCACTTGGCTCTCCAAATTTTGTTCTTCTAGGTTGTAGAGTTCCTTGGCAGGAACACTTTAAATTTTTAGGATTCATTTCATTTTCCCCTATAGGGATACATGCATTTGGAACACTAAATCAAACATGGTTTCGGTTAACTGCTTGAAAATTGACTTATTCAATTAGTTCTTAGAGTGCTATCAATGCTTTTTTCCCTGTTGAAGTAGCCCTAAGCAGAGGCAGTAGAAATACACTTTCATTTGAATGCAATTGCAGAGCTTCCACAGAACTCCGAGACTACTGGAATCTCAACCAATATTTTTAATCCCGATCTTGTTCATACTTTGCAGGAAAGATGAGAATACCAGTTGCACTTGGCTGCCCAAATTTTGTTCTTCTAGGTTGAAGCATGTGTTGGCAGGAACACTTTGAATTTTTGGGTTTCACTTCATTTTCCCTTATCGGGAAACATGCCTTTGGAACTCTAAATCCAACATATTTTGTGCTAGCTTCTTGAAACTTGACTCACTCAATTAGTTCTCAGTGTGTTCTCTATGCTTTGTTCCCTGTTGAAGTTGCCCAAAGCAAAGGATAGAAAAGTACACTTTCATTTCAAAGCGTTTTCAGAGCTTCCACAGTTCCAGTTTACTGGAATCTCATAAAATATTTTTCAGCCAATAGTGTTGATACTTGACAGGAAAGATGAGTATACCAGTTGCAACTGGCTGCCCAAATTTTTTTCTTCTAAATGGAAGCTTTCCTTGGCAGCAACATTTTTAATTTTTAGGTTTCACTTTGTTTTCCCATATAGGGATACATGCTTTTGGAACTCTAAGTCAACCACGGTTGCCACTAGCTCTTTGAACATTGACTCACTCAATTAGTTCTCAGTGTGCTCTATATGCTTTGTTCTCTGTTGAAGTAGCCCTAAGCAGAGGACAGAAAAATACACTTTCATTTGAAAGCATTTTCAGAGCTTCCACAGACCTCCGAGTCTACTGGAATCTCAGCCAATATTTTTTCACCAGATCGTGTGCATACTTGGCAGGAAAGATGAGTATACCAGTTGCACTTGGGTGCCCACATTTTTTTCTTCTAGGTTAGAGAATTCGTTGGCAGGAACACTTTGAAGTTTTTGGTTTCACTTCCCTATAGGGATAATGCATTTTGAACCCTAAATCAAACACGGTTTCTGCTAGCTGCTTGAAACTTGACTCACTCAATTAGTACTCAGAGCAGATTCTAGGCTTTGTTCTCTGTTTAAGAAGCCCTAAACAGAGGCAAGGTTTGTAAACTTTCATTTGAAACCATTTGCAGTGCTTCAACAGTACTCTGAGTTTACTTTAACCTCAGCAAATATATTTTCACCCGATGTTGTTGATACTTGTCAAGAAATATGATTATACCAGTTGCACTTTTTTTTTTCAAAATTTCATACTTCTAGTTTAAAGCGTTCCCTTGAAGGAACACTTTAAATTTTTAGGTTTCTCTCCGTTTTCCCCTATTTAGTTATATGTATTTGTAACTCTAAATCAAACACAGCGTTTGCAAGCTTCTTGAAACGTGACTCACTCAATTAGTTCTCAGAGCACTCTCTATGCTTTTTTCCCTGTTGAAGTAGCCCTAAGCAGAGGCAAGGAATATACACTTTCAGTTGAAAGTGTTTGCAGAGCTTCCATAGATCTCCGATTTTACTGTAATCTCAGCAAATTTTTTTTTCACCCAATCTTTTTGATACTTGACAAGAAAGATGAGTATACCAGTTTCACTTGGCTGCCCAAATTTCCTTCTTCTAGGTTGAAGTATTCGTTGGCAGGAACACTTTGAATTTTTAGGTTTTACGTCATTTTCCCCTGTAGGGATACATGCATTTGGAACTCTAAATCCAACACGGTTTATGCTACCTTCTTGAAACTTGACTCACTCCATTAGTTCTTAGTGCACTCTGTATGTTTTTTTTTTCCTGTTGAAGAAGCCCTAAGCAGAGACATGCAAAATAAAATATCTTTTGAAAGTGTTTGCAGAGCTTTCCCAGAACTCCTAGTTTACTGGAATCTCATAAAAACAATTTTTCACACGATTTTGTTGATACTTGGTAGGAAAGATGAATATACGAGTTACACTTGACTGCCCAAATTTTGTTCTTCTAGGTTGAAGCATTTGTTGGCAGCAACACTTTGAATTTTTTTTGTTTCACTTTATTTTCCCCTATAGGGATACATGCATCTGGAAAATGAATCAAACGTCATTTCTGCTAGCTTCTTCAAATTTGACTCTCTCAATTAGTAGTCAAATTGGATTCTAGGCTTTGTTCTCAGTTGAAGTAGCCCTAAGCAGAGGCAAGGATTATAAACTTTAATTTGAAACCGTTTGCAGTGCTTCCACAGTACCCGAGTTTACTTTAATCTCAGCAAATATATTTTCACCTCATGTTTTAGATACTTGACAGGAAAGATGATTATACCTGTTGCACTTGTTTATCAAAATTTCATACTTCTAGTTTAAAGTATTCCTTTGAAGGAATGCTTTGAATTTTTAGATTTCACTTCATTTTCCCCTATATGATTACATGTATTTAAAACTCTGAATCAAACATAGTTTTTGCTAGCTGTTTGAAACTTTACTCACTCAATTAGTACTCAAAGCAGATTCTAGGCTTTGTTCTCTGTTGAAGTAGTCCTAAGAAGAGGCAAGGATTATATACTTTCATTTGAAACCATTTGCAGTGCTTCCACAGTACTCCGAGTTTACTTTAATCTCAGCAAATATATTTTCATCCGATGTTGTTGACACTTGGCTGGAAAGATGATTTCACCAGTTCCACTTGTTTTTCAATATTTCATTCTTCTAGTTAAAGCATTCCTTTGAAGGAATGCTTTGAATTTTTAGGTTTCACTTCATTTTCCCATATATGGTTACATGCATTTGGAACTCTAAATCAAACACGGTTTGTGCTAGCTGCTTGAAACTTGACTCACTGAATTAGTTCTCAGTGCAGTCTTTATGCTTTTTCCCTGTTGAATTAGCCACAATAGAGCCAAGAAAATTACACTTTAATTTGAAATTGTTTGCAGAGTTTCCACAGTTTCAGTTTACTGCAATCTCATTAAATATTTTTCACCCAATGTTGTTGATACTTGGCAATAAAGATGAGAATACCAGTTGCACATGGGTGCCCAAATTTCATTCTTCTAGGTTGAAGCATTTGTTAGCAGGAACACTTTGAATTTTTATGTTTCACTTTGTTTTCTCCTATACGGATAAATGCTTTTGGAGCTCTAAATCAAACAAGGTTGCCAATAGTGCCTTGAAAGTTGACTCACTCAGTTAGTTCTCAATGCATTCTCTATGTTTTGTTCCCTGTTGAAGTAGCCCTAAGCAAGGAAAATACACTTTCATTTGAAAACATTTTCATAGCTACCACAGAACTACGTGTTTACTGGAATCTGAGCAAATATTTTTTCACCCGATTTTGTTGATACTTGATAATTAAGATGAGTATACCAGTTGCTTTTGGCTGCCCAAATTTCCTTCTCCAATTTGAAGCTTATTCTTCAGGATTACTTTGAAATTTTAGGTTTCATTTCATTTTGCCCTGTAGAGATACAAGCATTTCAAACTCACAATTAAACATGGTTTGTGAAAACTGCTTGACTCACTCAATTAGTTCTTAGTGTGCTCTCTATAATATTTTCCCTGTTGATGTAGCCCTAAACAAAGCAAGGAAAATACAACTTCATTTGAAAGCATTTGAAGAGGTTCCCCAAAACTCCGAGTTTACTGGATCACATGAAACTATTTTTCACCCGATCTGTTGATACTTGGCAGGGATGATGAGTATACCAGTTGCACTTAGCTGCCCGAATTTCGTTACTCTAGGTTGAAGCGTTGGATGGTAGGAACACTTTTAATTTTTAGGTTTCACTTAATTTTCCCCTATATGGATACTTGCATTTGGAACTCTAAATCCAACAGGTTTTTTCTATCTACTTGAATCTTGACTCACTAAATAAGTTCTCAGAGCACTCTATATGCTTTGTTCCCTGTTGAAGTAGCCCTAAGGAGAGGCAGAAAAAATATACTTTCATTTGAAAGTGTTTGCAGAGCTTCCACACAACTCCAAGTTTACTTGAATATCAGCAAATAGTTTTACACCCGAGCTTGTTGATACTTGGCAGGAAAGATAACTATACGAGTTGCACTTGGCTTCCCAAATACCGTTCTTCTAGGTTGAAGCCTTTGTTGGCATGATCACCTTGAATTTTTAGGTTTTATCCCTATAGGCATAAATGAATTTGTAACTCTAAATCAAACAGAGTTTGTGCTATCTGCTTAAAACTGGACTCAGTCAACTAGTTTTCAGTGCATTCTCTTTGATGAGTTTCCTTTTGAAGTAGTCCTAAGCAGAGAAATTGAAAATACACTTTCATTTGAAAGAAATGGCAGAGCTTCCGCAGAACTCCGAGTTTACTGGAATCTCAGCAAATATTTTTTTCACATGATCTGTGGATACTTGGCAGGAAAGATGAGTATACTAATTGCACTACTCTGCCAAATTTTATTCTTCTAGGTTGCATCGTTCTTTCTAGATAACACTTTGAATTTTAAGGTTTCACTTTGTTTACCCCATAGGGATACGTGCTTTTGCAACTCTAAATCAAACACGGTGTGTGCAAGCTTCTTGGAACTTGACTCACTCAATTAGTTCTCAGAACACTCTCTATGCTTTGTTCTCTGTTGAAGTAGCCCTAAGCAGAGGCAAGGAATACACACTTTCATTTGAAAGCATTTACAGAGCTTCCACAGAACTCCGAGTTTACTGGAATCTCAGCAAATATTTTTCACCCAAACTTGTTGATACATGGCAGGAAAGATGGGTATACCTGTTGCACGTGGCTACCCAAATTTAATTCTTTTATATTGAAGCATTCGTTTCATGGAGCACTTAGAATTTTTAGGTTTCACTGTGTTTTCTTCTATAGGAATACATGGTTTTGGAACTCTAAATCAAACACAGTTTGTGCTAGCTGCTTGAAATTTAACTCACACAATTAGTGCTCAGTGCACTCTCTATGCTTTGTTTTCTGTTGATTTGGCCCTAAGCAGAGGCAAGGAAAATACACTTTCATTTGAAAGTGTTTGTAGAGCTTCCACAGAACTTCAAGTTTACTGAAATCTCAGCAAATATTTTTTCACACAATCTTGTTAGTTCTTGGCAGGAAAGATGCGTGTACCATTTGCACTTGGCTGCCCATTTTTCGTTCTTCTAGGTTGAAGCATTCATTGGGAGGAACACTTTGATATTTTAGGTTTCACTTCGTTTTCTTTATAGGAATACATGCATTTGGAACTCTAAATCAAACACACATTGTGCTAGCTGCTTGAAACTTGACTCACTCAATTAGTTCTCAGTGCACTGTCTATGGTTTGTTCCCTGTTCAAGAAACCCTAAGCTGAGGCAAAGGAAATACTGTGTTATTTGAAAGCGTTTGCAGAGCTTCCATACGGTTTGTGCTAGCTTCGTGAAATCTGACTCTCTCAATTATTTCTGAGTGCGCTCTCTCTGCTTTTTGTTCCTGTTGAACTAGCCCTAAGTAGAGAAAAGGAAAATACACTTTCATTTGAATGTATGTGCACAGCTCCCCAAAAACTCCGAGTTTACAGGAATCTCAGCAAATATTTTTTCACCCAGTCCTGTTGATATGTGGCAGGATTTATGAGAATACCAGTTGCACTCAGCTGCCCAAATGTTGTTCTTGTAAGTTGAATCGTTCAATGGGAGGAACACTTTGAATTTTTAGGTTTCACTCCATTTTCCCCTATAGGGATACATGCATTTGGAACTCTAAATCAAACATGGTTTGTGGTAGCACTTGAAACTTGACGTACTCAATTAATTCTCAGTGTGCTCTCTACACTTTGTTCCATTTTTAAGTAGGCCTAAGCAAAGGTAGAAAAACACCCTTTTATTTGAAAGCATTTCCAGAGCTTTGAGTGAACACCGAGTTTACTGGAAACTCAGGAAATATTTTTTTTTCATCTGATTGTCTTGATACTTGGCAGGAAGGATGAGTATACCACTTGCACTTGGCACCCCAAATATTGTTCTTCTAGATGGAAGCATTAGTTGGCAGTAACACTTTGAAATTTAGATTTCACTTTGTTTTCTCCTATATGGATACATGCTTTTGGAACTCTAAATCAAACAAGGTTTGTGCTACGAGCTTCAAATTTGACTCACTCAATTAGGTCTCAGTGTGCTATGTATGATTTGTTCCTTGTTGAAGTATCCCTAAGCAGAGGTAAGAAAAATACATTTTCATTTGAATGCATTTACAGAGCTCCTAATGAACTCCGATTTTACTGGAATATCAGGAAATATTTTTTCACCTGATACTGTTGATACTCAGCACAAAAGATGAATATACCAGTTGCACTTCATTGCCCAAATTTTGTTTTTCTAAGTTTAAGCATTTGTTGGCAGGACCATTTGAAATTTTAGATTTCACTTCATTTTTTCCTATATGGATATATGTTTTTGGAACTCTAAATCAAACAAGGTTTGTGCTAGCTGCTTGAAACTTGATGCACTCAACTAATTCTCAGTCTTGTCTCTTTGCTTTCCTCCCTGTTGAAGAAGCCCAAAGCAGAGTAAAGGAAAATACACTTTCATTTGAAGGAGTTTGCAGACCTTCCACACAACTCCGAGTTTACTGGAATCACAGCAAATATTTTTTCAACCAATCTTGTTGTTAGTTGGCGGGAAAGATGAGTATACCAGTTGTATTTGGCTACCCAAATTTCATTCTTTTAGGTTGAAGCATTTGTTGGCAGAAACCCTTTGAATTTCTATGTTTCACTTCTTTTTTTCTATAGGGATACATGCTTTTGAAAGTCTAAATCAAACACGGTTTGTGCTAGCTGATTGAAACTTGACTCACTCGATTAGTTCTTGGTGCACTCTCTATGATTTTTTCCTGCTCAAGAAGCCCTAAGGAGAGGCAAAGAAAATACAATATCATTTGAAAGCCTTTGCAGAGCTTCCTCAGAATTTGGAGTTTAATGGAATCTCCGAAAATATTTTTTCACCCGAACTTGTTGATACTTGGCATGAAAGATGAGTAAACTAACTGCACTTGGCTGCCCAAATTTTGTTCTTCTAGGTTGAAGAAACAGTTGGCAGGAACACTTTGAATTTTTAGGTTTCAATTTATTTTCCCATATAGGGATACATGCATTTGGAACTCTAAATCAAACTGGGTTTCTTCTAGCTACTTGAAACTTGACTCACTCTATTAATTCACAGTGTGCTCTATATGCTTTGTTCCCTGTTGAAATAGGCCTAAGCAGAGGCAAGAAAAATACACTTTGATTTGAAAGCATTTGAAGAGCTTCCACAAAACTACAAGTTTACAGAAATCTCAGCAAATATTCTTTTCAGCTGATCTTGTTGATCCTTGGCAGGAAAGATGAATATTTCATTTCCACTTGGCTGCACAAATTTTGTTCTTCTATGTTGAAGCTTTCTTTGGCAGGAACACATTTAATTTTTAGGCTTCACTTCATTTTCCCCTGTACAGATACAGGCATTTGGATCTCTAAATCAAACATGGTTTTTGCTAGCTCCATGTAAATTGACTCTCTCAATTAATTCTCAGTGTACTCTCTTTGCTTTATTCCATTTTTAATTAGGCCTAAGGAAACAGAGAAATGCCCTTTCATTTGAAAGCATTTTCAGATCTTCCACAGAACCCTGAGTTTACTGGAATCTCAGCAATATTTTGTCACCAATTGTATTGATACTTGGCAGGAAATATGAGTATACCAGTTGCACTTGGCTTCCCAAACGTCTTTCTTCTAGGTTAAAGCATTCATTAGGAGAAACACTTTGAAATTTTACATTTCACTTCACTTTCCCCTATACGAATACATGTATTTGCAACTCTAAATCAAACATGGTTTGTGCTAGCTGTTTGAAACTTGACTCACTCAATTAGTTCCCTGCTGAAGTAGGTCTAAGCAAATGCAGGAAAACATCCTTTTTTTTTGGAAAGCATTTGCAGAGCTTCTCGAGAACTCCAAGTTTACTAGAATCTCAGCAAACATTTTTTCACCCGATCTTGTTGATACTTGGCAGGAATGATGAGTATACTAGTACAACTTGGCTGCCCATATTTCGTTCTTCTATAATGAAGCATTCTTTGGCAGGAACACATTTGATTTTTAGGTTTCACTTCATTTTCCCTATAGGGATACATGCATTTGGAAATCTAAATCAAACACGGTTTGTGCTAGCTTTTTGCAAATTGACTCTCTCAATTAGGTCTCAGTGCACTTTCTATGCTTTATTCCCTTGTTAATTAGACCTTAGCAAAGGCAGAAAAAAAAATACGCTTTCATTTGAAAGTATGTGCAGAGCTTCCCCAGAACCCCAAGTTTATTGGAAATTCAAGAAATATTTTGTCACCAATCTTAGTGATACTTTGCAGGAAATATGAGTATACCAATTGCACTTGGCTTCCCAAACTTCATTTTTTTTTTCTAGGTTGAAGAGTTCATTGGGAGGAACACTTTGAAACTTATCTCAATCAATTAGTTCTCATGGGACTCTCTATATTTTGTTTCATTTGGAAGTAGCCATAAGGAGAGGCAAGTAAAATACACTTTCATTTGAAAGAGTTTGCAGAAAATAAACAATACTCCTTGCTTACTGGAAACTAGGCAAATATATTTTTAACCTGATCATGTTGATACGAGTTGCACTTGTCTACCCAACTTTTGTTCTTCTTGGTTGAAGCATTCATTGGCAGGAGCACTTTGATTTTTTTTTTTTCAATTTCACTTCATTTTCCTCTATAAGTGTTCAGAAATTTGTAACTCTAAATCAAACACAGTTTGTGCTAGCTGCTTCAAACTTGAATCACTCAATTAGTTCTCAGTGTGCTCTTTATGCTTTGTTACCTGTTGTAGTAACCCTAAGCAGAGGCAAGAAAAATACAATTTAATTTGAAAGCATTTGCAGAGCTTCCACAGAACTACAAGTTACCTGGAATCTCAGCAAATATTTTTCCACCATATCTTCTTGATACTGGGCAGGAAAGATGAGTATAAAGTTCCACTTGGCTACCTAAATTTCATTTTTCTAGGTTGAAGCATTCGTTGGCAGAATACTTTGAATTTATATGTTTCACTTCATTTTACTTATAGAGATACATACATTTGGAGCTCTCAATCAAACATGGTTTGTGCTAGCTGCTTGAAATTTGACTCACTCAATTAGTAATCACTGTGCTCTCTGTGCTACTTTCCCTGTTGAAGTAGCTTTAACCAGAGGCAAGGAAAATACATTTTCATTTGGTACATCTTGTTGATACTTGGCAGGAAAGATGAGTATACCAGTAGCACTTGGCTGCCCAAATTTTGTTCTACTAGGTTGAAGCATTTGTTGCCAGGAACACTTTGAATTTTTAGGTTATACTCCATTGTTTCCTATATGGATACTTGCATTTGGAACTCTAAATTCCACAAGGTTTTTGCTAGTGGCTTGAAACTTCACCCACTCAATTAGTTCTCAGTCTGCTCTCTATGCCCTGTTCCCTGTTCAAGTAGCCCCAAGAAGAGACAAAGAAAATACTCTTCCATTTGAAAGCGTTTGCAGAACTTCCACAGAATTCCAAAGTTATAGGGGTCTCAGCAAATATTTTTTTTCATCAGATCTTTACAATATTTGGCAGCAAAGATGAGTAAATCAGTGTGCTTGACGGCACAAATTTCATTCTTCTAGGTCGAAGCAGTCCTTGGCATTAGCTGTTTGAATCTTTACATTTCCTTTGTTTTTTACCTAATCTTGTTTATACTTGGCAGGAAAGATGAGTGTACCAGTTGCATTTGTCTTCCCAAATTAAATTCTTCTAGGTTAAAGAGTTCCTTGGCAGGAACACTTTGAATTTTAAGTTTTCACTTCATTTTCCCCTATAGGAATACATGCATTTGGAATTCGAAATCAAAAAAGGTTTCTGATAGCTCCTTGAAACTTGACTCACTCAATTAGTTCTCAGTGCACTATCTTTGCTTTGTTTTCTGTTTAAGTAGCCCTAAGCAGAGGCAAAGAAAATACACTTTCGTTTGAAAGCATTTGTAGACCTTCCACAGAACTCCGAGTTTACTCGAATCTCAACAAAAAATTTTTCACTGGAACTTGTTAATTTGTGGCAGGAAAGATGAGTATACCAGTTGCAGTTGGTTGCCCAAATTTTGTTCTTCTATGTTGAAGCATTCAATGGCAGGATCACTTTGAATTTTTAGGTTTAATTTCATTTTTCCCTATAGGAATACATGCATTTGGAACTCTAAATCAAACACGGTTTGTGATAACTTCTTGAATCTTGACTCACTCAATTAGTTCTGACTGCGATTTCTATGCTTTATTCCCTGTTTAAGAATCCCTAAGCAGAGGCAAGGAAAGACACTTTAATTTCAAAGCTTTTGCAGACCTTCCACAGAACTACTTGTTTACTGGAATCTCAGCAAATATTTTTTCACCCTATCTTGTTGATACTTGTCAGGAAACATGAGTATACCAGTTTCACTTGGCTGCCCAAATTTCATTATTTTAGGTTGAATTTTTCATTGGCAGAAACACTTTAAATTTTGAGATTTCACTTGATTTTCACATTTAGGGTTAGATGCTTTGGGACCACTAAATGAAACATGGTTTGTGCTAGCTCCTTGAAACTTGACTCACTGAATTAGTTCTCATTGCACTCGCTATGCTTTCTTCCCAGTTGAAATAGCCCTAATAGAGGTATGTTAAATACCCTTTCATTTAAAAGCATTTGCAGAGCTTCCAAGAACACTGAGTTTTGTGTATTTCAGCAAATATTTTTTCACCCCATCTTGTTGATACTTGGAAGGAAAAATGAGTATACCAGTTGCACTTGGTTACCCAAATTGTGTTCTTCTAGGTTGATGGATTCTTTATCAGGAACACTTTGGAATTTTACATTTTCTTCATTTTCCTCTATAAGGATACATGCATTTGGAATGCTAAATCAGACAGGGTTCATGCTAGATGCTTGAAACTTTACTCACTCAATTACTTCTCAGTGTGCTCTCTATGCTTTGTTTACTGTTGAAGTAGCTCTAAGCAAGGGCAAGGAAAACACACTTTCATTTGAAAGCATTTGCAGAGATTCCAGAGAACTCAGTGTTTACTGGAATCTCAGCAAATATTTCTTCTCATGATCTTGTGGATACTTGGCCAGAAAGTAGAGTATATCAGTTACTCTTGGCTGCCCAAAGTTCTTCCAGGTTGAAGCATTCGTTGGCAGAATCACTTTGAATTTTTAGGTTTCACTTCATATTCCCCTTTAGGGATACATGCACTTGGAACTCTAAATCAAACACGGTTTGTGCTAGCTGCTTGAATCTTGACTCATTCAATTAGTTCTGAGTGTGTGCTCTATGCTTTGTTCCCTGTTGAAGTAGCCCTAAGAAGAGACAAGGAATATACGCTTTATTTGAAAGCGCTTGCAGAGCTCCCACAGAACTAGGAGTTTACTGGAATCTCAGCAAATTGGTTTTCACCCAATCTTGTCAATAGGTATCAGGAATGATGAGTATACCAGTTGCACATTGTTGCCCAAATTTTGTTCTTCTAGGTTGCAGCGTTCGTTGGCAGGATCACATTGAATTTTTAGGTTTCACTTCATTTTACCCTATAGGGATACATTCATTTGTAACACTAATTCAAACACATTTCATGCTAGTTGGTTGAAACTTGACTCACCCAATTGTCCTCACAGCACTCTCTATGCTTTTTTCCCAGCTGAAGTAACTGTAAGCAGTGGCAAGGTAAATACACTTTCATTTGATAGCATTTGCAGAGCTTCCACAGAACCCCGAGTTTACTGGAATCCCAGATAATATTTTTTCATCCAAAGCTGTACATACTTGGCAGGAAAAATGAGTATAACAGTTGTATTTGGCTGCCCAATATTCGTTCTTCTAAATTGAAATGTTTGTTGGCAGGAACAGTTTGAAATTCTAGGTTTTAACTCATTTTCCTCTCTAGGGAAATATGCATTTGGAACTCTCCAACAAACATGGTTTGTGCTACCTGCTTGAAACTTGACTCACTCAATTAGTTGTCAGGGCACTCTGTATGTTTCTTCCCTGTTAAAGTAGCAGTAAGCAGAGGCAAGGAAAACATACTTTAATTCATATGTGTTTGCTTGGTTTCCACAGAACTCCAAGATTACTGGAATCTCAGCAAACATTTTTTAACCTGATCTTGTTGATCCTTGGCAGGAAAGATGAGTATACTATTTGCACTTGGCTGCCGAAATTTCATTCTTATAGGTTGAAGCAATCATTGGCAGGGACACTTTGAATTTTTAGGTTTCACTTCGTTTTCCCCTATAAGGACTCATGCATTTGGAACTCTAAATCAAACACAGTTTCTGTTAGCTGCTTGAAACTTGACTCACTCAATTAGTTCTCAGTGCACTCTCTATGCTTTGTTCACTGTTGAATTAGTTTTAAGCATAGGCAAGAAAATAACCTTTCATTTGAAAGCATTTTTAGAGCTTCCACAGAACACTGAGTTTACTATAATCTCAGCAAATACTTTTCACCCGAACTTGTTGATTCCTGGAAGGAAATATGAGTATACCATTTGCACTTCACTGCCCAAATTTTGTTATGCTAAATTATAGCGTTCATTGGCAGGAACACTTTTAGGTTTCTCTTCATTTTTCCCTATAAGGATACATGCATTTGGAACTCTATATCAAACACTGTTTCTGATAGCTTCTTGAAACTTGACTCACTCAATTAGTTCTCAGTGTCCTCTATATGACTTCTTCCCTGTTGAAGTAGCCCTAAGCAATGACAAGGAAAATACACTTTCATTTGGAAGCCTTGCAGAGCTTCCACAGAACTCCAAGTTGACTGAAATATCTGCAAATATTTTTTCATACAATCTTGTTGTTACTTGGCAGGAAATATTAGTATACTAGTTGCACTTGGCTGGCCAAATTTTGTTCTTCTAGGTTGAAGCATTAGTTTGTAGGAACATTTTGAATTTTTAAGTTTCACTTCCTTTTCCCCTATAGGGATATATGCATTTTGAACTCTAAATCAAACATGGTTTTTACTAGCTGCTTGTAACTTGACCCCAACAATTAGTCCTCAGTGTGCTGTATATGCTTTTTTCCCTGTTGAAGTAGCCCTAAGAAGTGGCAAGGAAAATCCACTTTCATTTGAAAACATTTGCAGATTTTCCACAGAAGTCTATGTTTACTGGATCTCAGCAAATATTTTTTAACCCGATCTTTTTGATACGTGGCAGTAAAGATGAGTATACCAGTTGCACTTGGCTGCCTAAATTTCATTCTTCTAGGTTGAAGAGTTCTTTGGCAGAAACATTCTTAATTTTTAGGTTTCACTTTATTTTCCCCTATAGGGATACATGCATTTGGATCTCTAAATAAAACACGGGTTGTGGTAGCTGCTTGAAATTGACTCCCTCAATTACTTTGCAAAGCTCTCTCTATGTTTTGTTCCGTGTTGAAGTATCCCAAAGCAGAGGCAAGGAAAATACACTTTTATTTGAAAGCAATTGCAGAGGTTCCACAAAACTCTGAGTTTACTGGAATGTCAGCAAACCTTTTTTCACCCAATCGTGTTGACACTTGGCAGGAAAGATGAGTATATCAGTAGCATTTAGCTGCCCAACTTTCATTCTTCTATGTTGAAGCATTTGTTGGCATTAACTCTTTGAATCTTTATGTTTCCCTTTGTTTTCTCCTATTGGGATACATGCATTAGGAACTCTCAATTAAACACGGTTTCTAATAGCTGCTTGAAACTTGACTCACTCAATTGGTTCTCAGTGTGCTCTCTAGTCTTTATTCCCTTTTGAAGTAGCCCTAAGCAGAGGAAAAGAAAATGCACTTTCTTTGAAAGCGTTTTCAGAGCTTCCACAGAACTCTGAGTTTATTGGAATGTCAGAAAATATTTTTTCTCCAGACCTTGTTGATACTTGGAAAAAAAGAAGAGTATTCCAGTTGTGCTTGGCTGGGGAAATATCATTCTTCTAGGTTTAAGCATTCGTTTGCAGCAACACTTTTAATTTTTAAGTGTAACTTCATTTTCCCCTATTGGGATACATGCACTTGGAACTCTAAATCAAACACGGTTTGTGCTAGCTACTTGAAGTTGACTCACTCAATTAATTCTCAGTGCTATCTCTATGCTTTGTTCCCTGATGAATTAGGCCTAAGCAGAGGCAAGTAAAATACCCTTTCATTTGAAAGTGTTTGCAGAGCTTTGAGAGATCCCCAAGTTTATTGGTATCTCAGCAAATATTTTTTCACCCAATCTTGTTGATACTGGGCAGGAATGATGAGTATACCAGTTGCACTTGGCTGCCCAAATTTTGTTCCTCTAGGTTGAAGCGTTCTTTTGCAGGAACACTTTGAAATTTTACACTTCACTTTGTTTTCCCTTATAGGGATACATGCCTTTGGAACTCTAAATCAAATACATTTTGTGTTAGCTGCTTGAAATTTGACTCACTATAGTAGTCCAAATTTCTCTATATATGCTTTTTTCCCTGTTGAAGTATCTCTAAGCAGAAGCAAAGAAAATACTCTTTCATTTAACAGTGTTTGCAGAGCTTCCACAAAACCTTGAATTTACTGTTATCTCAGAAAATATTTTTTTCAATTGATCTTGTTCATACTTGGCATGAAAGATCAGTATACCAGTTACACTTGGCTGCCCAATATTCGTTTTTCTATGTTGAAGTGTTTGTTGCCAGAAACAGTTTGAAATTTTAGGTTTCAATTCATTTTCCTCTATAGAGAAACATGCATTTGGAGCTCTCAATCAAACAAGCTTTGTGCTACCTGCTTCTAACTTGTCTCACTCAATTAGCTGTCAGTACACTCTATATGCTTTCTTCCCTGTTGAAGTAGCACTAAGCTGAGACAAGGAAAATACTCTTATATTTGAATGCATTTTCAGGGCATCCACAGAACTCAGAGATTACTTGAATTTCACAAATATTTCTTAACATGATCTTGTTGATACTTGCCAGGAAAGATGAGTATACTAGTTGCACTTGCTAGCCGAAATTTCGTTCTTCTAGGTTGAAGCATTCATTGGCATGGATACTTTGAATTTTTAGGATTCACTTCATTTTCCCTTTTAGGGACACATGCATTTGTAACTCTAAAAAAAAAGTCGGTTTCTGATAGCTGCTTGAAACTTGACCCACTCAATTAGTTCTCAGTTCTCACTCTATTCTTTGTCCCCTGATGAAGGAGCCCTAAGAAGAGGAAAGGAAAATACACTCTCATTTGAAAGCATTTGCAGAGCTTCCACACAGCTCTGAGTTTACTGGAATCTCAGCAAATTTTTTTGACCTGATCTTGTTGATACTTGACAGGTAACATGAGTATACCAGTTTCACTTGGCTGCCCAAATTTTGGTCTTCAAGGTTGAAGCATTTGTTGAAAAGAACAATTTTAAATTTTAGGTTTAACTACATTTTCCCATACATGGTTACATGCATTTGGAACTCTAAATGAAACACGGCTCATGCTAGCTCCTTGAAACTTGACTCACTTAATTAGTTCTTAGAACAATATCTAAGCTTTGTTCCCTGTTGAAGTAGCTCTAAGAAGAGGCTATGAAAATACACTTTAATTTAAAAGCATTTGTAGAACTTCCAGAGAACTCTGATTTTAATGGAATCTCAGAAATTTTTTTTTCACCCGGCCTTTTTAATACTTTGCAGAAAAATGAGTATACCAGTTTTACTTGGCTGCCCAAATTTCGTTCTTCTAGGTTGAAGCATTTGTTGGCAGGGAAACTTTGAAATTTTAGGTTTCACTTTCTTTTCCCCCATAGAGATGTATGCTTTTGGAACTCTAAATCAAACATGGTTTGTGCTAGCTGCTTCAAACTTGCCTCACTGAATTAGTTCTCAGTGCACTCTCTATGTTTTGTTCCTGGTTGAAATAGCCCTAAGCAGAGGCAAGTTAAATAAACTTTCATTTGAAAACAATTGCAGAGCTTCCAAAGAACTCTGAGTTTAGTGCATTTCACCAAAATTTTTTCACCCCACCTTGTTGATACTTGGAAGGAACGATGCATATACCAGTTGCACTTGGATGCCCAAATTGTGTTCTTCTAGGATGAAGCATTCTTTGGCAGGAACACTTTGAAATTTTAAAATTCACTTAATTTTACCCTATAGAGATACATGCATTTGAAACACAAAATTAGACAGGGTTCATGCTAGATGCTTGAAACTTTAATCACTCAATTAGCTCTGAGTGTGATCTATATGCTTTGTTCAATGTTGAAGTTGCCATAATCAGAGGCAAGGAAAATACACTTTCATTTGAAAGCGTTTGCAGAGCTTCCACAGAACTCTGAGTTAACTAGTCTCAGAAAATCTTGTTGACACTTGGCAGGAAACATGAGTATACCTGTTGCACTTGCTACCCAAATTTCATTTTTCTAGGTTGAATCTTCTTTGGCAGGAACACTTTGAAATTTTAGGTTTCACTACATTTTCCCCTTTAGCGATACATGCATTTGGAATTCTGAATCAAACAGGATTTGTGCTAGCTACAGGAAACTTGACTCATTCAATTAGTTCTCAGTGCACTCTCTGCACTTTGTTCCCTTTTGAAGTAATCCTAATCTGAGGCAAGGAAAACAGACTTTCATTTGAAAGCATTTGTAGAGCTTTCACAGAACTCCGACTTTACTGGAATCTCAGCAAATATTTTTCCACCAGATCTTTTTTTTTGCTTGGCATAATAAAGGAGTATACCAGTTGTATATGGTTGCCCAGATAAGTTCTTATAGGCAGGAAGACTTTGAATTTTTAGGTTTAACATTGTTTTCCCCTATTAGAATACATGAATTTGGAAATCTAAATCAAAAGCGGTTTGTGTAAGCTGCTTTAAACTTGATTCACTCAATTAGTTCTCAGTGTGCTCTCTGTGTTTGTTCCCTGTTGAAATAGCCCTAAGCAGAGGCAAAGAAAATACACTTATATTTGAAAGCATTTGCAGAGTTTCCACAAAACTCCAAGTTTATTGGAATCTCAAAAATATATTTTCACATGATATTGTTGATTCTTGGCAGGAAAGATGAGTATACCAGTTGAACATGGCTTCCCAAAGTTTGTTCTTGTAAGTTGAAGCGATCATTAGCAGGAACACTTTGAATTTTTAAATTTCACTTCATTTTCCTCTATAGGAATTCATTCATTTGGAACTCTATACCAAACAGGGTTTGTGCTAGCTGCTGGGACACCTTGACTCACTCAATTAGTTCTCAGTGTGCTCTCTACAATTTGTTTCCTTTTGAAGTAACCCTAAGCAGAGGCAAGGTAAATACACTTTCATTTGGATGCCATTGCAGAGCTTCCATAGAAGACCAAGATTACTGCAACCACAGCAAATTTTTTTTCACCAGATCTTGTTGATACATGGCAGAAAAAGTGAGTGTACATTTGCACTTGGCTGTCCAAATTTTGTTCTTGGTTGAAGATTTCATTGGCAAGAACAATTTGAATTTTTACATTTCACTTCATTTTCCCAAATACTGCTTCTTGCTTTTGGAACTCTAAATCAAGTATTATTTGCTCTAGCAGCTTGAAACTTGAATGACTCAATTAATTCTCAGTGGGCTCTCTATGCTTTTTTCCCTGTTGATGTAGCCCTAAGCCGTGGTAAGGAAAATACACTTTCATTTGGGTGAGTTTACAGAGCTTCCACAGAACACTGAGTTTACTGGAACCACAGCAAATATTTTCTCACCAGATCTTGTTGATATTTGGCAGGAAAAGAGAGTATACAGTTGCACTAGGCTGCCCAAATTTCTTCTTTTGTGGTTGAAGCTTTCGTTGGCAGGAACACTTTGAATTTTTAAGTTTCACTTCGTATTACACTTTAGGGCTTCATGCTTTGGAACTCTAAATCAAATATTATTTGTACTAGCACCTTGAAATTTGACTCACTAAATTATTTTTTAGTGGGCTCTATATGCTTATTTCCCTTCTGAAGTAGCCCTAAGAAGTGGCAAGGAAAATACACTTTCATTTGGATGAGTTTGCAGAGCTTCCACAGAGCTTCAAGTTTACTGGAAACAAAGCAAATATTTTTTCACCATATGTTGTTGATACTTTGCAGGAAAAGTGAGTATACAGTTGCACTTCACTGCCCAAATTTCTTTCTTCTTGGTTGAAGCTTTCGTTGGCAGGAAAACTTTGAATTTTTAAATTTCACTTCAATTTCCTGTATAGGAATTCATGGATTTGGAACTATAAATCAAAGATGGTTTGTGCTAGCTTCTTGAAACTTGATGCACTCAATTAGTTCTCGGTGCACACTCTATGCTTTGTTCCATGTTGAAGTAGCACTAAGCAAAGGCAAGGAAAATACACTTTCATTTGACAGTGTTTGAAGAACTTCCACAGAACTCTGAGTTTACTGGAATCTCAGCAGATATTTTTTAAACCAATCTTGTTGATACTGGGCAGGAAAGATGAGTATAACTGTTTCACTTGGCTGCCCAAATTTCTCTCTTCGAGGTTGAAGCATTCATTCACAGGAAAACTTTGAATTTTTAGGTTTCATTTTATTTTTTTCTATAGGCATATATGCTTCTGGAACTCTAAGTCAAACACAGTTTTTGCTAGCAGCTTGAACTTTGACTCACTCAATTAGTTCTCAGTACGCTCTCTATTCTGTGTTCCCTTTCTAAGTAACCCTAAACACAGGCAAGGAAAATACATTTTCATTTGGATGACATTGCAGAGCTTCCATAGAACTCCGATTTTACTGGAACCACAGCAAATATTTTTTTCACCAGACCTTTTGATATTTGGAAGGATAAGTGAATATACAGTTGCACTTGGCTGCTCAAATTTGTTCTTTTTGTTTGAATCTTTCCTTGGAAGGAACACTTTGAATTTTTATGTTTCATTTCATTCTCCCTATACGGCTTCATGCTTTTGGAACTCTAAATCAAATATGATTTGTGCTAGCTGCTTGAAACTTGACTCACTCAATTATTTCTCAGTGGGCTCTCTATTCTTTATTGTCTGTTGAAATAGTCCTAAGCAGTGGCAAGAAAAAAACACTTTCATTTGAATGCATTTTCAGAGCTTCCACAGAACTCCAAGCTTACTGGAATGTCAGCAAATATTTTTTTCACCTGATCTTGTTGATACTTGGCACAAAAGATAAATATACCAGTTGCACTTGGCTGCCCAAATTTCGTTCTTCTATCTTGAAGCATTCATTGGCCGGAATAGTGTGAATTTTTTGGTTTCAATTCTTTTTCCACTATAGGTAAACATATATTTGGAACTCTTAATCAAACATGGTTTGCACTAGCTGCTTGAAACTTGACTCACTGAATTAGTACACAGTACACTGTCTACACTTTGTTCCCTGTTGAAATAACCCTAAGCAGAGTCAAGAAAAATAGACTTTCATTTGAAAGCATTTGTAGAGCTTCCACAGAACTCTGAGTTTACAGGAATCTCAGCAAATATTTTCTCCCAGATCTTGTTGATATTTGGAAGAAAAGATGAGTATAGTAGTTCCACGTGGCTACCTAAATTTTGTTATGATAAATTGAAGCATTCCTTGGAAGAAATATTTTGAATTTTTAGGTTTCACTCTATTTTTTGATCCGGATACAGGCATTTGTAACTCTAAATAAAACACGGTTTGTACTAGGTGCTTGAAACTTGACTCACTGAATTAGTTCTCAGTGTGCTCTCTATGCTTTGTTCCCTTTTGAAGTAGGACTAAGCAGAGGCAAGGAAAATACACTTTAATTTGAAAACATTTGCAGAGCTTCCACAGAACTTTGAGTTTACTGGAATCTCAGCAATCATTTTTTCACCTGATTTGTTGATACTTGGCAGGAAAGATGAGTGTATCAGTTGCATGTGGCTGCCCAAATTTCGTTCTTTTAGGTGGAAACATTCGTTGGCAGGGACACTTTGAATTTTTAGGTTTCATATCATATTCTTGTATAGAAATATAGATTTTGGAACTCTAAATCAAACAGGGTATGTGGTAGCTGCTTGAAATTTTTCTCACTAAATTATATCTCAGTCGGCTCACTATGCTTGTTCCCTTTTCTAGTAGCCCTAAGCAGAAGCAAGGAAAATACACTTGATTTGAATGCTATTTCATAGATCCTAAAAACTCCGAGTTTACTGCAATATCAGCAAATATTTTTCACATGCTTTTGTTGATACTTGGGAGGAAAAATGAGTATTCCAGTTGCACAAGGCTTCCCAAATTTCACTCTTCTGGGTTTAAGTGTTCATTGGGAGGAACACTTTGATATTTTAGGTTTCGCTTTCCTTTCCCCTATAGGGATACATGGATTTGGAACTCTATATCAAACACTGTTAGTGCTAGCTGCTTGAAACTTTACTCAATTAGTTCTCAGTGTGCTCTCTAAGCTTTGTTTCATGTTTATGTAGCCCTAATAATAGGCAAGTAAAATACACTTTAATTTGAAAGCATTTGAAGAGCTTCCACAGAACCCTGTGTTTTTTGGAATCTCAGCATATATTTTTAAACCAATCATGTTGATACTTGGCAGGAAAGATTAGTATACCAGTTGCACGTGGATTCCCAAACTTCCTTCTTTTAGGTTGAGGCTTTCTTTAGCAGGAACACATTGAATTTTTAGGTTTTACTTCATTTTTCTTTATTAGGATACATTATTTTGGAACTCTAAATCAAACAAGGTTTTGGGTAGCCACATGAAATTTGACTTTCTCAATTAGTTCTGAAAGTGCTCTTTATGCATCATTCTCTCTTGAAGTAGCCCTAAGCAGAGACAAGGAAAATAAACTTTCATTTGAATGCATTTGCAGAGCTCCCAAAGAACTCTCAGTTTACTGGAATCTCAGCAAATATTTTTTGACCCAATCTTGTTGTTACTTAGCAGGAAAGATGAGTACTTGGCTGCCCGAATTTTGTTCTTCTAGGATGAAGCATTCATTGGCAGGAACACTTTAAATTTTTAGGTTTACTTCTTTATCCCATATAGGGATACATGCATTTGGAACTCTAAATAAAACACGGTAACTGCCACATGCTTGAAACTTTATTTATTCAATTATTACTCTGTGTACTCTATTTGCTTTATTCCCTGCTGAAGTATCCCTAAAAAGAGGCAAGGAAAATACACTTTAATTTGAAAGCATTTGCAGAGCTTTGACAAAACTCCAAGTTTACTGGAATCTCAGCAAATATTTTTTCACCCAATCTTGTTGATACTAGGGCAGGAAAGATGAGTATACCAGTTGCACTTGGCTGCCCAAATTTTGCTCTTCTACATTGAAGTGTTCGTTTTCAGGAATACTTTGAATTTTTAGGTTTCTCTTCATTTTCCCCTATATCTTTACATCCTTTTGGAACACTGAATCAAACATAGTTTGTGCTAGCTGCTTGAAACTTGGCTAACTCAATTAGTTTCCAGTGTGCTCTCTATGCTTTGTTCCCTTTTGAAGTAACCCTAAGCAGAGGCAAGGAATATACACTTTCATTTTTGTGCGTTTGCAGAGCTTCCACAGAAATTGGAGTTACTGGAACTTCAGCAAATATTTTTTCACCACATATTGTTGATACTTGGCAAGAAAAATGAGTATACCCATTTAAATTGACTGCTCAAATTTAGTTGTTCTAGGTTGAAGTGTTCCTTCACAGGAACACTTTGAAATTTTACATTTCACTTCATTTTCCCACATAGGGCAACATGTTTTTGGAACTCTAAATCAAATACGGTTTGTGCTAGATGCTTGAAACTTGACTCACTCAATTATTTCTCAGTGCACTCTCTATGCTTTGTTCCCTGTTGGTAGCCCTAAGGAGTGGCAAGGAAAATACACTTTCATTTGAATGTGTTCGCAGAACATCCACAGAACTGTGAGTTTACTGAAATCTCAACAAGTATTTTTTCACCTGAACTTGTTGATACTTTACAAAAAAGATGAGTGTACCAGTTGCACTTGGCTGCCCAAATTGCATTCTTCTAGGTTGAAGCGTTTGTTGCCAGGAACATTTTTAATTTTTAGTATTCAATTCTTTTTTTCCCTATCGGTAGGTATACATTCATTTGGAACTCTCAATCAAACATGGTATGTTCTAGGTGCTTCAAATTTGACTCACTAAATTAGTTTTCAGTACACTCTCTAGGTTTCATTCCCTGTTGAAATAGCCCTAAGCAGAGGCAAGGAGAATAGACTTTCATTTAAATATGTTTGTAGAGAATCCACAGAACTCCAAGTTTACTGGAATCTCAGCAAATATTTTTTCACACGATCTTGGTTGATACTTTGCAGGAAAGATGACTATACTATTTGCACTTGGCTGCTCAAATTTTGTTATGCTAAGTTGAAGCGTTCCTTGGTAGGAACACTTTGAATTTTTAGGTATCACTTCATTTTTTCCTATAGTGATACATGTTTGGGAACTATAGAATGAACATTGTTTCTGATAGCTGGTTGAAATTTGATTCTCTCAATTAGTTCTCAGTGCACTCTTTATGCTTTGTTCCCTGTTACACTAGACATAAAGAGAGGCAAGGAAAATATACTTATATTTGAAAGTATTTGCAGAGATTCAAGAGATCTATGAGTTTACTGGAATCCCTGCAAATATTTTTTTTCACCTGATTTGTTTGTACTTGGCAGGAAAGATGAGTATACCAGTTGCACTTGGCTGCTCAAATTTTGTTCTTCTAGGTCGCAGCTTTCATTAGGAGGAAAACTTTGAATTTTTAGGTTTCACTTTGTTTTATCCCATAGGGATACTTGCGTTTGGAACTCAAAATCAAACAAGGTTTGTGCTAGCTCTTTGAAACTTGACTCACTCAATTATTTCTCAGGGCTCTCTCTTTGCTTTGTTACCTGTTGAACTATTCCTAAGTAGAGGCAAGGAAAATACACTTTAATTTCAATGCAGTTGCAGAGCTTCCACAGAACTCCGAGTTTACTGGAATCTCAGCAAATATTTTTTCACCCTAAATTGTTTATACTTGGCAGGAAAGATGAGTATACCAGTTGCACATGGCTTCCCAAATTTCAATCTTTTAGGTTGAAGTGTTCATTGTCAGGAACACTTTTAATTTTTAGGTTTCACTTTGTTTTCTTCTATAGGGATACATGCTTTTGAAAAACTAAATCCAACAGTGTTTGTGGTAGCTGCTTAAAACTTGTCTCTCAATTAATTCTCAGTGCACTCTCTGTTTTAATCCCTGTTGAAGTAGCACTAAGCAAAGGCAAGGAAAGTACATTTTCATTTGAATGCATTTGCAGACCTTCCACGGAACTATGAGTTTACTGAAATCTCAGCATTTTTTTTCACTGATATTGTTCTTACTTGGCAAGAAACATGAGTATAACAGTTGCACTTGGCTACCCAAATTTCGTTCTTCTAGGTTAAAGCATTCGTTTGCAGGGAGACTATGAAATTTTAGGCTTCATATCGTATTCCCTTCAGGGATACATGCTTTGGGACCTCTAAATCAAACACAGTTTGTGCTAGCTGCTTGAAACGTGACTAACTCAATTATTTCTCAGTGTGCTCTGCATTGTTGCCTTTTGAAGTAGCCCCATGTAGAGCCAAGGAAAAATGCACTTTCATTTGGAAGCATTGGAAGATCTTCCAAAGAACTCCGGGTTTACCGGAATCTCAGCAAATATTTTTCACCTGATCTTGTTAATATGTTTCAGGAAACATGAGTACACCAGTTGCACATGGCTGCCCAAATTTCGATCTTTTAGGTTGAAGTGTTCGTTGGCAGGAACACTTTGAATTTTTAGGTTTCACTTTGTTTTCTTCCTTAGGGATACATGCTTTTTGAACTCTAAATCAAACAGGGTTTGTGCTAGCTACTTGAAAGTTGACTCACTCAATTAATTCTCAGTGTGGTCTTTCAGATTTGTTAACTGTTGAAGTAGGCCTAAGTAGAGGTAAGCAAAATACATTTTCATTTGAATGCATTTGCAGAGCTTCCACAGAAATCTAAATTTACTGGAATCTCAGCAAAAATTTTTCCCCGATCTTGATGATATTTGGCAGGAAAGATGAGTATACCATTTGCACTTGGCTGCCCAAATTTCGTTCTTAGGTTGCAGCTTTCATTGGGAGGAACACTTTGAATTTTTTGGTTTCACTCCGTTTTCCTCTATAGGGATACATGCATTTGAAACTCTAAATCAAACACGGTTTGTGGTACCTGCTTTAAACTTGACTCACTCAATTAGTTCTCAGTGGACTCTCTAGTCTTTGTTTCCTTTTGAAGTAGCCCTAAGCAGAGGAATGGAAAACACAATTTTATTTGAAAGCATTTGCAGACCTCCCAGAGAACTCGGAGTTTAATGGAATCTCAGGAAATATTTTTTCACCTGATTTTTTGATATATGGGAGGTAGATGAACAAAATAGTTGCACTTGGATGCCCAAATTTCATTCTTCTAGGTTGAAGCATTCGTTGGCAGGAACACTTTTAATTTTAAGGTTTCACTTTGTATTCCCAATCGGCATACATGCATTTGGCACTCTAAATCAAACAGGGTTTGTGCTAGCTACTTGAAACTTCACTCACTTAATTAATTCTCATTGTGTTCACTAAGCTTTTTTCCCTGATGAAGTAGGCCTAAGCAGAGGCGAGGAAAATACACTTTCATATGAATCATTTGCAGAGGTTCCAGAGAATTCCAAGTTAACTGGAATCTCAGCAAATATTTTTTACCCAATCTTGCAGATACATGGCAGGAAAAATTACTATACCAGTTGCACTTGGCTGATGAAATTTTTTTTCTTCTAGCTTGAGCGTTCCTTGGCAGAAACACTTTGAAATTTTAGGTTTCACTTTATTTTCTGCTATAGGGAGACATGCTTTTGGAACTCTAAATCAAACACTGTTTGTGCTAGCTGGTTGAAACTTGACTCACTCAATTATATCTCAGTGCACTCTCTTTGCTTTGTTCCCTCTTTAAGTAGCCCTAATTAGAGGCAGGGAAAATACACTTTCATTTGAAAGCTTTTGCACTGCTTTCACAGAACTCTGAGTTTACTGGAATCTCAGCAAATATTTTTTCACCTGATCTTGTTGATACTTGGCTGGAAAGATAAGTATTCCAGTTACACTTTGCTGCCCAAATTTCATTATTTTAGGTTGAAGAATTTGTTAACAGGAACACTTTGAATTTTTAGGTTTCACTTTGTTTTCTTCTCTAGGGATACATGCATTTGGAATTCTAAATCAAACATGGTTTTTTCTAGCTGCTTGAAACTTGACTCACTCAATTACTTCTCAGTGTGCTCTCTATGCTTTGTTCCCTGTTAAGTAGACTTAAGCAGAGACAAAGAAAATACAATTTCATTTAAAAGTATTGCAGAGCTTCCACAGAACTCGAAGTCGAATGGAAACTCAGCATATATTTATTTCCTGATCTTGTTGATAGCTGGCAGGATAGATGAGTATACCAGTTGCACTTGACTGCCCAAATTTCATTCTTCTAGGTTGAAGCATTTGTTGGCAGGAACACTTCGAATGTTTAGGTTTCACTTCATTTTCCCGTATAGAGATACATACATTTGGAACTCTAAATCAAACAGGGTTTGAAACTTCACTCATTCAGTTGATTTTCAGTGGTTTATCTAAACTTTGTTTTCTGTGGAAGTAGGCCTAATGAGGCAAGGAAAATACACTTTCATTTGAAAGCATTTGCAGAGCTTCCAAAGAACTCGAAGTTTACTGGAATTTCAGCAAATATTTGTACATCCAAACTTGTTGATACTTGGTAGGAAATATGAGTATACCAGTTGTACTTGGCTGCCCAAATTTTGTTATTCTAGATTGAAGCATTGGTTTGCAGGGACACTTTGAAATTTTAGGTTTCACATTGTTTTCACTTTAGAAAACATGAATTTGGAACTCAAAATGAAACATGGTTTTTACTATCTGCTTGAAACTTGACTCACTCAATTATTTCTCAGTGTGCTCTGCTTTGTTCCCTTTTGAAGTATCCCTATGTAGAGGCAAAGAAAATACAGGTTCTTTTGAAAGCATTTGCAGAGATTCCACAGAACTACGATTTTACTGGAATCTCAGCAAATATTTTTTTCACCAGATCTAGTTAATACTTATCAGGAAAGATCAGCATACCAGTTGATCATGGCTGCCCAAATGTCAATCTTTTAGGTTGAAGTGTTTGTTCGCAGGAACACTCTGAATTTTCAGGTTTCACTTTGTTTTTTTTGTTTTTTTTTTTTTTTTCCTATGGGGAGACATGCTTTTGGAACTCTAAATCAAACACCTTTTGTGCTAGCTGGTTGAAACTTGACTCACTCAATTATTTCTCAGTGTGTTCTTTGTCCTTTGTTCCCTTTTGAAGTATCCCTAAGTATAATCGAGGAAAATACACTTTCATATGAATGCTTTTGCAGAGCTTCCATAGAACTCCGAGTTTACTGGAATCTCAGCAAATATTTTCTCCCATGAACTTGTTGATACTTGCAGAACAGATGAGTATATCAGTTGCACATGGCTGCCCAAATTTCATTTTTTTTTTTTTTAGGTTGAAGCGATCGTTGGCAGGAACACTGTGAATTTTTAGGTTTCACTTTGTATTCTTCTATAGGGATACATGCTTTTGGAACTCAAAATCAAACATGGTTTTTGCTAGCTGCTTGAAATTTGACTCACTCAATTAGTTGTCAATAAGCTCACTATGCTTCCTTCCCTGTTGAACTAGCACTAAGCAGAGGCAAGAAAAATACACTTTCAGTTGAATGCATTTGCAGAGCTCCCAAGAACTCTGTGTTTACTTGAATATCAACAACTTTTTTTTCACATGAATGTTAATACGTGGCAGGAAATATGAGTATACCAGTTGCACAAGGCTACCCAAATCTCGTTCATCTAGGTTGAAGTGTTCATTGTGAGGAACAATTTGATGTTTTACATTTCACTTCATTTTCCCCTATAGGGATACATGCATTTGGAAATCTAAATGAAACACCATTTTTGCTAGCTGCTTGATACTTGTCCAACTCAATTATTTGTCAGTGTGCTCTCTTTTCATCCTTTCCTTTAGAAGTAGCCCTAAGCAGAGGCAAGGAAAATACATTTTCTTTTGAATGCATTTGCAGACCTTCCACAGAACTCTGAGTTTACTGGAATATCAACAAATATTTTTGTACTGAACTTGTTGACACTTGGAAAGACGTATGAGTATACCAGTTGCACTTGGGTGCCCAAATTTTGTTCCTCTAGGTTGCAGCATTCATTGGGAGGAACACTTTGAATTTTTAGGTTTCACTCCATTTTTATCTATGGGGATACACGCATTTGGAACTCTAAATCAAACATGGTTTGTGCTACCTGTTTGAAACTTGACTCATTCAATTACTTCTCAGTACACTCTCTATGCTTTATTGCCTGTTCAATTAGCCCTAAAAAAGGAAAATTAACTTTCATTTAAAAGTATTTACAGAGCTTTGTGAGAACTCTGAGTTTACTGTAATCACAGCAAATATTTTTGCACCCGATCTTGTTGATACTTGGCAGGAAAGATGAGTATTCCAATTGCAAATGGCTGCAGAAATTTCGATCTTTAGGTTAAGGTATTCGTTGGCAGGAGCACTTTGAATTTTTAGGTTTCACGACATTTTCATTTTCTCCTGTAGGGAGACATGCTTTTGGAACACTAAATTTAAAAAGTTTGTGCTAGCTTTGAAACTTGACTTCCTCAATTATTTCTCAGTGAACACTGTGCTTGTTCCCTTTTGAAGTATCCCTAAGTAGAGGAAAGAAAAATTTGAAAGCGTTTGCAGAGCTTCCACAGAACACCGAGTTTACTGCAATCTCAGCAAATATTTTTTTCACTCAAACTTGTTGATACTTAGCAGGAAAGATGAGTATACCTGTTGCACATGGCTGCTCAAATTTTATTCTTTTAGATAGAAGAGTTTGTTTCATGGAACACTTTGAATTTTTAGGTTTTACTGTGTTTTCTTCTATAGGGATACATGGTTTTGGACCTCTAAATCAAACACGGCTTGTGCTAGCTGCTTGAAATTTGACTCCCTCAATTAGTTCCCAGTAGGCTCACTATGCTTTGTTCCATGTTGAAGTAGTACTAAGAAGAGGCAAGGAAAATACATTTTCATTTTAATGCATTTGCAGAGCTCCCAGGAACTCCGAGGTTACTGGAATCTCAGCAAATATTTTTTTCACAGGAACTTGTTGGTACATGACAGGATATATGAGTATACCAGTAGCACAGCAATGTCTAAATTTTGTTCTTCTAGGTTGAAGTTTTTATTGGGAGGAACACTTTGATATTTTAGGTTTCACTTCGTTTTCTCTATAGGGATACATGTGTTTGGAACTCTAAATCAAACAGTGATTGTGCTAGCTGCTTAAAACTTGACTCACTCAATTAGTTCTCAGTGTATACTCTGTGTTTTGTACACTTTTGAAGTAACCCTAAGTAGAGGCAAGGAAAATAGACTTTCATTGAAAGTTTTTGCAGAACTTCCACAGGATTCAGAGTTGACTGGAATCTCAGCAAATATTTTTTCACCCAAACTTGTTGATACTTAGCCAGAAAGATGAGTATACCAGTTTCACATGGCTTCCCAAATTTTATTATTTTAGGTTGCAGCATTCATTTCAAGGAACACTTTGAATTTTTAGGTTTCACTTCATTTTCTCTAAAGAGATACATGCATTTGGAACTCTAAATCAAACAGTGATTGTGCTAGCTGCTTGAAACTTCACACACTAAGTTAGTTCTCAATGCACTCACTGTGCTTTGTTCCCTTTTGAAGTATCCCTAAGTAGAGGAAAGGAAAATAGACTTTCATTTGAAAGCGTTTGCAGAGCTTCTACAGAACTCCAAGTTTACTAGAATCTCAGAAAATATTTTCTCACCCAAATTTGTTGATACTTAACTGGAAAGATGAGTATGCCAGTTACACATGGCCCCAAATTTCATTCTTTTAGGTTGCAGTGTTCATTTCAAGGAACACTTTGAATTTTTGTTTTCACTTTGTTTCTTCTATAAGGATATATGGTTTTGGAACTCTAAGTCAAACATGGTTTGTGCTAGCTGCTTGAAACTTGACTCCCTCAATTAGTTAGCAGGAGGCTCACTATGCTTTGTTCCCTGTTGAAATAGCACTCATTAGAGGAAAAGAAAATACACTTTCATTTGAAAGCATTTGCAGAGCTCCCAAGAACTCCGAGGTTACTGGAATATCAGCAAATATTTTTTCACACTAACTTATTGATATGTGGCAGGATATATGAGTATACCAGTTGCACAAGGCTGCCAAATTTTGTTCTTCTAGGTTGAAGCGTTCATTGGGAGGAACACTTTGATATTTTAGGTTTCACTCTGTTTTCCTCTATAGGAATACATGCATTTGGAACTCTAAATCAGTGATTGTGCTAGCTGCTTGAAACTTGACTCACTCAATTAATTCTCAGAGTGCTCTCTATACTTTATTCCCTGTTGAAGTAGGCCTAAGCAAAGGCAGGAAAACAACCTTTCATTTGAAATTGTTTGCAGAGCTTCCTGAGAACTCCAACTTTACTGGAATCTCAGCGATCATTTTTTCACCTGATCTTACTGATACTTGGCAGGAAAGATGAGTATACCAGTTGAACTTGGCTGTCCATATTTTGTTCTTCTAGGTTGATGCATTCTTTGGCAGGAACACATTTAATTTTTAGGCTTCACTTCATTTTCCCTATAGGGATACATGCATTTGAACATGTAAATGAAACACAGTTTGTGCTAGCTCCTTGAAAACTGATTTTACAGGAATCTGAGAAAATACTCTTTCACCCGACCTTGTTGATACTTGGCAGGAAATATGAGTTTACCAGTTGCATTTGGATGCCCAAATTTTGTTCATCTAGGTTGAAGCGTTCGTTGCCAGGAACACTTCGAATTTTTAGGTTTCACTTTTTTTTTTTCCCCCTTAGGAATACATGCTTTTGGAACTCTAAATCAAACAGGGTTTGTGCTAGCTGCTTGAATATTGACTCACTCAATTAGTACTGAGTGCACTCACTATGCTTCGTTTTCTGTTGAAATAGCCCTAAGCAGAGGAAGGAAAACACATTTTCATTTGAAAGCATTTGAAGAGCTTATGCAGAACTGGAGATTACTGGAATCTCAGCAAATATTTTTTCAAATGATCTTGTTGATACTTGGCAGTGAAGATGAGTGTACCAGTTGCACTTGGCTGCCCAAATTTTGTTCTTCTTATTTGAAGCATTCATTGCAGGAAAAATTTTGAAATTTTAGGTTTCACTTCATTTTCCATTATACGAATACATACAATTGGAACTCTAAATCCAACATGATTTTTTCTAGCTGCTTTTAACTTGACTCACTCAATTAGTTCACAGTGTACTCTCTATGCTTTGTTTCCTTTTGAAGAAACCCTAAGCAGAAGCAAGGAAAATACACTTTCAATTGAAAGCATTTGCCGATCTTCCACAAAACTCCAAGCTTACTGGGATCTCAGCAAATTTTATTCACCCCTTCTTGCTGACACTTGGCAGGAAATATGAGAATACCAGTTGCACTTGGCTGCCCAAATTTTGTTATTCTAGGTTGAAGTGATCACTTGCAGGAACACTGTGAAATTTTAGGTTTCACTTTATTTACCACTATACAGATACATGCATTTGGAACTCTAAATCAAACATGGTTTGTGCTAGCTGATTGAATTTTGATGCACTCAATTAGTTCTTAGTACACTCTTTATGCTTTATTCCCTGTTGAAGTAGCCTTAAGTAGAGGTAAGGAACATACACTTTAATTTGAAAGTGTTTGCAGAGCTTACAAAGAACTCTGAGTCTATTGGAATCTCAGCAAATATTTTTTCACCCAATCTTGTTGATACTCAAAAGGAAAGATCAGTATACCGGTTGCAATAGGATGTCCAAATTTCATTCTTCTAGGATAAAGCGTTTGTTGGCAGAAACACCTTAAATTTCACTTTGTTTCTCCTAAAGGGATACATGCTTTTGGAGTTCTAAATCAAACACAGTTTGTCCTATCTACTTGAAATTTGATTCACTCAATTAGTTCTAAGTACACTCTCTATGCTTTGTTCCCTGTTAATGTAACCCTAAGCAGAAGCAAGGATAATACACTTTCATTTGATCGCTTTTGCCGATCATCCACAGAACTCCAAGTTTACAGGAATCAGAAAATTCTTTTTCAACCATTTTGTCAATACTTGACAGGAAAGATGAGTTTACCCATTGCACTTGGCTGCCCATATTTTGTTCTTTTAGGTTGACACATTAGTTAGCAGGAAAACTTTGAATTTTTAGGTTTCACATCTTTTTCCCATATAGGGATATATGCATTTGGAAATTTAAATCAAACACGGTTTCTTCTAGCTGTCTGAAAGCAGACTTGCTCTATTTGCTCTCACTGACTCTCTATGCTTTTTTCCCTGTTATAGTAGCCCTAAGCAGAGGCAAGAAAAATACACTTTCATTTGAAAGCTTTTTCCAAACTTCCAAAGAACTCCATGATTCTCAGAAAAAAACTTTTTCACCTGATCATGTTGCTACTGGGCAGGAAACTTGAGCTTACCAGTTGCACTTGGCTGCCAAAATTTCAGTTTTCTAGGTTGAATGGTTCGTTGGCAGAAGCACTTTGAATTTTTAGGTTTCACTTCATTTTCCCATATAGGAAGACATGCCTTTGGAAATCTAATTCAAGATGGTTTGTGCTATATGCTTGAAACTTGACTCACACAATTAGTTCTCAGGGCACTCCCTATGCTTTGTTCCCTGTTAAAGTAGCCACAGCAGAGGCAAAGAAAATACACTTTCTTTTGAAAGCATTTGCAGAGCTTCCACAGAACTCAGAGTTTACTGGAATCTCAACAAATATATTTTGTTAAATATGTTTAGGTTTCATTTTTTTTTCCCATATAGAGATACATGCATTTGTAACTCTAAATCAAACACGGTTTCTCCTAACTGCTTGAGACTTGACTCACTCAATTAGTTCTCAGTAGGCTCTCTATGCTTTGTTCCATGTTAAAGTGGCCCTAAACAGACATAAGGAAAATACACTTCCATTTGAAAGCATTTACAAAGCTTCCACAGAACTTCGAGTTTACTGGAATCTCAGCAAAGATTGTTTTGCCTGAATTTTTTTATTATTGGTAGGAAATATGAGTATAGCAGTTGCACTTGGCTGCCCAAATTTCATTCTTCTAATTTGAACCATTCAATTGCAGAACACTTTGAAATTTTAGGTTTCACTTCATTTTCCATTATACAGATACATACATTTGGAACTCTAAATCCAACATGATTTGTGCTAGCTGCTAGAAACTTGATTCACTCAATGACATCTCAGTGCACTCTGTATGATTTTTTGCCTTTTGAAGAAACCCTAAGCAGAGGCAAGGAAAATACACTTTCATTTGAAAGCGTTTGAAGAGCTTCCACATAACTCCGAGTTTACTGGAATCTCAGCAAATATTTATTCACTTGTTCTTGTTGGCACATGGCAGGAAAGAGTAGCACACCAGTTGCACTTTATTGCCCAAATTTTGTTATTCTATGTTGAAGCGATCGATTGCAGGAACACGGTGAATTTTTAGGTTTCACTTCGTTTTCCACTATAGGGATACATGCATTAGAAATCTCAATCAAGCACAGTTTGTGCTTGCTGATTGAATCTTGATGCACTCAATTAGTTCTCATTGCACTCTCTATGCTTTGTTGCCTGTTGAAGCAGCCCTAAGAAGAGGCAAGGAACATACACTTTAATTTGAAAGCATTTGCAGAGCTTCCAAAGAACTCCTAGTTTACTGGAATCTCAGCAAATATTTTTTCACCTGATCTTGTTGATACTCGGAAGGAAAGATGAGTATACCAGTTGCACTGGGATGTCCAAATTTCATTCTTCTAGGTTAAAGTGTTCTTTGGCAGAAACACCATGAATTTTTAAATTTCACTTGGTTTCTCCTACAGAGATACATGCTTTTGGAATTCTAAATCAAACACGGTTTGTCCTAGCTGCTTGAATCTTGACTCGCTCATTAGTTCTAAGTGTGCTCTCTATGCGTTGTTCCCTGTTTATGTAGCCATAAGCAGAAGCACGGAAAATGCACTTTCATTTGATAGCTTTTGCCAGATCTCTGAGTTTACTGGAATAGAAGAAAATACTTTTTCATCTGTTCTTGTCAATACTGGACAGGAAAGATGAGTTTACCAGTTGCACTTGGCTGGCCATATTTTGTTCTTTAGGTTGACACGTTCATTTGCAGTAACACTTTGAATTTTTAGGTATCACATCTTTTTCCCATATAGGGATACATGCATTTGGAAATTTAAATCAAACACAGTTTGTGCTAACTCCCTGAAAGTTGACTCACTCTATTAGTTCTCACTGCACTATGTCCCTTTTTCCCTGTTGAAGTAGCCCTAAGCAGAGGCAAGGAAAATACACTTTCATTTGAAAACTTTTGCCACTCTTCCAAAGAAATCCGAGTTTACCATAATCTCAGAAAAAAAACTTTTTCACCTCATCTTGTTAATACTGGGAAAGAAACTTGAGTTTACCAGTTGCATTTGGCTGCCCAAATTTCGTTATGCTAAGTTGAAGAGTTTGTTGGCAGGAAAACTTTGAATTTTTAGGTTTCACTTTGTTCTCCCCAATAGGGGTATGGCATTTGGAACTCTAAATCAAACACATTTTGTGCTAGCTGCTTTTAACTTGACACACTCAATTATTTCTCAGTATGCTCTCTCTGGTTTGTTCCCTGTTTCAGTAGCTCTAAGCAAAGGCAAAGAAAATTCACTTTAATTTGAAAGTGTTTGCAGAGCTTCCACAGAACTCCGAGTTTACTGGAATCTCTACAAATATTTTTTCACCCAATCTAATTGATACTCAGTGTAAACATGAGTATACCAGTTGCACTTGGCTGCCCAAATTCCGTTCTTCTAGATTGAAGCGTTCATTGACAGGAACACTTTGAAATATTATGCTTCACTTTGATTTCCTTTTGGGGATACATTCTTCTGGAACTCTAAATCAAAAATGGATTGTGCTAGTGGCTTGAAACTTGAGTCACTCAATTAGCTCCCAGTGCACTCTCTATGCTCTCTTTCCTCTTCAACTAGGCCTAAGTAGAGGTAAGGAATATACACTTTCATTTGAAAGTGTTGGCAGAAATTCCACAAACTTACAAGTTTCCTTGAATCTCAGCAAATATTTTTTCACCCGGTTGTGTTGATACTTGGCAGGAAAGAGGTGTAGACCAATTGCATATGGCTTCACAAATTAGTTCTTCTAGGTTGAAGTGTTTGTTGGCAGGAAGACTTTAAATTTTTCAGTTTAACTTCATTTTCCCCGATAAGACTACATGAATTTGGAAATTTAAATCAAACACGGTTTGTGCAAGCTGCTTGACAATTGACTCACTCAATTAGTTCTCAGTGTGCTCTCTGTGCTTTGTTCCTTGTTGAAGTATCCCTAAGCAGAGACAAAGAAAATACACTTATATTTGAAAGCATTTGTAGAGTTTCCACAAAATTCCGAGTTTCTTGGAATCTCATCAAATATATTTTCTCATGATATTGTTGATTCATGGAAGAAAGATGAGTATACTAGTTGAACATGGCTGAACAAAATATGTTCTTGTAGTGATCATTGGCAGGAACACTTGGAATTTTCTTGAAGTGATCATTGGCAGGAACACTTGGAATTTTTAAATTTCACTACATTTTTTCCTATAGGAATTCATGCATTTGGAATTGTAAATCAAACAGGGTTTGTGCTTGCTGCTGGAACTTTGACTCGCTCAATTAGTTCTCATTACACACTCTATGCGTGGTTTAGTTTTGAAGTAACCCTAAGCAGAGACAAGGTAAATGCACTTCCATTTGGATGCCTTTGCAGAGCTTCCATAAAACTCTGAATTTACTGGAACCACAGTAAATATTTTTTTTTCACCAGATTTTGCTGATACTTGTCAGGAAAAGTGAGTGTACAGTTGCACTTGGCTGCCCAAATTTTGTTTTTCTTAGTTGAAGCTTTTCTTTGTAGGAACACTTTGAATTTTTATGTTTCACTTTGTTTTCCCCTATAGGGCTTCATGCTTTTGGAACTCTAAATCAAAATGATTTCTTCTAGCTGCTTGAAACTTGACTCACTCAATTATTTCTCAGTGGGCTTTCTATGCTTTGTTCCCTGTTGAAATAGCCTTAAGCAGTGGCAAGGAAAATATACTATCATTTGGATGTGTTTGCAGAGCTTCCACAGAACTCTGAGTTTACTGGAAACACAGCAAATATTTTTTCACCAGATCTTGTTGATACTTGGCATAAAAAGTTAGAATGCAGTTGCACTTGGCTGCCCAAATTTGTTTCTTCTTGGTTGAATCTTCATTGGCAGGAACACTTTGAATTTTAAATTTCACTTCATGTTTCCCTATAGGAATTCATGCATTTGGAACTCTAAATCAAAGAAGGTTTGTGCTAGATGCTTGAAATTTGACTCACTGAATTAGTTCACAGTGCACACTCTATTCTTTGTTCCATGTTGATGTAGCACTAAGCAAATCAAGGAAAATACACTTTCATTTGAAAGTGTTTGCAGATCCTCCACAGAACTCCGAGTTTACTGGAATCTCAGCAGATATTTTTTTCATCCGAATTTATTGATACATGGCAGAAAATATGGATATACCACTTGCACTTGGATGCCCAAATTTTGTTCTTCGAGGTTGAAGCATTCATTCACTGGAACCCTTTGTATTTTTAGGTTTCACTTCGTTTTCTCCTATAGGCATATATGATTTTGGAACTCTAATTTAAACACATTTTGTGCTAGCTGCTTGAACCTTGACACACTCAATTAGTTCTCAGTTCACTCTCTACATTTTGTTCCCTTTTGAAGTAACCCTAACCAGGGGAAAGTAAAATACACTTTCATTTGGATGTCATTGCAGAGGTTCTCTAAAACTCCAAGTTTACTGGAACCACAGCAAATATTTTTTTCACCAGATATTGTTGATACTTGGCAGGAAAAGTGAGTGTACAGTTGCACTTGGCTGCCCAAATTTTGTTCTTGGTTGAAGAACTCGTTGGTAGGAACATTTTGAATTTTTAGGTTTCACTTTGTTTTCCCATATAAGAAGACATGCCTTTGCAACTCTAAATCAAACATGGTTTGTGATAGGTGCTTGAATCTTGATCAATCAATTAGTTCTCAGGGCGCTCTCTATTCTTTGTTCCCTGTTGAAGTAGCTCTAAGAAGAGGCAAGGAAAATCCACTTTCATTTCAAAGCATTTGTAGAGCTTCCATAGAACTCTAAGTTTACTGAAATCTCACCAAATATTTTTTCTCCTAATCTAGTTGATACATGGCAGGAAAGATGAGTATACCAATTGCACTTACCTGCCCCAATTTTATTCATCTAGGGTGAAGTGTTCCTTGGCAGGAACACTTTAAATTTTTAAATTTCACATTGTTTTCTCCTGAAGGGATACATGCTTATAGAACTTTAAATCAAACACAGTTTGTGATAGGTGATTGAAACTTGACACAGTCACCTAATTGTCCATGAACTCTCTATGCTTAGTTCCCTGTTAAAGTAGGTCTAAGCAGAGGCAAGGAAAATGCACTTTCATTTGAAAGATTCTGCCTATATTCACAGAACTCAGAGTTTACTGGAATATCAGCAGATACATTTATACAATTTATACATTTATACAGTACACAAAGTTGCACTTGGCTGCCCAAATTTGGTTCTTCTAGGTATAAGTGTTGGTTGGCAGGAACACTGAATTTTTTGGTTTTACTTCGTTTTCCCCTATAGGGATACATGCATTTGGAACTCTAAATCAAACACCATTTGGGATCGCTGCTTGAAAATTGAATCCCTAAATTAGTTCTCAGTGCGCCCTCTATTCTTTGTTCAACATTGTCCAACACTTCAGTTCTCAGTGCACTCTCTATGCTTTGTTCCCTGTTGAAGTAGCCATAAGCAGAGGCAAGAAAATACACTTTAAAATATAAGTGTCTGCAGAGCTCCCACAGAACTCCGAGTTTACTGGAATATCAGCAAATATTTTTTCACCTGATCTCCTTGACACTTGGGAGCAAAGATTAGTATAACAGCTGCACTTAGCTATCAAAACTTCATTCTTCTCAGTTGAAGGGTTCATTTATAGGAGCACTTTGAATTTTGAAGTTTCACTTCGTTTTCCCATATACAGATACATGCATTTGTAACTCTAAATCAAACAAGGTTTGTGCTAGCTGCTTGAAACTTAACTCAATCAATCAATTCTCAGTGTGCTCTCAATGCTTTCTTCCCTTTCAACTAGCCCTAAGTAGAGACAAGGAAAATACACATTCATTGGCACGTGTTTACTGATTTATCACAGAACTCCCAATTTACTAAAATCTCAGCAAATATTTTCTCACCCGAACTTGTTAATACTTAGCAGGAAAGAGGAGTATACTAGTTGCACTTGGCTTCACATATTTCTTTCTTCTGGGTTGAAGAGTTCGTTGGCATGAACTCTGAATTTTTAGATTTCACTTCGTTTTCCCCTATACGGATACATGCAGAGGCAAGAAAAATATACTTTCATTTGAAAGCATTTACTGATCTTCCACAAAACTTTGAGTTTACTGGAATCTCAGAAAATATTTATTCACCCATTATTGTTGACACTTGGCAGGAAAGATGAGCATAACAGGTGCACTTGGCTGCCAAAATTTGGTTGTTCTAGGTTGAAGCAATTCATTGTAGGAACACTGTGATTTTTTAGGTTTCACTTCCTTTTCCCATATAGGGATACATGCATTTGGAACTCTAAATCAAACACTGTTTGTCTTAGCTGCTTGAAACTTGACTCACTCAATTAGTTCTCAGTGCACTCGCTATGCTTTTTTCTCGTGTTGAAGTCACCCTAAGCAGAGGCAAGGAAAATACACTTTCTTTTGAAAGCATTTGCAGAGTTTCCACAAAACTCCGAGTTTACTGAAATCTCAGCAAATATTTTCTTCCCCAATCTTGTTAATAGTTGGCAGGAAATATTAGTATACCATTTGCACTTGGGAGCACATTTTTCATTCTTCTAATTTTAAGCGTTCGATGGAAGAAACACTTTGAATTTTTAGGTTTCACTTCATTTTCCCATATACGGATACATACATTTGGAACTCTAAAACAATCATGCTTTGTGCTAGCTGCTTGAAACTTGACTCACTCAATTAGGTCTCAGTGAACTCTCTATGCTTTTTCCCTGTTGAAGCAGCCCTAAGCTGAGGAAATGAAAGTACACTTTCATTTGAAAGCGTTTGCAGAGCCTCCACAGAAATCCAAGTTTACCGGAATCTAAGAAAACAGTTTTTCAACCGATCTTGTTGATATTCTGCAGGAAAGATGTGTTTACCAGTTGCACATGGCTGCCAAAATTTTATTCTTCTAGTTTAAACCATTCGATGGCAGGTATACTTTGAATGTGTAGGTTTCACTTTGTTTTCCCCTACAAAAATGCATGCATTTGGAACTCTAAATAAAACACGGTTCGTCCTAGCTTCTTGAATCATGACTCACTCAATTAGTTCTCAGTGCACTGTCTATGCTTTGTTCCATGTTGAAGTAGCCCTAAGAAGTTGCAAGGACATACACTTTCTTGTAAAAGCATTTGCAGAGCTTCCAAAGAAC